>NW_028247291.1:0-318000 GCF_964263255.1 Lissotriton vulgaris | reverse complement strand
TAATCTTGCAAGAAAATTTCAATTAACTTGTTGAAATATTGCAATCACCCTTATCCAAAAACGAAATTTAAATCAACTTTTCAGCAGTAACACACTCACATTTTTCATAAAACAAACACATTTTTTTCAGGAATCTACTCTCTGGAACCTAAAACTAATTTAAAAAAAACATCTTTCTAGGCATCCACTGTCCCTAATCGTGCAAGAAAATTTCAATTGACTTGTTGAAATATTGCAATCACCCTTATCCAAAAACGAAATTTAAATCAACTTTTTAGCAGTAACACACTCACATTTTTCATAAAACAAACACATTTTTTTCAGGAATCTACTCTCTGAAACCTAAAACTAATTTAAAAAAAATATCTTTCTAGGCATCCACTGTCCCTAATCGTGCAAGAAAATTTCAATTGACTTGTTGAAATATTGCAATCACCCTTATTCAAAAACGTAATTTAAATCAACTTTTTAGCAGTAACACCCTCACATTTTTCATAAAACAAACACATTTTTTTCAGGAATCTACTCTCTGAAACCTAAAACTAATTAAAAAAAACATGTTTCTAGGCATCCACTCTCCCTAATCTTCCAAGAAAATTTCAATTAACTTATTGAAATATTGCAATCACCCTTATCCAAAAACGATATTTTAATCAACTTTTTAGCAGTAACACACTCACATTTTTCATAAAACAAACACATTTTTTTCAGGAATCTACTCTCTGGAACCTAAAACTAATTTTAAAAAAACATCTTTCTAGGCATCCACTGTCCCTAATCGTGCAAGAAAATTTCAATTGACTTGTTGAAATATTGCAATCACCCTTATCCAAAAATGAAATTTAAATCAACTTTTTAGCAGTAACACACTCACATTTTTCATAAAACAAACACATTTTTTTCAGGAATCTACTCTCTGGAACCTAAAACTAATTTTAAAAAAACATCTTTCTAGGCATCCACTGTCCCTAATCGTGCAAGAAAATTTCAATTGACTTGTTGAAGTATTGCAATCACCCTTATCCAAAAACGAAATTTAAATCAACTTTTTAGCAGTAACACACTCACATTTTTCATAAAACAAACACATTTTTTTTCAGGAATCTACTCTCTGGAACCTAAAACCAATTTTAAAAAAACATCTTTCTAGGCATCCACTGTCCCTAATCGTGCAAGAAAATTTCAATTGACTTGTTGAAATATTGCAATCACCCTTATCCAAAAACGAAATTTAAATCAACTTTTTAGCAGTAACACACTCACATTTTTCATAAAACAAACACTTTTTTTTCAGGAATCTACTCTCTGAAACCTAAAACTAATTTTCAAAAAACATCTTTCTAGGCATCCACTGTCCCTAATCGTGCAAGAAAATTTCAATTGACTTATTGAAATATTGCAATCAACCTTATCCAAAAACGAAATTTAAATCAACTTTTTAGCAGTAACACACTCACATTTTTCATAAAACAAACACATTTTTTTCAGGAATCTACTCTCTGGAACCTAAAACTAATTTAAAAAAAACATCTTTCTAGGCATCCACTGTCCCTAATCGTGCAAGAAAATTTCAATTGACTTGTTGAAATATTGCAATCACTCTTATTCAAAAACGAAATTTAAATCAACTTTTTAGCAGTAACACCCTCACATTTTTCATAAAACAAACACATTTTTTTCAGGAATCTACTCTCTGAAACCTAAAACTAATTAAAAAAAAACATCTTTCTAGGCATCCACTCTCCCTAATCTTCCAAGAAAATTTCAATTAACTTATTGAAATATTGCAATCACCCTTATCCAAAAACGATATTTAAAACAACTTTTTAGCAGTATCACACTCACATTTTTCATTAAAAAAACACATTTTTTTCAGGAATCTACTCTCTGGAACCTAAAACTAATTTTAAAAAAACATCTTTCTAGGCATCCACTGTCCCTAATCGTGCAAGAAAATTTCAATTGACTTGTTGAAATATTGCAATCACCCTTATCCAAAAACGAAATTTAAATCAACTTTTTAGCAGTAACACACTCACATTTTTCATAAAACAAACACATTTTTTTCAGGAATCTACTCTCTGAAACCTAAAACTAATTTACAAAAAAATATCTTTCTAGGCATCCACTGTCCCTAATCGTGCAAGAAAATTTCAATTGACTTGTTGAAATAGTGCAATCACCCTTATTCAAAAACGAAATTTAAATCAACTTTTTAGCAGTAACACCCTCACATTTTTCATAAAACAAACACATTTATTTCAGGAATCTACTCTCTGAAACCTAAAACTAATTAAAAAAAACATCTTTCTAGGCATCCACTCTCCCTAATCTTCCAAGAAAATTTCAATTAACTTATTGAAATATTGCAATCACCCTTATCCAAAAACGATATTTAAATCAACTTTTTAGCAGTAACACACTCACATTTTTCATAAAACAAACACATTTTTTTCAGGAATCTACTCTCTGGAACCTAAAACTAATTTTAAAAAAACATCTTTCTAGGCATCCACTGTCCCTAATCGTGCAAGAAAATTTCAATTGACTTGTTGAAATATTGCAATCACCCTTATTCAAAAACGAAATTTAAATCAACTTTTTAGCAGTAACACCCTCACATTTTTCATAAAACAAACACATTTTTTTCAGGAATCTACTCTCTGGAACCTAAAACTAATTTTAAAAAAACATCTTTCTAGGCATCCACTGTCCCTAATCATGCAAGAAAATTTAAATTGACTTGTTGAAATATTGCAATCACCCTTATCCAAAAATGAAATTTAAATCAACTTTTTAGCAGTAACACACTCACATTTTTCATAAAACAAACACATTTTTTTTCAGGAATCTACTCTCTGGAACCTAAAACTAATTTTAAAAAAAACATCTTTCTAGGCATCCACTGTCCCTAATTGTGCAAGAAAATTTCAATTGACTTGTTGAAATATTGCAATCACCCTTATCCAAAAACGAAATTTAAATCAACTTTTTAGCAGTAACACACTCACATTTTTCATAAAACAAACACATTTTTTTCAGGAATCTACTCTCTGAAACCTAAAACTAATTTTAAAAAAACATCTTTCTAGGCATCCACTGTCCCTAATCGTGCAGGAAAATTTCAATTGACTTGTTGAAATGATGCATTCACACCTATCCTGAAACTAAATTTAAATCAACTTTTTTGCAGTAACACACTCACATTTTTCATGAAACAAATATTTTTTTTTTCAGGAATCCACTCTCTGGAACCTATAACGAATTTGTAAAAAACATCTTTCTAGGCATCCACTCTCCCTAATCTTGCAAGAAAATTTCAATTAACTTGTTGAAATATTGCAATCACCCTTATCCAAAAACGATATTTAAATCAACTTTTTTGCAGTAACACACTCACATTTTTCATAAAACAAACACATTTTTTTCAGGAATCTACTCTCTGAAACCTAAAACTAATTTTAAAAAAACATCTTTCTAGGCATCCACTGTCCCTAATCGTGCAAGAAAATTTCAATTGACTTGTTGAAATATTGCAATCACCCTTATTCAAAAACGAAATTTAAATCAACTTTTTAGCAGTAACACCCTCACATTTTTCATAAAACAAACACATTTTTTTCAGGAATCTACTCTCTGAAACCTAAAACTAATTAAAAAAAAACACTTTTTTAGGCATCCACTCTCCCTAATCTTCCAAGAAAATTTCAATTAACTTGTTGAAATATTGCAATCACCCTTATCCAAAAACGAAATTTAAATCAACTTTTTAGCAGTAACACACTCACATTTTTCATAAAACAAACACATTTTTTTCAGGAATCTACTCTCTGAAACCTAAAACTAATTTAAAAAAAATATCTTTCTAGGCATCCACTGTCCCTAATCGTGCAAGAAAATTTCAATTGACTTGTTGAAATATTGCAATCACCCTTATTCAAAAACGAAATTTAAATCAACTTTTTAGCAGTAACACCCTCACATTTTTCATAAAACAAACACATTTATTTCAGGAATCTACTCTCTGAAACCTAAAACTAATTAAAAAAGAACATCTTTCTAGGCATCCACTCTCCCTAATCTTCCAAGAAAATTTCAATTAACTTATTGAAATATTGCAATCACCCTTATCCAAAAACGATATTTAAATCAACTTTTTAGCAGTAAAACACTCACATTTTTCATAAAACAAACACATTTTTTTCAGGAATCTACTCTCTGGAACCTAAAACTAATTTTAAAAAAACATCTTTCTAGGCATCCACTGTCCCTAATCGTGCAAGAAAATTTCAATTGACTTGTTGAAATATTGCAATCACCCTTATCCAAAAATGAAATTTAAATCAACTTTTTAGCAGTAACACACTCACATTTTTCATAAAACAAACACATTTTTTTCAGGAATCTACTCTCTGGAACCTAAAACTAATTTTAAAAAAACATCTTTCTAGGCATCCACTGTCCCTAATCGTGCAAGAAAATTTCAATTGACTTGTTGAAATATTGCAATCACCCTTATTCAAAAACAAAATTTAAATCAACTTTTTAGCAGTAACACCCTCACATTTTTCATAAAACAAACACATTTTTTTCAGAAATCTACTCTCTGGAACCTAAAACTAATTTAAAAAAAACATCTTTCTAGGCATCCACTGTCCCTAATCGTGCAAGAAAATGTCAATTGACTTGTTGAAGTATTGCAATCACCCTTATCCAAAAACGAAATTTAAATCAACTTTTTAGCAGTAACACACTCACATTTTTCATAAAACAAACATTTTTTTTCAGGAATCTACCCTCTGGAACCTAAAACTAATTTTAAAAAAACATCTTTCTAGGCATCCACTGTCCCTAATCATGCAAGAAAATTTCAATTGATTTATTGAAATATTGCAATCACCCTTATTCAAAAACGAAATTTAAATCAACTTTTTAGCAGTAACACCCTCACATTTTTCATAAAACAAACACATTTTTTTCAGGAATCTACTCTCTGAAACCTAAAACTAATTAAAAAAAAACATCTTTCTAGGCATCCACTCTCCCTAATCTTCCAAGAAAATTTCAATTAACTTATTGAAATATTGCAATCACCCTTATCCAAAAACGATATTTAAATCAACTTTTTTGCAGTAACACACTCACATTTTTCATAAAACAAACACATTTTTTTCAGGAATCTACTCTCTGAAACCTAAAACTAATTAAAAAAAAACATCTTTCTAGGCATCCATTGTCCCCAATCTTGCAAGAAAATTTCAATTGACTTGTTAAATGATGCATTCACACCTATCCTGAAACTAAATTTAAATCAACTTTTTTGCAGTAACACACTCACATTTTTCATGAAACAAATAATTTTTTTTTCAGGAATCCACTCTCTGGAACCTATAACGAATTTGTAAAAAACATCTTTCTAGGCATCCACTCTCCCTAATCTTGCAAGAAAATTTCAATTAACTTGTTGAAATATTGCAATCACCCTTATCCAAAAACGAAATTTAAATCAACTTTTCAGCAGTAACACACTCACATTTTTCATAAAACAAACACATTTTTTTCAGGAATCTACTCTCTGGAACCTAAAACTAATTTAAAAAAAACATCTTTCTAGGCATCCACTGTCCCTAATCGTGCAAGAAAATTTCAATTGACTTGTTGAAATATTGCAATCACCCTTATCCAAAAACGAAATTTAAATCAACTTTTTAGCAGTAACACACTCACATTTTTCATAAAACAAACACATTTTTTTCAGGAATCTACTCTCTGAAACCTAAAACTAATTTAAAAAAAATATCTTTCTAGGCATCCACTGTCCCTAATCGTGCAAGAAAATTTCAATTGACTTGTTGAAATATTGCAATCACCCTTATTCAAAAACGTAATTTAAATCAACTTTTTAGCAGTAACACCCTCACATTTTTCATAAAACAAACACATTTTTTTCAGGAATCTACTCTCTGAAACCTAAAACTAATTAAAAAAAACATGTTTCTAGGCATCCACTCTCCCTAATCTTCCAAGAAAATTTCAATTAACTTATTGAAATATTGCAATCACCCTTATCCAAAAACGATATTTTAATCAACTTTTTAGCAGTAACACACTCACATTTTTCATAAAACAAACACATTTTTTTCAGGAATCTACTCTCTGGAACCTAAAACTAATTTTAAAAAAACATCTTTCTAGGCATCCACTGTCCCTAATCGTGCAAGAAAATTTCAATTGACTTGTTGAAATATTGCAATCACCCTTATCCAAAAATGAAATTTAAATCAACTTTTTAGCAGTAACACACTCACATTTTTCATAAAACAAACACATTTTTTTCAGGAATCTACTCTCTGGAACCTAAAACTAATTTTAAAAAAACATCTTTCTAGGCATCCACTGTCCCTAATCGTGCAAGAAAATTTCAATTGACTTGTTGAAGTATTGCAATCACCCTTATCCAAAAACGAAATTTAAATCAACTTTTTAGCAGTAACACACTCACATTTTTCATAAAACAAACACATTTTTTTTCAGGAATCTACTCTCTGGAACCTAAAACCAATTTTAAAAAAACATCTTTCTAGGCATCCACTGTCCCTAATCGTGCAAGAAAATTTCAATTGACTTGTTGAAATATTGCAATCACCCTTATCCAAAAACGAAATTTAAATCAACTTTTTAGCAGTAACACACTCACATTTTTCATAAAACAAACACTTTTTTTTCAGGAATCTACTCTCTGAAACCTAAAACTAATTTTCAAAAAACATCTTTCTAGGCATCCACTGTCCCTAATCGTGCAAGAAAATTTCAATTGACTTATTGAAATATTGCAATCAACCTTATCCAAAAACGAAATTTAAATCAACTTTTTAGCAGTAACACACTCACATTTTTCATAAAACAAACACATTTTTTTCAGGAATCTACTCTCTGGAACCTAAAACTAATTTAAAAAAAACATCTTTCTAGGCATCCACTGTCCCTAATCGTGCAAGAAAATTTCAATTGACTTGTTGAAATATTGCAATCACTCTTATTCAAAAACGAAATTTAAATCAACTTTTTAGCAGTAACACCCTCACATTTTTCATAAAACAAACACATTTTTTTCAGGAATCTACTCTCTGAAACCTAAAACTAATTAAAAAAAAACATCTTTCTAGGCATCCACTCTCCCTAATCTTCCAAGAAAATTTCAATTAACTTATTGAAATATTGCAATCACCCTTATCCAAAAACGATATTTAAAACAACTTTTTAGCAGTATCACACTCACATTTTTCATTAAAAAAACACATTTTTTTCAGGAATCTACTCTCTGGAACCTAAAACTAATTTTAAAAAAACATCTTTCTAGGCATCCACTGTCCCTAATCGTGCAAGAAAATTTCAATTGACTTGTTGAAATATTGCAATCACCCTTATCCAAAAACGAAATTTAAATCAACTTTTTAGCAGTAACACACTCACATTTTTCATAAAACAAACACATTTTTTTCAGGAATCTACTCTCTGAAACCTAAAACTAATTTACAAAAAAATATCTTTCTAGGCATCCACTGTCCCTAATCGTGCAAGAAAATTTCAATTGACTTGTTGAAATAGTGCAATCACCCTTATTCAAAAACGAAATTTAAATCAACTTTTTAGCAGTAACACCCTCACATTTTTCATAAAACAAACACATTTATTTCAGGAATCTACTCTCTGAAACCTAAAACTAATTAAAAAAAACATCTTTCTAGGCATCCACTCTCCCTAATCTTCCAAGAAAATTTCAATTAACTTATTGAAATATTGCAATCACCCTTATCCAAAAACGATATTTAAATCAACTTTTTAGCAGTAACACACTCACATTTTTCATAAAACAAACACATTTTTTTCAGGAATCTACTCTCTGGAACCTAAAACTAATTTTAAAAAAACATCTTTCTAGGCATCCACTGTCCCTAATCGTGCAAGAAAATTTCAATTGACTTGTTGAAATATTGCAATCACCCTTATTCAAAAACGAAATTTAAATCAACTTTTTAGCAGTAACACCCTCACATTTTTCATAAAACAAACACATTTTTTTCAGGAATCTACTCTCTGGAACCTAAAACTAATTTTAAAAAAACATCTTTCTAGGCATCCACTGTCCCTAATCATGCAAGAAAATTTAAATTGACTTGTTGAAATATTGCAATCACCCTTATCCAAAAATGAAATTTAAATCAACTTTTTAGCAGTAACACACTCACATTTTTCATAAAACAAACACATTTTTTTTCAGGAATCTACTCTCTGGAACCTAAAACTAATTTTAAAAAAAACATCTTTCTAGGCATCCACTGTCCCTAATTGTGCAAGAAAATTTCAATTGACTTGTTGAAATATTGCAATCACCCTTATCCAAAAACGAAATTTAAATCAACTTTTTAGCAGTAACACACTCACATTTTTCATAAAACAAACACATTTTTTTCAGGAATCTACTCTCTGAAACCTAAAACTAATTTTAAAAAAACATCTTTCTAGGCATCCACTGTCCCTAATCGTGCAGGAAAATTTCAATTGACTTGTTGAAATGATGCATTCACACCTATCCTGAAACTAAATTTAAATCAACTTTTTTGCAGTAACACACTCACATTTTTCATGAAACAAATATTTTTTTTTTCAGGAATCCACTCTCTGGAACCTATAACGAATTTGTAAAAAACATCTTTCTAGGCATCCACTCTCCCTAATCTTGCAAGAAAATTTCAATTAACTTGTTGAAATATTGCAATCACCCTTATCCAAAAACGATATTTAAATCAACTTTTTTGCAGTAACACACTCACATTTTTCATAAAACAAACACATTTTTTTCAGGAATCTACTCTCTGAAACCTAAAACTAATTTTAAAAAAACATCTTTCTAGGCATCCACTGTCCCTAATCGTGCAAGAAAATTTCAATTGACTTGTTGAAATATTGCAATCACCCTTATTCAAAAACGAAATTTAAATCAACTTTTTAGCAGTAACACCCTCACATTTTTCATAAAACAAACACATTTTTTTCAGGAATCTACTCTCTGAAACCTAAAACTAATTAAAAAAAAACACTTTTTTAGGCATCCACTCTCCCTAATCTTCCAAGAAAATTTCAATTAACTTGTTGAAATATTGCAATCACCCTTATCCAAAAACGAAATTTAAATCAACTTTTTAGCAGTAACACACTCACATTTTTCATAAAACAAACACATTTTTTTCAGGAATCTACTCTCTGAAACCTAAAACTAATTTAAAAAAAATATCTTTCTAGGCATCCACTGTCCCTAATCGTGCAAGAAAATTTCAATTGACTTGTTGAAATATTGCAATCACCCTTATTCAAAAACGAAATTTAAATCAACTTTTTAGCAGTAACACCCTCACATTTTTCATAAAACAAACACATTTATTTCAGGAATCTACTCTCTGAAACCTAAAACTAATTAAAAAAGAACATCTTTCTAGGCATCCACTCTCCCTAATCTTCCAAGAAAATTTCAATTAACTTATTGAAATATTGCAATCACCCTTATCCAAAAACGATATTTAAATCAACTTTTTAGCAGTAAAACACTCACATTTTTCATAAAACAAACACATTTTTTTCAGGAATCTACTCTCTGGAAC
The DNA here is from genome assembly GCF_964263255.1 of Lissotriton vulgaris. Classification (NCBI taxonomy): domain Eukaryota; kingdom Metazoa; phylum Chordata; class Amphibia; order Caudata; family Salamandridae; genus Lissotriton; species Lissotriton vulgaris. The sequence goes on along the minus strand of NW_028247291.1, from coordinate 308,341 downwards.
CTAAAACTAATTTTAAAAAAACATCTTTCTAGGCATCCACTGTCCCTAATCGTGCAAGAAAATTTCAATTGACTTGTTGAAATATTGCAATCACCCTTATCCAAAAATGAAATTTAAATCAACTTTTTAGCAGTAACACACTCACATTTTTCATAAAACAAACACATTTTTTTCAGGAATCTACTCTCTGGAACCTAAAACTAATTTTAAAAAAACATCTTTCTAGGCATCCACTGTCCCTAATCGTGCAAGAAAATTTCAATTGACTTGTTGAAATATTGCAATCACCCTTATTCAAAAACAAAATTTAAATCAACTTTTTAGCAGTAACACCCTCACATTTTTCATAAAACAAACACATTTTTTTCAGAAATCTACTCTCTGGAACCTAAAACTAATTTAAAAAAAACATCTTTCTAGGCATCCACTGTCCCTAATCGTGCAAGAAAATGTCAATTGACTTGTTGAAGTATTGCAATCACCCTTATCCAAAAACGAAATTTAAATCAACTTTTTAGCAGTAACACACTCACATTTTTCATAAAACAAACATTTTTTTTCAGGAATCTACCCTCTGGAACCTAAAACTAATTTTAAAAAAACATCTTTCTAGGCATCCACTGTCCCTAATCATGCAAGAAAATTTCAATTGATTTATTGAAATATTGCAATCACCCTTATTCAAAAACGAAATTTAAATCAACTTTTTAGCAGTAACACCCTCACATTTTTCATAAAACAAACACATTTTTTTCAGGAATCTACTCTCTGAAACCTAAAACTAATTAAAAAAAAACATCTTTCTAGGCATCCACTCTCCCTAATCTTCCAAGAAAATTTCAATTAACTTATTGAAATATTGCAATCACCCTTATCCAAAAACGATATTTAAATCAACTTTTTTGCAGTAACACACTCACATTTTTCATAAAACAAACACATTTTTTTCAGGAATCTACTCTCTGAAACCTAAAACTAATTAAAAAAAAACATCTTTCTAGGCATCCATTGTCCCCAATCTTGCAAGAAAATTTCAATTGACTTGTTAAATGATGCATTCACACCTATCCTGAAACTAAATTTAAATCAACTTTTTTGCAGTAACACACTCACATTTTTCATGAAACAAATAATTTTTTTTTCAGGAATCCACTCTCTGGAACCTATAACGAATTTGTAAAAAACATCTTTCTAGGCATCCACTCTCCCTAATCTTGCAAGAAAATTTCAATTAACTTGTTGAAATATTGCAATCACCCTTATCCAAAAACGAAATTTAAATCAACTTTTTAGCAGTAACACACTCACATTTTTCATAAAACAAACACATTTTTTTCAGGAATCTACTCTCTGGAACCTGAAACTAATTTTAAAAAAACATCTTTCTAGGCATCCACTGTCCCTAATCGTGTAAGAAAATTTTAATTGACTTGTTGAAATATTGCAATCACCCTTATCCAAAAACGAAATTTAAATCAACTTTTTAGCAGTAACACACTCACATTTTTCATAAAACAAACACATTTTTTTCAGGAATCTACTCTCTGAAACCTAAAACTAATTTAAAAAAAACATCTTTCTAGGCATCCACTGTCCCTAATCGTGCAAGAAAATTTCAATTGACTTGTTGAAATATTGCAATCACCCTTATTCAAAAACAAAATTTAAATCAACTTTTTAGCAGTAACACCCTCACATTTTTCATAAAACAAACACATTTTTTTCAGGAATCTACTCTCTGAAACCTAAAACTAATTAAAAAAACATCTTTCTAGGCATCCACTCTCCCTAATCTTCCAAGAAAATTTCAATTAACTTATTGAAATATTGCAATCACCCTTATCCAAAAACGATATTTAAAACAACTTTTTAGCAGTAACACACTCACATTTTTCATTAAACAAACACATTTTTTTCAGGAATCTACTCTCTGGAACCTAAAACTAATTTTAAAAAAACATCTTTCTAGGCATCCACTGTCCCTAATCGTGCAAGAAAATTTCAATTGGCTTGTTGAAATATTGCAATCACCCTTATCCAAAAACGAAATTTAAATCAACTTTTTAGCAGTAACACACTCACATTTTTCATAAAACAAACACATTTTTTTCAGGAATCTACTCTCTGAAACCTAAAACTAATTTAAAAAAAATATCTTTCTAGGCATCCACTGTCCCTAATCGAGCAAGAAAATTTCAATTGACTTGTTGAAATATTGCAATCACCCTTATTCAAAAACGAAATTTAAATCAACTTTTTAGCAGTAACACCCTCACATTTTTCATAAAACAAACACATTTATTTCAGGAATCTACTCTCTGAAACCTAAAACTAATTAAAAAAAACATCTTTCTAGGCATCCACTCTCCCTAATCTTCCAAGAAAATTTCAATTAACTTATTGAAATATTGCAATCACCCTTATCCAAAAACGATATTTACATCAACTTTTTTGCAGTAACACACTCACATTTTTCATAAAACAAACACATTTTTTTCAGGAATCTACTCTCTGAAACCTAAAACTAATTTTAAAAAAACATCTTTCTAGGCATCCACTGTCCCTAATTGTGCAAGAAAATTTCAATTGACTTGTTGAAATATTGCAATCACCCTTATTCAAAAACGAAATTTAAATCAACTTTTTAGCAGTAACACCCTCACATTTTTCATAAAACAAACACATTTTTTTCAGGAATCTACTCTCTGAAACCTAAAACTAATTAAAAAAAACATCTTTCTAGGCATCCACTCTCCCTAATCTTCCAAGAAAATTTCAATTAACTTATTGAAATATTGCAATCACCCTTATCCAAAAACGATATTTAAAACAACTTTTTAGCAGTAACACACTCCCATTTTTCATAAAACAAACACATTTTTTTCAGGAATCTACTCTCTGGAACCTAAAACTAATTTTAAAAAAACATCTTTCTAGGCATCCACTGTCCCTAATCGTGCAAGAAAATTTCAATTGACTTGTTGAAATATTGCAATCACCCTTATCCAAAAACGAAATTTAAATCAACTTTTTAGCAGTAACACACTCACATTTTTCATAAAACAAACACATTTTTTTCAGGAATCTACTCTCTGAAACCTAAAACTAATTTAAAAAAAATATCTTTCTAGGCATCCACTGTCCCTAATCGTGCAAGAAAATTTCAATTGACTTGTTGAAATATTGCAATCACCCTTATCCAAAAACGAAATTTAAATCAACTTTTTAGCAGTAACACACTCACATTTTTCATAAAACAAACACATTTTTTTCAGGAATCTACTCTCTGAAACCTAAAACTAATTTAAAAAAAATATCTTTCTAGGCATCCACTGTCCCTAATCTTCCAAGCAAATTTCAATTAACTTATTGAAATATTGCAATCACCCTTATCCACAAACGATATTTAAATCAACTTTTTAGCAGTAACACACTCACATTTTTCATAAAACAAACACATTTTTTTCAGGAATCTACTCTCTGGAACCTAAAACTAATTTTAAAAAAACATCTTTCTAGGCATCCACTGTCCCTAATCGTGCAAGAAAATTTCAATTGACTTGTTGAAATATTGCAATCACCCTTATCCAAAAATGAAATTTAAATCAACTTTTTAGCAGTAACACACTCACATTTTTCATAAAACAAACACATTTTTTTCAGGAATCTACTCTCTGGAACCTAAAACTAATTTAAAAAAAATATCTTTCTAGGCATCCACTGTCCCTAATCGTGCAAGAAAATTTCAATTGACTTGTTGAAATATTGCAATCACCCTTATTCAAAAACGAAATTTAAATCAACTTTTTAGCAGTAACACCCTCACATTTTTCATAAAACAAACACATTTTTTTCAGGAATCTACTCTCTGGAACCTAAAACTAATTTTTAAAAAACATCTTTCTAGGCATCCACTGTCCCTAATCGTGCAAGAAAATTTCAATTGACTTGTTGAAATATTGCAATCACCCTTATCCAAAAACGAAATTTAAATCAACTTTTTAGCAGTAACACACTCACATTTTTCATAAAACAAACACATTTTTTTCAGGAATCTACTTTCTGAAACCTAAAACTAATTTTAAAAAAACATCTTTCTAGGCATCCACTGTCCCTAATCGTGCAAGAAACTTTCAATTGACTTATTGAAATATTGCAATCACCCTTATTCAAAAACGAAATTTAAATCAACTTTTTAGCAGTAACACCCTCACATTTTTCATAAAACAAACACATTTTTTTCAGGAATCTACTCTCTGAAAGCTAAAACTAATTAAAAAAAAACATCTTTCTAGGCATCCACTCTCCCTAATCTTTCAAGAAAATTTCAATTAACTTGTTGAAATATTGCAAAAACCCTTATTCAAAAACGAAATTTAAATCAACTTTTTAGCAGTAACACCCTCACATTTTTCATAAAACAAACACATTTTTTTCAGGAATCTACTCTCTGGAACCTAAAACTAATTTTAAAAAAACATCTTTCTAGGCATCCACTGTCCCTAATCGTGCAAGAAAATTTCAATTGACTTGTTGAAGTATTGCAATCACCCTTATCCAAAAATGAAATTTAAATCAACTTTTTAGCAGTAACACACTCACATTTTTCGTAAAACAAACACATTTTTTTCAGGAATCTACTCTCTGGAACCTAAAACTAATTTTAAAAAAACATCTTTCTAGGCATCCACTGTCCCTAATCGTGCAAGAAAATTTCAATTGACTTGTTGAAATATTGCAATCACCCTTATCCAAAAACGAAATTTAAATCAACTTTTTAGCAGTAACACACTCACATTTTTCATAAAGCAAACACATTTTTTTCAGGAATCTACTCTCTGAAACCTAAAACTAATTTAAAAAAAATATCTTTCTAGGCATCCACTGTCCCTAATCGTGCAAGAAAATTTCAATTGACTTGTTGAAATATTGCAATCACCCTTATCCAAAAACGAAATTTAAATCAACTTTTTAGCAGTAACACACTCACATTTTTCATAAAACAAACACATTTTTTTCAGGAATCTACTCTCTGGAACCTGAAACTAATTTTAAAAAAACATCTTTCTAGGCATCCACTGTCCCTAATCGTGCAAGAAAATTTCAATTGACTTGTTGAAATATTGCAATCACCCTTATTCAAAAACAAAATTTAAATCAACTTTTTAGCAGTAACACCCTCACATTTTTCATAAAACAAACACATTTTTTTCAGGAATCTACTCTCTGAAACCTAAAACTAATTAAAAAAACATCTTTCTAGGCATCCACTCTCCCTAATCTTCCAAGAAAATTTCAATTAACTTATTGAAATATTGCAATCACCCTTATCCAAAAACGATATTTAAAACAACTTTTTAGCAGTAACACACTCACATTTTTCATTAAACAAACACATTTTTTTCAGGAATCTACTCTCTGGAACCTAAAACTAATTTTAAAAAAACATCTTTCTAGGCATCCACTGTCCCTAATCGTGCAAGAAAATTTCAATTGGCTTGTTGAAATATTGCAATCACCCTTATCCAAAAACGAAATTTAAATCAACTTTTTAGCAGTAACACACTCACATTTTTCATAAAACAAACACATTTTTTTCAGGAATCTACTCTCTGAAACCTAAAACTAATTTAAAAAAAATATCTTTCTAGGCATCCACTGTCCCTAATCGAGCAAGAAAATTTCAATTGACTTGTTGAAATATTGCAATCACCCTTATTCAAAAACGAAATTTAAATCAACTTTTTAGCAGTAACACCCTCACATTTTTCATAAAACAAACACATTTATTTCAGGAATCTACTCTCTGAAACCTAAAACTAATTAAAAAAAACATCTTTCTAGGCATCCACTCTCCCTAATCTTCCAAGAAAATTTCAATTAACTTATTGAAATATTGCAATCACCCTTATCCAAAAACGATATTTACATCAACTTTTTTGCAGTAACACACTCACATTTTTCATAAAACAAACACATTTTTTTCAGGAATCTACTCTCTGAAACCTAAAACTAATTTTAAAAAAACATCTTTCTAGGCATCCACTGTCCCTAATTGTGCAAGAAAATTTCAATTGACTTGTTGAAATATTGCAATCACCCTTATCCAAAAACGAAATTTAAATCAACTTTTTAGCAGTAACACACTCACATTTTTCATAAAACAAACACATTTTTTTCAGGAATCTACTCTCTGAAACCTAAAACTAATTTAAAAAAAATATCTTTCTAGGCATCCACTGTCCCTAATCGTGCAAGAAAATTTCAATTGACTTGTTGAAATATTGCAATCACCCTTATCCAAAAACGAAATTTAAATCAACTTTTTAGCAGTAACACACTCACATTTTTCATAAAACAAACACATTTTTTTCAGGAATCTACTCTCTGAAACCTAAAACTAATTTAAAAAAAATATCTTTCTAGGCATCCACTGTCCCTAATCTTCCAAGCAAATTTCAATTAACTTATTGAAATATTGCAATCACCCTTATCCACAAACGATATTTAAATCAACTTTTTAGCAGTAACACACTCACATTTTTCATAAAACAAACACATTTTTTTCAGGAATCTACTCTCTGGAACCTAAAACTAATTTTAAAAAAACATCTTTCTAGGCATCCACTGTCCCTAATCGTGCAAGAAAATTTCAATTGACTTGTTGAAATATTGCAATCACCCTTATCCAAAAATGAAATTTAAATCAACTTTTTAGCAGTAACACACTCACATTTTTCATAAAACAAACACATTTTTTTCAGGAATCTACTCTCTGGAACCTAAAACTAATTTAAAAAAAACATCTTTCTAGGCATCCACTGTCCCTAATCGTGCAAGAAAATTTCAATTGACTTGTTGAAATATTGCAATCACCCTTATTCAAAAACGAAATTTAAATCAACTTTTTAGCAGTAACACCCTCACATTTTTCATAAAACAAACACATTTTTTTCAGGAATCTACTCTCTGGAACCTAAAACTAATTTTAAAAAAACATCTTTCTAGGCATCCACTGTCCCTAATCGTGCAAGAAAATTTCAATTGACTTGTTGAAATATTGCAATCACCCTTATCCAAAAACGAAATTTAAATCAACTTTTTAGCAGTAACACACTCACATTTTTCATAAAACAAACACATTTTTTTCAGGAATCTACTTTCTGAAACCTAAAACTAATTTTAAAAAAACATCTTTCTAGGCATCCACTGTCCCTAATCGTGCAAGAAACTTTCAATTGACTTATTGAAATATTGCAATCACCCTTATTCAAAAACGAAATTTAAATCAACTTTTTAGCAGTAACACCCTCACATTTTTCATAAAACAAACACATTTTTTTCAGGAATCTACTCTCTGAAAGCTAAAACTAATTTAAAAAAAACATCTTTCTAGGCATCCACTCTCCCTAATCTTTCAAGAAAATTTCAATTAACTTGTTGAAATATTGCAAAAACCCTTATTCAAAAACGAAATTTAAATCAACTTTTTAGCAGTAACACCCTCACATTTTTCATAAAACAAACACATTTTTTTCAGGAATCTACTCTCTGGAACCTAAAACTAATTTTAAAAAAACATCTTTCTAGGCATCCACTGTCCCTAATCGTGCAAGAAAATTTCAATTGACTTGTTGAAGTATTGCAATCACCCTTATCCAAAAATGAAATTTAAATCAACTTTTTAGCAGTAACACACTCACATTTTTCGTAAAACAAACACATTTTTTTCAGGAATCTACTCTCTGGAACCTAAAACTAATTTTAAAAAAACATCTTTCTAGGCATCCACTGTCCCTAATCGTGCAAGAAAATTTCAATTGACTTGTTGAAATATTGCAATCACCCTTATCCAAAAACGAAATTTAAATCAACTTTTTAGCAGTAACACACTCACATTTTTCATAAAGCAAACACATTTTTTTCAGGAATCTACTCTCTGAAACCTAAAACTAATTTTAAAAAAATATCTTTCTAGGCATCCACTGTCCCTAATCGTGCAAGAAAATTTCAATTGACTTGTTGAAATATTGCAATCACCCTTATTCAAAAACTAAATTTAAATCAACTTTTTAGCAGTAACACCCTCACATTTTTCATAAAACAAACACATTTTTTTCAGGAATCTACTCTCTGAAACCTAAAACTAATTAAAAAAAAACATCTTTCTAGGCATCCACTCTCCCTAATCTTCCAAGAAAATTTCAATTAACTTATTGAAATATTGCAATCACCCTTATCCAAAAATGAAATTTAAATCAACTTTTTAGCAGTAACACACTCACATTTTTCATAAAACAAACACATTTTTTTCAGGAATCTACTCTCTGGAACCTAAAACTTATTTTAAAAAAACATCTTTCTAGGCATCCACTGTCCCTAATCGTGCAAGAAAATTTCAATTGACTTGTTGAAATATTGCAATCACCCTTATCCAAAAACGAAATTTAAATCAACTTTTTAGCAGTAACACACTCACATTTTTCATAAAACAAACACATTTTTTTCAGGAATCTACTCTCTGAAACCTAAAACTAATTTTAAAAAAACATCTTTCTAGGCATCCACTGTCCCTAATCGTGCAACAAAATTTCAATTGACTTATTGAAATATTGCAATCACCCTTATTCAAAAACGAAATTTAAATCAACTTTTTAGCAGTAACACCCTCACATTTTTCATAAAACAAACACATTTTTTTCAGGAATCTACTCTGTGAAACCTAATACTAATTTAAAAAAGACATCTTTCTATGCATCCACTCTCCCTAATCGTGCAAGAAAATTTCAATTAACTTGTTGAAGTATTGCAATCACCCTTATCCAAAAACGAAATTTAAATCAACTTTTTAGCAGTAACACACTCACATTTTTCATAAAACAAACACATTTTTTTCAGGAATCTACTCTCTGGAACCTAAAACTAATTTTAAAAAAACATCTTTCTAGGCATCCACTGTCCCTAATTGTGCAAGAAAATTTCAATTGACTTGTTGAAATATTGCAATCACCCTTATCCAAAAACGAAATTTAAATCAACTTTTTAGCAGTAACACACTCACATTTTTCATAAAACAAACACATTTTTTTCAGGAATCTACTCTCTGAAACCTAAAACTAATTTTAAAAAAATATCTCTCTAGGCATCCACTGTCCCTAATCGTGCAAGAAAATTTCAATTGACTTGTTGAAATATTGCAATCACCCTTATCCAAAAACGAAATTTAAATCAACTTTTTAGCAGTAACACACTCACATTTTTCATAAAACAAACACATTTTTTCAGGAATCAACTCTCTGGAACCTAAAACAAATATAAAAAAAACATCTTTCTATGCATCCACTCTCCCTAATCGTGCAAGAAAATTTCAATTAACTAGTTGAAATAATGCAATCATGCCTATCCTGAAGCTAAATTTAAATAAACTTTTTAGCAGTAACACACTCATATTTTTCATAAAACAAACACATTTATTTCAGGAATCTACTCTCTGAAACCTAAAACTAATTAAAAAAACATCTTTCTAGGCATCCACTCTCCCTAATCTTCCAAGAAAATTTCAATTAACTTATTGAAATATTGCAATCACCCTTATCCAAAAACGATATTTAAATCAACTTTTTAGCAGTATCACACTCACATTTTTCATAAAACAAACACATTTTTTTCAGGAATCTACTCTCTGGAACCTAAAACTAATTTTAAAAAAACATCTTTCTAGGCATCCACTGTCCCTAATCGTGCAAGAAAATTTCAATTGACTTGTTGAAATATTGCAATCACCCTTATCCAAAAATGAAATTTAAATCAACTTTTTAGCAGTAACACACTCACATTTTTCATAAAACAAACACATTTGTTTCAGGAATCTACTCTCTGGAACCTAAAACTAATTTTAAAAAAACATCTTTCTAGGCATCCACTGTCCCTAGTCGTGCAAGAAAATTTCAATTGACTTGTTGAAATATTGCAATCACCCTTATTCAAAAACGAAATTTAAATCAACTTTTTAGCAGTAACACCCTCACATTTTTCATAAAACAAACACATTTTTTTCAGGAATCTACTCTCTGGAACCTAAAACTAATTTTAAAAAAACATCTTTCTAGGCATCCACTGTCCCTAATCGTGCAAGAAAATTTCAATTGACTTGTTGAAATATTGCAATCACCCTTATCCAAAAACGAAATTTAAATCAACTTTTTAGCAGTAACACACTCACATTTTTCATAAAACAAACACATTTTTTTCAGGAATCTACTCTCTGAAACCTAAAACTAATTTTAAAGAAACATCTTTCTAGGCATCCACTGTCCCTAATCGTGCAATAAAATTTCAATTGACTTATTGAAATATTGCAATCACCCTTATCCAAAAATGAAATTTAAATCAACTTTTTAGCAGTAACACACTCACATTTTTCATAAAACAAACACATTTGTTTCAGGAATCTACTCTCTGGAACCTAAAACTAATTTTAAAAAAACATCTTTCTAGGCATCCACTGTCCCTAGTCGTGCAAGAAAATTTCAATTGACTTGTTGAAATATTGCAATCACCCTTATTCAAAAACGAAATTTAAATCAACTTTTTAGCAGTAACACCCTCACATTTTTCATAAAACAAACACATTTTTTTCAGGAATCTACTCTCTGGAACCTAAAACTAATTTTAAAAAAACATCTTTCTAGGCATCCACTGTCCCTAATCGTGCAAGAAAATTTCAATTGACTTGTTGAAGTATTGCAATCACCCTTATCCAAAAACGAAATTTAAATCAACTTTTTAGCAGTAACACACTCACATTTTTCATAAAACAAACACATTTTTTTTCAGGAATCTACTCTCTGGAACCTAAAACTAATTTTAAAAAAACATCTTTCTAGGCATCCACTGTCCCTAATCGTGCAAGAAAATTTCAATTGACTTGTTGAAATATTGCAATCACCCTTATCCAAAAACGAAATTTAAATCAACTTTTTAGCAGTAACACACTCACATTTTTCATAAAACAAACAAATTTTTTTCAGGAATCTACTCTCTGAAACCTAAAACTAATTTTAAAAAAACATCTTTCTAGGCATCCACTGTCCCTAATCGTGCAAGAAAATTTCAATTGACTTATTGAAATATTGCAATCACCCTTATTCAAAAACGAAATTTAAATCAACTTTTTAGCAGTAACACCCTCACATTTTTCATAAAACAAACACATTTTTTTCAGGAATCTACTCTCTGAAACCTAAAACTAATTAAAAAAAACATCTTTCCAGGCATCCACTCTCCCTAATCTTCCAAGAAAATTTCAATTAACTTATTGAAATATTGCAATCACCCTTATCCAAAAACGATATTTAAATCAACTTTTTAGCAGTAACACACTCACATTTTTCATAAAACAAACACATTTTTTTCAGGAATCTACTCTCTGGAACCTAAAACTAATTTTAAAAAAACATCTTTCTAGGCATCCACTGTCCCTAATCGTGCAAGAAAATTTCAATTGACTTGTTGAAATATTGCAATCACCCTTATCCAAAAATGAAATTTAAATCAACTTTTTAGCAGTAACACACTCACATTTTTCATAAAACAAACACATTTTTTTCAGGAATCTACTCTCTGGAACCTAAAACTAATTTTAAAAAAACATCTTTCTAGGCATCCACTGTCCCTAATCGTGCAAGAAAATTTCAATTGACTTGTTGAAGTATTGCAATCACCCTTATCCAAAAACGAAATTTAAATCAACTTTTTAGCAGTAACACACTCACATTTTTCATAAAACAAACACATTTTTTTCAGGAATCTACTTTCTGAAACCTAAAACTAATTTTAAAAAAACATCTTTCTAGGCATCCACTGTCCCTAATCGTGCAAGAAACTTTCAATTGACTTATTGAAATATTGCAATCACCCTTATTCAAAAACGAAATTTAAATCAACTTTTTAGCAGTAACACCCTCACATTTTTCATAAAACAAACACATTTTTTTCAGGAATCTACTCTCTGGAACCTAAAACTAATTTTAAAAAAACATCTTTCTAGGCATCCACTGTCCCTAATCGTGCAAGAAAATTTCAATTGACTTGTTGAAATATTGCAATCACCCTTATTCAAAAACGAAATTTAAATCAACTTTTTAGCAGTAACACCCTCACATTTTTCATAAAACAAACACATTTTTTTCAGGAATCTACTCTCTGGAACCTAAAACTAATTTTAAAAAAACATCTTTCTAGGCATCCACTGTCCCTAATCGTGCAAGAAAATTTCAATTGACTTGTTGAAATATTGCAATCACCCTTATCCAAAAACGAAATTTAAATCAACTTTTTAGCAGTAACACACTCACATTTTTCATAAAACAAACACATTTTTTTCAGGAATCTACTTTCTGAAACCTAAAACTAATTTTAAAAAAACATCTTTCTAGGCATCCACTGTCCCTAATCGTGCAAGAAACTTTCAATTGACTTATTGAAATATTGCAATCACCCTTATTCAAAAACGAAATTTAAATCAACTTTTTAGCAGTAACACCCTCACATTTTTCATAAAACAAACACATTTTTTTCAGGAATCTACTCTCTGAAACCTAAAACTAATTAAAAAAAAACATCTTTCTAGGCATCCACTCTCCCTAATCTTTCAAGAAAATTTCAATTAACTTGTTGAAATATTGCAAAAACCCTTATTCAAAAACGAAATTTAAATCAACTTTTTAGCAGTAACACCCTCACATTTTTCATAAAACAAACACATTTTTTTCAGGAATCTACTCTCTGGAACCTAAAACTAATTTAAAAAAAACATCTTTCTAGGCATCCACTGTCCCTAATCGTGCAAGAAAATTTCAATTGACTTGTTGAAATATTGCAATCACCCTTATTCAAAAACGAAATTTAAATCAACTTTTTAGCAGTAACACCCTCACATTTTTCATAAAACAAACACATTTTTTTCAGGAATCTACTCTCTGGAACCTAAAACTAATTTTAAAAAAACATCTTTCTAGGCATCCACTGTCCCTAATCGTGCAAGAAAATTTCAATTGACTTGTTGAAATATTGCAATCACCCTTATCCAAAAACGAAATTTAAATCAACTTTTTAGCAGTAACACACTCACATTTTTCATAAAACAAACACATTTTTTTCAGGAATCTACTTTCTGAAACCTAAAACTAATTTTAAAAAAACATCTTTCTAGGCATCCACTGTCCCTAATCGTGCAAGAAACTTTCAATTGACTTATTGAAATATTGCAATCACCCTTATTCAAAAACGAAATTTAAATCAACTTTTTAGCAGTAACACCCTCACATTTTTCATAAAACAAACACATTTTTTTCAGGAATCTACTCTCTGAAACCTAAAACTAATTAAAAAAAAACATCTTTCTAGGCATCCACTCTCCCTAATCTTTCAAGAAAATTTCAATTAACTTGTTGAAATATTGCAAAAACCCTTATTCAAAAACGAAATTTAAATCAACTTTTTAGCAGTAACACCCTCACATTTTTCATAAAACAAACACATTTTTTTCAGGAATCTACTCTCTGGAACCTAAAACTAATTTAAAAAAAACATCTTTCTAGGCATCCACTGTCCCTAATCGTGCAAGAAAATTTCAATTGACTTGTTGAAATATTGCAAAAACCCTTATTCAAAAACGAAATTTAAATCAACTTTTTAGCAGTAACACCCTCACATTTTTCATAAAACAAACACATTTTTTTCAGGAATCTACTCTCTGGAACCTAAAACTAATTTTAAAAAAACATCTTTCTAGGCATCCACTGTCCCTAATCGTGCAAGAAAATTTCAATTGACTTGTTGAAGTATTGCAATCACCCTTATCCAAAAATGAAATTTAAATCAACTTTTTAGCAGTAACACACTCACATTTTTCATAAAACAAACACATTTTTTTCAGGAATCTACTCTCTGGAACCTAAAACTAATTTTAAAAAAACATCTTTCTAGGCATCCACTGTCCCTAATCGTGCAAGAAAATTTCAATTGACTTGTTGAAATATTGCAATCACCCTTATTCAAAAACTAAATTTAAATCAACTTTTTAGCAGTAACACCCTCACATTTTTCATAAAACAAACACATTTTTTTCAGGAATCTACTCTCTGAAACCTAAAACTAATTAAAAAAAAACATCTTTCTAGGCATCCACTCTCCCTAATCTTCCAAGAAAATTTCAATTGACTTGTTGAAATATTGCAATCACCCTTATTCAAAAACGAAATTTAAATCAACTTTTTAGCAGTAACACCCTCACATTTTTCATAAAACAAACACATTTTTTTCAGGAATCTACTCTCTGGAACCTAAAACTAATTTTAAAAAAACATCTTTCTAGGCATCCACTGTCCCTAATCGTGCAAGAAAATTTCAATTGACTTGTTGAAATATTGCAATCACCCTTATCCAAAAACGAAATTTAAATCAACTTTTTAGCAGTAACACACTCACATTTTTCATAAAACAAACACATTTTTTTCAGGAATCTACTTTCTGAAACCTAAAACTAATTTTAAAAAAACATCTTTCTAGGCATCCACTGTCCCTAATCGTGCAAGAAACTTTCAATTGACTTATTGAAATATTGCAATCACCCTTATTCAAAAACGAAATTTAAATCAACTTTTTAGCAGTAACACCCTCACATTTTTCATAAAACAAACACATTTTTTTCAGGAATCTACTCTCTGAAACCTAAAACTAATTAAAAAAAAACATCTTTCTAGGCATCCACTCTCCCTAATCTTTCAAGAAAATTTCAATTAACTTGTTGAAATATTGCAAAAACCCTTATTCAAAAACGAAATTTAAATCAACTTTTTAGCAGTAACACCCTCACATTTTTCATAAAACAAACACATTTTTTTCAGGAATCTACTCTCTGGAACCTAAAACTAATTTAAAAAAAACATCTTTCTAGGCATCCACTGTCCCTAATCGTGCAAGAAACTTTCAATTGACTTATTGAAATATTGCAATCACCCTTATTCAAAAACAAAATTTAAATCAACTTTTTAGCAGTAACACCCTCACATTTTTCATAAAACAAACAAATTTTTTTCAGGAATCTACTCTCTGGAACCTAAAACTAATTTAAAAAAAACATCTTTCTAGGCATCCACTGTCCCTAATCGTGCAAGAAAATTTCAATTGACTTGTTGAAATATTGCAATCACCCTTATTCAAAAACGAAATTTAAATCAACTTTTTAGCAGTAACACCCTCACATTTTTCATAAAACAAACACATTTTTTTCAGGAATCTACTCTCTGGAACCTAAAACTAATTTTAAAAAAACATCTTTCTAGGCATCCACTGTCCCTAATCGTGCAAGAAAATTTCAATTGACTTGTTGAAATATTGCAATCACCCTTATCCAAAAACGAAATTTAAATCAACTTTTTAGCAGTAACACACTCACATTTTTCATAAAACAAACACATTTTTTTCAGGAATCTACTTTCTGAAACCTAAAACTAATTTTAAAAAAACATCTTTCTAGGCATCCACTGTCCCTAATCGTGCAAGAAACTTTAAATTGACTTATTGAAATATTGCAATCACCCTTATTCAAAAACGAAATTTAAATCAACTTTTTAGCAGTAACACCCTCACATTTTTCATAAAACAAACACATTTTTTTCAGGAATCTACTCTCTGAAACCTAAAACTAATTAAAAAAAACATCTTTCTAGGCATCCACTCTCCCTAATCTTTCAAGAAAATTTCAATTAACTTGTTGAAATATTGCAAAAACCCTTATTCAAAAACGAAATTTAAATCAACTTTTTAGCAGTAACACCCTCACATTTTTCATAAAACAAACACATTTTTTTCAGGAATCTACTCTCTGGAACCTAAAACTAATTTTAAAAAAACATCTTTCTAGGCATCCACTGTCCCTAATCGTGCAAGAAAATTTCAATTGACTTGTTGAAGTATTGCAATCACCCTTATCCAAAAATGAAATTTAAATCAACTTTTTAGCAGTAACACACTCACATTTTTCATAAAACAAACAAATTTTTTTCAGGAATCTACTCTCTGGAACCTAAAACTAATTTTAAAAAAACATCTTTCTAGGCATCCACTGTCCCTAATCGTGCAAGAAAATTTCAATTGACTTGTTGAAATATTGCAATCACCCTTATCCAAAAACGAAATTTAAATCAACTTTTTAGCAGTAACACACTCACATTTTTCATAAAGCAAACACATTTTTTTCAGGAATCTACTCTCTGAAACCTAAAACTAATTTTAAAAAAATATCTTTCTAGGCATCCACTGTCCCTAATCGTGCAAGAAAATTTCAATTGACTTGTTGAAATATTGCAATCACCCTTATTCAAAAACTAAATTTAAATCAACTTTTTAGCAGTAACACCCTCACATTTTTCATAAAACAAACACATTTTTTTCAGGAATCTACTCTCTGAAACCTTAAACTAATTAAAAAAAAACATCTTTCTAGGCATCCACTCTCCCTAATCTTCCAAGAAAATTTCAATTAACTTATTGAAATATTGCAATCACCCTTATCCAAAAATGAAATTTAAATCAACTTTTTAGCAGTAACACACTCACATTTTTCATAAAACAAACACATTTTTTTCAGGAATCTACTTTCTGGAACCTAAAACTAATTTTAAAAAAACATCTTTCTAGGCATCCACTGTCCCTAATCGTGCAAGAAAATTTCAATTGACTTGTTGAAATATTGCAATCACCCTTATTCAAAAACGAAATTTAAATCAACTTTTTAGCAGTAACACCCTCACATTTTTCATAAAACAAACACATTTTTTTCAGGAATCTACTCTCTGGAACCTAAAACTAATTTGAAAAAAACATCTTTCTAGGCATCCACTGTCCCTAATCGTGCAAGAAAATTTCAATTGACTTGTTGAAATATTGCAATCACCCTTATCCAAAAACGAAATTTAAATCAACTTTTTAGCAGTAACACACTCACATTTTTCATAAAACAAACACATTTTTTTCAGGAATCTACTCTCTGAAACCTAAAACTAATTTTAAAAAAACATCTTTCTAGGCATCCACTGTCCCTAATCGTGCAACAAAATTTCAATTGACTTATTGAAATATTGCAATCACCCTTATTCAAAAACGAAATTTAAATCAACTTTTTAGCAGTAACACCCTCACATTTTTCATAAAACAAACACATTTTTTTCAGGAATCTACCCTGTGAAACCTAATACTAATTTAAAAAAGATATCTTTCTATGCATCCACTCTCCCTAATCGTGCAAGAAAATTTCAATTAACTTGTTGAAGTATTGCAATCACCCTTATCCAAAAACGAAATTTAAATCAACTTTTTAGCAGTAACACACTCACATTTTTCATAAAACAAACACATTTTTTTCAGGAATCTACTCTCTGGAACCTAAAACTAATTTTAAAAAAACATCTTTCTAGGCATCCACTGTCCCTAATTGTGCAAGAAAATTTCAATTGACTTGTTGAAATATTGCAATCACCCTTATCCAAAAACGAAATTTAAATCAACTTTTTAGCAGTAACACACTCACATTTTTCATAAAACAAACACATTTTTTTCAGGAATCTACTCTCTGAAACCTAAAACTAATTTTAAAAAAATATCTCTCTAGGCATCCACTGTCCCTAATCGTGCAAGAAAATTTCAATTGACTTGTTGAAATATTGCAATCACCCTTATCCAAAAACGAAATTTAAATCAACTTTTTAGCAGTAACACACTCACATTTTTCATAAAACAAACACATTTTTTCAGGAATCAACTCTCTGGAACCTAAAACAAATATAAAAAAAAACATCTTTCTATGCATCCACTCTCCCTAATCGTGCAAGAAAATTTCAATTAACTAGTTGAAATAATGCAATCATGCCTATCCTGAAGCTAAATTTAAATAAACTTTTTAGCAGTAACACACTCATATTTTTCATAAAACAAACACATTTATTTCAGGAATCTACTCTCTGAAACCTAAAACTAATTAAAAAAACATCTTTCTAGGCATCCACTCTCCCTAATCTTCCAAGAAAATTTCAATTAACTTATTGAAATATTGCAATCACCCTTATCCAAAAACGATATTTAAATCAACTTTTTAGCAGTATCACACTCACATTTTTCATAAAACAAACAAATTTTTTTCAGGAATCTACTCTCTGGAACCTAAAACTAATTTTAAAAAAACATCTTTCTAGGTATCCACTGTCCCTAATCGTGCAAGAAAATTTCAATTGACTTGTTGAAATATTGCAATCACCCTTATCCAAAAATGAAATTTAAATCAACTTTTTAGCAGTAACACACTCACATTTTTCATAAAACAAACACATTTGTTTCAGGAATCTACTCTCTGGAACCTAAAACTAATTTTAAAAAAACATCTTTCTAGGCATCCACTGTCCCTAGTCGTGCAAGAAAATTTCAATTGACTTGTTGAAATATTGCAATCACCCTTATTCAAAAACGAAATTTAAATCAACTTTTTAGCAGTAACACCCTCACATTTTTCATAAAACAAACACATTTTTTTCAGGAATCTACTCTCTGGAACCTAAAACTAATTTTAAAAAAACATCTTTCTAGGCATCCACTGTCCCTAATCGTGCAAGAAAATTTCAATTGACTTGTTGAAGTATTGCAATCACCCTTATCCAAAAACGAAATTTAAATCAACTTTTTAGCAGTAACACACTCACATTTTTCATAAAACAAACACATTTTTTTTCAGGAATCTACTCTCTGGAACCTAAAACTAATTTTAAAAAAACATCTTTCTAGGCATCCACTGTCCCTAATCGTGCAAGAAAATTTCAATTGACTTGTTGAAATATTGCAATCACCCTTATCCAAAAACGAAATTTAAATCAACTTTTTAGCAGTAACACACTCACATTTTTCATAAAACAAACACATTTTTTTCAGGAATCTACTCTCTGAAACCTAAAACTAATTTTAAAAAAACATCTTTCTAGGCATCCACTGTCCCTAATCGTGCAAGAAAATTTCAATTGACTTATTGAAATATTGCAATCACCCTTATTCAAAAACGAAATTTAAATCAACTTTTTAGCAGTAACACCCTCACATTTTTCATAAAACAAACAAATTTTTTTCAGGAATCTACTCTCTGAAACCTAAAACTAATTAAAAAAACATCTTTCCAGGCATCCACTCTCCCTAATCTTCCAAGAAAATTTCAATTAACTTATTGAAATATTGCAATCACCCTTATCCAAAAACGATATTTAAATCAACTTTTTAGCAGTAACACACTCACATTTTTCATAAAACAAACACATTTTTTTCAGGAATCTACTCTCTGGAACCTAAAACTAATTTTAAAAAAACATCTTTCTAGGCATCCACTGTCCCTAATCGTGCAAGAAAATTTCAATTGACTTGTTGAAATATTGCAATCACCCTTATCCAAAAATGAAATTTAAATCAACTTTTTAGCAGTAACACACTCACATTTTTCATAAAACAAACACATTTTTTTCAGGAATCTACTCTCTGAAACCTAAAACTAATTTTAAAAAAACATCTTTCTAGGCATCCACTGTCCCTAATCGTGCAAGAAAATTTCAATTGACTTATTGAAATATTGCAATCACCCTTATTCAAAAACGAAATTTAAATCAACTTTATAGCAGTAACACCCTCACATTTTTCATAAAACAAACACATTTTGTTCAGGAATCTACTCTCTGAAACCTAATACTAATTTAAAAAAGAAATCTTTCTATGCATCCACTGTCCCTAATCGTGCAAGAAAATTTCAATTGACTTGTTGAAGTATTGCAATCACCCTTATCCAAAAACGAAATTTAAATCAACTTTTTAGCAGTAACACACTCACATTTTTCATAAAACAAACACATTTTTTTCAGGAATCTACTCTCTGGATTCTAAAACTAATTTAAAAAAAACATCTTTCTAGGCATCCACTATCCCTAATCGTGCAAGAAAATTTCAATTGACTTGTTGAAATATTGCAATCACCCTTATCCAAAAACGAAATTTAAATCAACTTTTTAGCAGTAACACACTCACATTTTTCATAAAACAAACACATTTTTTTCAGGAATCTACTCTCTGAAACCTAAAACTAATTTAAAAAAAACATCTTTCTAGGCATCCATTGTCCCCAATCTTGCAAGAAAATTTCAATTGACTTGTTGAAATGATGCATTCACACCTATCCTGAAACTAAATTTAAATCAACTTTTTTGCAGTAACACACTCACATTTTTCATGAAACAAATAATTTTTTTTTCAGGAATCCACTCTCTGGAACCTATAACGAATTTGTAAAAAACATCTTTCTAGGCATCCACTCTCCCTAATCTTGCAAGAAAATTTCAATTAACTTGTTGAAATATTGCAATCACCCTTATCCAAAAACGATATTTAAATCAACTTTTTAGCAGTAACACACTCACATTTTTCATAAAACAAACACATTTTTTTCAGGAATCTACTCTCTGGAACCTAAAACTAATTTTAAAAAAACATCTTTCTAGGCATCCACTGTCCCTAATCGTGCAAGAAAATTTCAATTGACTTGTTGAAATATTGCAATCACCCTTATCCAAAAATGAAATTTAAATCAACTTTTTAGCAGTAACACACTCACATTTTTCATAAAACAAACACATTTTTTTCAGGAATCTACTCTCTGGAACCTAAAACTGATTTTAAAAAAACATCTTTCTCGGCATCCACTGTCCCTAATCGTGTAAGAAAATTTCAATTGACTTGTTGAAATATTGCAATCACCCTTATTCAAAAACGAAATTTAAATCAACTTTTTAGCAGTAACACCCTCACATTTTTCATAAAACAAACACATTTTTTTCAGGAATCTACTCTCTGGAACCTAAAACTAATTTTAAAAAAACATCTTTCTAGGCATCCACTGTCCCTAATCGTGCAAGAAAATTTCAATTGACTTGTTGAAGTATTGCAATCACCCTTATCCAAAAACGAAATTTAAATCAACTTTTTAGCAGTAACACACTCACATTTTTCATAAAACAAACACATTTTTTTTCAGGAATCTACTCTCTGGAACCTAAAACTAATTTAAAAAAAACATCTTTCTAGGCATCCACTGTCCCTAATCGTGCAAGAAAATTTCAATTGACTTGTTGAAATATTGCAATCACCCTTATCCAAAAACGAAATTTAAATCAACTTTTTAGCAGTAACACACTCACATTTTTCATAAAACAAACACATTTTTTCAGGAATCTACTCTCTGAAACCTAAAACTAATTTTAAAAAAACATCTTTCTAGGCATCCACTGTCCCTAATCGTGCAAGAAAATTTCAATTGACTTATTGAAATATTGCAATCACCCTTATTCAAAAACGAAATTTAAATCAACTTTTTAGCAGTAACACCCTCACATTTTTCATAAAACAAACACATTTTTTTCAGGGATCTACTCTCTGAAACCTAAAACTAATTAAAAAAAACATCTTTCTAGGCATCCACTCTCCCTAATCTTCCAAGAAAATTTCAATTAACTTATTGAAATATTGCAATCACCCTTATCCAAAAACGATATTTAAATCAACTTTTTTGCAGTAACACACTCACATTTTTAATAAAACAAACACATTTTTTTCAGGAATCTACTCTCTGAAACCTAAAACTAATTTAAAAAAAATATCTTTCTAGGCATCCATTGTCCCCAATCTTGCAAGAAAATTTCAATTGACTTGTTTAAATGATGCATTCACACCTATCCTGAAACTAAATTTAAATCAACTTTTTTGCAGTAACACACTCACATTTTTCATGAAACAAATAATTTTTTTTTCAGGAATCCACTCTCTGGAACCTATAACGAATTTGTAAAAAACATCTTTCTAGGCATCCACTCTCCCTAATCTTGCAAGAAAATTTCAATTAACTTGTTGAAATATTGCAATCACCCTTACCCAAAAACGAAATTTAAATCAACTTTTTAGCAGTAACACACTCACATTTTTCATAAAACAAACACATTTTTTTCAGGAATCTACTCTCTGGAACCTAAAACTAATTTTAAAAAAACATCTTTCTAGGCATCCACTGTCCCTAATCGTGCAAGAAAATTTCAATTGACTTGTTGAAATATTGCAATCACCCTTATCCAAAAATGAAATTTAAATCAACTTTTTAGCAGTAACACACTCACATTTTTCATAAAACAAACACATTTTTTTCAGGAATCTACTCTCTGGAACCTAAAACTGATTTTAAAAAAACATCTTTCTCGGCATCCACTGTCCCTAATCGTGTAAGAAAATTTCAATTGACTTGTTGAAATATTGCAATCACCCTTATTCAAAAACGAAATTTAAATCAACTTTTTAGCAGTAACACCCTCACATTTTTCATAAAACAAACACATTTTTTTCAGGAATCTACTCTCTGGAACCTAAAACTAATTTTAAAAAAACATCTTTCTAGGCATCCACTGTCCCTAATCGTGCAAGAAAATTTCAATTGACTTGTTGAAGTATTGCAATCACCCTTATCCAAAAACGAAATTTAAATCAACTTTTTAGCAGTAACACACTCACATTTTTCATAAAACAAACACATTTTTTTTCAGGAATCTACTCTCTGGAACCTAAAACTAATTTAAAAAAAACATCTTTCTAGGCATCCACTGTCCCTAAGCGTGCAAGAAAATTTCAATTGACTTGTTGAAATATTGCAATCACCCTTATCCAAAAACGAAATTTAAATCAACTTTTTAGCAGTAACACACTCACATTTTTCATAAAACAAACACATTTTTTTCAGGAATCTACTCTCTGAAACCTAAAACTAATTTTAAAAAAACATCTTTCTAGGCATCCACTGTCCCTAATCGTGCAAGAAAATTTCAATTGACTTATTGAAATATTGCAATCACCCTTATTCAAAAACGAAATTTAAATCAACTTTTTAGCAGTAACACCCTCACATTTTTCATAAAACAAACACATTTTTTTCAGGAATCTACTCTCTGAAACCTAAAACTAATTAAAAAAAACATCTTTCTAGGCATCCACTCTCCCTAATCTTCCAAGAAAATTTCAATTAACTTATTGAAATATTGCAATCACCCTTATCCAAAAACGATATTTAAATCAACTTTTTTGCAGTAACACACTCACATTTTTAATAAAACAAACACATTTTTTTCAGGAATCTACTCTCTGAAACCTAAAACTAATTTAAAAAAAATATCTTTCTAGGCATCCATTGTCCCCAATCTTGCAAGAAAATTTCAATTGACTTGTTTAAATGATGCATTCACACCTATCCTGAAACTAAATTTAAATCAACTTTTTTGCAGTAACACACTCACATTTTTCATGAAACAAATAATTTTTTTTTCAGGAATCCACTCTCTGGAACCTATAACGAATTTGTAAAAAACATCTTTCTAGGCATCCACTCTCCCTAATCTTGCAAGAAAATTTCAATTAACTTGTTGAAATATTGCAATCACCCTTACCCAAAAACGAAATTTAAATCAACTTTTTAGCAGTAACACACTCACATTTTTCATAAAACAAACACATTTTTTTCAGGAATCTACTCTCTGGAACCTAAAACTAATTTTAAAAAAACATCTTTCTAGGCATCCACTGTCCCTAATCGTGCAAGAAAATTTCAATTGACTTGTTGAAATATTGCAATCACCCTTATCCAAAAACGAAATTTAAATCAACTTTTTAGCAGTAACACACTCACATTTTTCATAAAACAAACACATTTTTTTCAGGAATCTACTCTCTGAAACCTAAAACTAATTTAAAAAAAATATCTTTCTAGGCATCCACTGTCCCTAATCGTGCAAGAAAATTTCAATTGACTTGTTGAAATATTGCAATCACCCTTATTCAAAAACGTAATTTAAATCAACTTTTTAGCAGTAACACCCTCACATTTTTCATAAAATAAACACATTTTTTTCATGGAATCTACTCTCTGAAACCTAAAACTAATTAAAAAAAACATTTTTCTAGGCATCCACTCTCCCTAATCTTCCAAGAAAATTTCAATTAACTTATTGAAATATTGCAATCACCCTTATCCAAAAACGATATTTAAATCAACTTTTTAGCAGTAACACACTCACATTTTTCATAAAACAAACACATTTTTTTCAGGAATCTACTCTCTGAAACCTAAAACTAATTTAAAAAAAACATCTTTCTAGGCATCCACTGTCCCTAATCGTGCAAGAAAATTTCAATTGACTTGTTGAAATATTGCAATCACCCTTATCCAAAAATGAAATTTAAATCAACTTTTTAGCAGTAACACACTCACATTTTTCATAAAACAAACACATTTTTTTCAGGAATCTACTCTCTGGAACCTAAAACTAATTTTAAAAAAACATCTTTCTAGGCATCCACTGTCCCTAATCGTGCAAGAAAATTTCAATTGACTTGTTGAAGTATTGCAATCACCCTTATCCAAAAACGAAATTTAAATCAACTTTTTAGCAGTAACACACTCACATTTTTCATAAAACAAACAAATTTTTTTTCAGGAATCTACTCTCTGGAACCTAAAACTAATTTAAAAAAAACATCTTTCTAGGCATCCACTGTCCCTAATCGTGCAAGAAAATTTCAATTGACTTGTTGAAATATTGCAATCACCCTTATCCAAAAACGAAATTTAAATCAACTTTTTAGCAGTAACACACTCACATTTTTCATAAAACAAACACATTTTTTTCAGGAATCTACTCTCTGAAACCTAAAACTAATTTTAAAAAAACATCTTTCTAGGCATCCACTGTCCCTAATCGTGCAAGAAAATTTCAATTGACTTATTGAAATATTGCAATCACCCTTATTCAAAAACGAAATTTAAATCAACTTTTTAGCAGTAACACCCTCACATTTTTCATAAAACAAACACATTTTTTTCAGGAATCTACTCTCTGAAACCTAATACTAATTTAAAAAAGAAATCTGTCTATGCATCCACTGTCCCTAATCGTGCAAGAAAATTTCAATTGACTTGTTGAAGTATTGCAATCACCCTTATCCAAAAACGAAATTTAAATCAACTTTTTAGCAGTAACACACTCACATTTTTCATAAAACAAACACATTTTTTTCAGGAATCTACTCTCTGGAACCTAAAACTAATTTAAAAAAAAGATCTTTCTAGGCATCCACTGTCCCTAATCGTGCAAGAAAATTTCAATTGACTTGTTGAAATATTGCAATCACTCTTATTCAAAAACGAAATTTAAATCAACTTTTTAGCAGTAACACCCTCACATTTTTCATAAAACAAACACATTTTTTTCAGGAATCTACTCTCTGAAACCTAAAACTAATTAAAAAAAAACATCTTTCTAGGCATCCACTCTCCCTAATCTTCCAAGAAAATTTCAATTAACTTATTGAAATATTGCAATCACCCTTATCCAAAAACGATATTTAAAACAACTTTTTAGCTGTAACACACTCACATTTTTCATAAAACAAACACATTTTTTTCAGGAATCTACTCTCTGGAACCTAAAACTAATTTTAAAAAAACATCTTTCTAGGCATCCACTGTCCCTAATCGTGCAAGAAAATTTCAATTGACTTGTTGAAATATTGCAATCACCCTTATCCAAAAACGAAATTTAAATCAACTTTTTAGCAGTAACACACTCACATTTTTCATAAAACAAACACATTTTTTCAGGAATCAACTCTCTGGAACCTAAAACAAATATAAAAAAAACATCTTTCTATGCATCCACTCTCCCTAATCGTGCAAAAAAATTTAAATTGACTTGTTGAAATATTGCAATCACCCTTATCCAAAAACGAAATTTAAATCAACTTTTTAGCAGTAACACACTCACATTTTTCATAAAACAAACACATTTTTTTCAGGAATCTACTCTCTGAAACCTAAAACTAATTAAAAAAAAACATCTTTCTAGGCATCCACTCTCCCTAATCTTCCAAGAAAATTTCAATTAACTTATTGAAATATTGCAATCACCCTTATCCAAAAACGATATTTAAAACAACTTTTTAGCTGTAACACACTCACATTTTTCATAAAACAAACACATTTTTTTCAGGAATCTACTCTCTGGAACCTAAAACTAATTTTAAAAAAACATCTTTCTAGGCATCCACTGTCCCTAATCGTGCAAGAAAATTTCAATTGACTTGTTGAAATATTGCAATCACCCTTATCCAAAAACGAAATTTAAATCAACTTTTTAGCAGTAACACACTCACATTTTTCATAAAACAAACACATTTTTTTCAGGAATCTACTCTCTGAAACCTAAAACTAATTTAAAAAAAACATCTTTCTAGGCATCCACTGTCCCTAATCGTGCAAGAAAATTTCAATTGACTTGTTGAAATATTGCAATCACCCTTATCCAAAAATGAAATTTAAATCAACTTTTTAGCAGTAACACACTCACATTTTTCATAAAACAAACACATTTTTTTCAGGAATCTACTCTCTGGAACCTAAAACTAATTTTAAAAAAACATCTTTCTAGGCATCCACTGTCCCTAATCGTGCAAGAAAATTTCAATTGACTTGTTGAAGTATTGCAATCACCCTTATCCAAAAACGAAATTTAAATCAACTTTTTAGCAGTAACACACACATTTTTCATAAAACAAACAAATTTTTTTTCAGGAATCTACTCTCTGGAACCTAAAACTAATTTTAAAAAAACATCTTTCTAGGCATCCACTGTCCCTAATCGTGCAAGAAAATTTCAATTGACTTGTTGAAATATTGCAATCACCCTTATCCAAAAACGAAATTTAAATCAACTTTTTAGCAGTAACACACTCACATTTTTCATAAAACAAACACATTTTTTTCAGGAATCTACTCTCTGAAACCTAAAACTAATTTTAAAAAAACATCTTTCTAGGCATCCACTGTCCCTAATCGTGCAAGAAAATTTCAATTGACTTATTGAAATATTGCAATCACCCTTATTCAAAAACGAAATTTAAATCAACTTTTTAGCAGTAACACCCTCACATTTTTCATAAAACAAACACATTTTTTTCAGGAATCTACTCTCTGAAACCTAATACTAATTTAAAAAAGAAATCTGTCTATGCATCCACTGTCCCTAATCGTGCAAGAAAATTTCAATTGACTTGTTGAAGTATTGCAATCACCCTTATCCAAAAACGAAATTTAAATCAACTTTTTAGCAGTAACACACTCACATTTTTCATAAAACAAACACATTTTTTTCAGGAATCTACTCTCTGGAACCTAAAACTAATTTAAAAAAAACATCTTTCTAGGCATCCACTGTCCCTAATCGTGCAAGAAAATTTCAATTGACTTGTTGAAATATTGCAATCACTCTTATTCAAAAACGAAATTTAAATCAACTTTTTAGCAGTAACACCCTCACATTTTTCATAAAACAAACACATTTTTTTCAGGAATCTACTCTCTGAAACCTAAAACTAATTAAAAAAAAACATCTTTCTAGGCATCCACTCTCCCTAATCTTCCAAGAAAATTTCAATTAACTTATTGAAATATTGCAATCACCCTTATCCAAAAACGATATTTAAAACAACTTTTTAGCTGTAACACACTCACATTTTTCATAAAACAAACACATTTTTTTCAGGAATCTACTCTCTGGAACCTAAAACTAATTTTAAAAAAACATCTTTCTAGGCATCCACTGTCCCTAATCGTGCAAGAAAATTTCAATTGACTTGTTGAAATATTGCAATCACCCTTATCCAAAAACGAAATTTAAATCAACTTTTTAGCAGTAACACACTCACATTTTTCATAAAACAAACACATTTTTTTCAGGAATCTACTCTCTGAAACCTAAAACTAATTTACAAAAAAATATCTTTCTAGGCATCCACTGTCCCTAGTCGTGCAAGAAAATTTCAATTGACTTGTTGAAATAGTGCAATCACCCTTATTCAAAAACGAAATTTAAATCAACTTTTTAGCAGTAACACCCTCACATTTTTCATAAAACAAACACATTTATTTCAGGAATCTACTCTCTGAAACCTAAAACTAATTAAAAAAAACATCTTTCTAGGCATCCACTCTCCCTAATCTTCCAAGAAAATTTCAATTAACTTATTGAAATATTGCAATCACCCTTATCCAAAAACGATATTTAAATCAACTTTTTAGCAGTAACACACTCACATTTTTCATAAAACAAACACATTTTTTTCAGGAATCTACTCTCTGGAACCTAAAACTAATTTTAAAAAAACATCTTTCTAGGCATCCACTGTCCCTAATCGTGCAAGAAAATTTCAATTGACTTGTTGAAATATTGCAATCACCCTTATCCAAAAATGAAATTTAAATCAACTTTTTAGCAGTAACACACTCACATTTTTCATAAAACAAACACATTTTTTTCAGGAATCTACTCTCTGGAACCTAAAACTAATTTTAAAAAAACATCTTTCTAGGCATCCACTGTCCCTAATCGTGCAAGAAAATTTCAATTGACTTGTTGAAATATTGCAATCACCCTTATTCAAAAACGAAATTTAAATCAACTTTTTAGCAGTAACACCCTCACATTTTTCATAAAACAAACACATTTTTTTCAGGAATCTACTCTCTGGAACCTAAAACTAATTTTAAAAAAACATCTTTCTAGGCATCCACTGTCCCTAATCATGCAAGAAAATTTAAATTGACTTGTTGAAATATTGCAATCACCCTTATCCAAAAATGAAATTTAAATCAACTTTTTAGCAGTAACACACTCACATTTTTCATAAAACAAACACATTTTTTTTCAGGAATCTACTCTCTGGAACCTAAAACTAATTTAAAAAAAAACATCTTTCTAGGCATCCACTGTCCCTAATTGTGCAAGAAAATTTCAATTGACTTGTTGAAATATTGCAATCACCCTTATCCAAAAACGAAATTTAAATCAACTTTTTAGCAGTAACACACTCACATTTTTCATAAAAGAAACACATTTTTTTCAGGAATCTACTCTCTGAAACCTAAAACTAATTTTAAAAAAACATCTTTCTAGGCATCCACTGTCCCTAATAGTGCAAGAAAATTTCAATTGACTTATTGAAATATTGCAATCACCCTTATTCAAAAATGAAATTTAAATCAACTTTTTAGCAGTAACACCCTCACATTTTTCATAAAACAAACACATTTTTTTCAGGAATCTACTCTCTGAAACCTAAAACTAATTAAAAAAAAACATCTTTCTAGGCATCCACTCTCCCTAATCTTCCAAGAAAATTTCAATTAACTTATTGAAATATTGCAATCACCCTTATCCAAAAACGATATTTAAATCAACTTTTTTGCAGTAACACACTCACATTTTTCATAAAACAAACACATTTTTTTCAGGAATCTACTCTCTGAAACCTAAAACTAATTTAAAAAAAAATCTTTCTAGGCATCCATTGTCCCCAATCTTGCAGGAAAATTTCAATTGACTTGTTGAAATGATGCATTCACACCTATCCTGAAACTAAATTTAAATCAACTTTTTTGCAGTAACACACTCACATTTTTCATGAAACAAATAATTTTTTTTTCAGGAATCCACTCTCTGGAACCTATAACGAATTTGTAAAAAACATCTTTCTAGGCATCCACTCTCCCTAATCTTGCAAGAAAATTTCAATTAACTTGTTGAAATATTGCAATCACCCTTATCCAAAAACGAAATTTAAATCAACTTTTTAGCAGTAACACACTCACATTTTTCATAAAACAAACACATTTTTTTCAGGAATCTACTCTCTGGAAACTAAAACTAATTTTAAAAAAACATCTTTCTAGGCATCCACTGTCCCTAATCGTGCAAGAAAATTTCAATTGACTTGTTGAAATATTGCAATCACCCTTATCCAAAAACGAAATTTAAATCAACTTTTTAGCAGTAACACACTCACATTTTTCATAAAACAAACACATTTTTTTCAGGAATCTACTCTCTGAAACCTAAAACTAATTTAAAAAAAATATCTTTCTAGGCATCCACTGTCCCTAATCGTGCAAGAAAATTTCAATTGACTTGTTGAAATATTGCAATCACCCTTATTCAAAAACGTAATTTAAATCAACTTTTTAGCAGTAACACCCTCACATTTTTCATAAAACAAACACATTTTTTTCAGGAATCTACTCTCTGAAACCTAAAACTAATTAGAAAAAACATCTTTCTAGGCATCCACTCTCCCTAATCTTCCAAGAAAATTTCAATTAACTTATTGAAATATTGCAATCACCGTTATCCAAAAACGATATTTAAATCAACTTTTTTGCAGTAACACACTCACATTTTTCATAAAACAAACACATTTTTTTCAGGAATCTACTCTCTGAAACCTAATACTAATTTAAAAAAGAAATCTTTCTATGCATCCACTGTCCCTAATCGTGCAAGAAAATTTCAATTGACTTGTTGAAGTATTGCAATCACCCTTATCCAAAAATGAAATTTAAATCAACTTTTTAGCAGTAACACACTCACATTTTTCATAAAACAAACACATTTTTTTCAGGAATCTACTCTCTGGAACCTAAAACTAATTTTAAAAAAACATCTTTCTAGGCATCCACTGTCCCTAATCGTGCAAGAAAATTTCAATTGACTTGTTGAAATATTGCAATCACCCTTATCCAAAAACGAAATTTAAATCAACTTTTTAGCAGTAACACACTCACATTTTTCATAAAGCAAACACATTTTTTTCAGGAATCTACTCTCTGAAACCTAAAACTAATTTTAAAAAAATATCTTTCTAGGCATCCACTGTCCCTAATCGTGCAAGAAAATTTCAATTGACTTGTTGAAATATTGCAATCACCCTTATTCAAAAACTAAATTTAAATCAACTTTTTAGCAGTAACACCCTCACATTTTTCATAAAACAAACACATTTTTTTCAGGAATCTACTCTCTGAAACCTAAAACTAATTAAAAAAAAACATCTTTCTAGGCATCCACTCTCCCTAATCTTCCAAGAAAATTTCAATTAACTTATTGAAATATTGCAATCACCCTTATCCAAAAATGAAATTTAAATCAACTTTTTAGCAGTAACACACTCACATTTTTCATAAAACAAACACATTTTTTTCAGGAATCTACTCTCTGGAACCTAAAACTAATTTTAAAAAAAACATCTTTCTAGGCATCCACTGTCCCTAATCGTGCAAGAAAATTTCAATTGACTTGTTGAAATATTGCAATCACCCTTATTCAAAAACGAAATTTAAATCAACTTTTTAGCAGTAACACCCTCACATTTTTCATAAAACAAACACATTTTTTTCAGGAATCTACTCTCTGGAACGTAAAACTAATTTAAAAAAAACATCTTTCTAGGCATCCACTGTCCCTAATCGTGCAAGAAAATTTCAATTGACTTGTTGAAGTATTGCAATCACCCTTATCCAAAAACGAAATTTAAATCAACTTTTTAGCAGTAACACACTCACATTTTTCATAAAACAAACACATTTTTTTTCAGGAATCTACTCTCTGGAACCTAAAACTAATTTTAAAAAAACATCTTTCTAGGCATCCACTGTCCCTAATCGTGCAAGAAAATTTCAATTGACTTGTTGAAATATTGCAATCACCCTTATCCAAAAACGAAATTTAAATCAACTTTTTAGCAGTAACACACTCACATTTTTCATAAAACAAACACATTTTTTTCAGGAATCTACTCTCTGAAACCTAAAACTAATTTTAAAAAAACATATTTCTAGGCATCCACTGTCCCTAATCGTGCAAGAAAATTTCAATTGACTTATTGAAATATTGCAATCACCCTTATTCAAAAACGAAATTTAAATCAACTTTTTAGCAGTAACACCCTCACATTTTTCATAAAACAAACACATTTTTTTCAGGAATCTACTCTCTGAAACCTAATACTAATTTAAAAAAGAAATCTGTCTATGCATCCACTGTCCCTAATCGTGCAAGAAAATTTCAATTGACTTGTTGAAGTATTGCAATCACCCTTATCCAAAAACGAAATTTAAATCAACTTTTTAGCAGTAACACACTCACATTTTTCATAAAACAAACACATTTTTTTCAGGAATCTACTCTCTGGAACCTAAAACTAATTTTAAAAAAACATCTTTCTAGGCATCCACTGTCCCTAATCGTGCAAGAAAATTTCAATTGACTTGTTGAAATATTGCAATCACTCTTATTCAAAAACGAAATTTAAATCAACTTTTTAGCAGTAACACCCTCACATTTTTCATAAAACAAACACATTTTTTTCAGGAATCTACTCTCTGAAACCTAAAACTAATTAAAAAAAAACATCTTTCTAGGCATCCACTCTCCCTAATCTTCCAAGAAAATTTCAATTAACTTATTGAAATATTGCAATCACCCTTATCCAAAAACGATATTTAAAACAACTTTTTAGCAGTAACACACTCACATTTTTCATAAAACAAACACATTTTTTTCAGGAATCTACTCTCTGAAACCTAAAACTAATTTTAAAAAAACATCTTTCTAGGCATCCACTGTCCCTAATCGTGCAAGAAAATTTCAATTGACTTGTTGAAATATTGCAATCACCCTTATCCAAAAACGAAATTTAAATCAACTTTTTAGCAGTAACACACTCACATTTTTCATAAAACAAACACATTTTTTTCAGGAATCTACTCTCTGAAACCTAAAACTAATTTACAAAAAAATATCTTTCTAGGCATCCACTGTCCCTAATCGTGCAAGAAAATTTCAATTGACTTGTTGAAATAGTGCAATCACCCTTATTCAAAAACGAAATTTAAATCAACTTTTTAGCAGTAACACCCTCACATTTTTCATAAAACAAACACATTTATTTCAGGAATCTACTCTCTGAAACCTAAAACTAATTAAAAAAAACATCTTTCTAGGCATCCACTCTCCCTAATCTTCCAAGAAAATTTCAATTAACTTATTGAAATATTGCAATCACCCTTATCCAAAAACGATATTTAAATCAACTTTTTAGCAGTAACACACTCACATTTTTCATAAAACAAACACATTTTTTTCAGGAATCTACTCTCTGGAACCTAAAACTAATTTTAAAAAAACATCTTTCTAGGCATCCACTGTCCCTAATCGTGCAAGAAAATTTCAATTGACTTGTTGAAATATTGCAATCACCCTTATCCAAAAATGAAATTTAAATCAACTTTTTAGCAGTAACACACTCACATTTTTCATAAAACAAACACATTTTTTCAGGAATCTACTCTCTGGAACCTAAAACTAATTTTAAAAAAACATCTTTCTAGGCATCCACTGTCCCTAATCGTGCAAGAAAATTTCAATTGACTTGTTGAAATATTGCAATCACCCTTATTCAAAAACGAAATTTAAATCAACTTTTTAGCAGTAACACCCTCACATTTTTCATAAAACAAACACATTTTTTTCAGGAATCTACTCTCTGGAACCTAAAACTAATTTTAAAAAAACATCTTTCTAGGCATCCACTGTCCCTAATCATGCAAGAAAATTTAAATTGACTTGTTGAAATATTGCAATCACCCTTATCCAAAAATGAAATTTAAATCAACTTTTTAGCAGTAACACACTCACATTTTTCATAAAACAAACACATTTTTTTTCAGGAATCTACTCTCTGGAACCTAAAACTAATTTAAAAAAAAACATCTTTCTAGGCATCCACTGTCCCTAATTGTGCAAGAAAATTTCAATTGACTTGTTGAAATATTGCAATCACCCTTATCCAAAAACGAAATTTAAATCAACTTTTTAGCAGTAACACACTCACATTTTTCATAAAACAAACACATTTTTTTCAGGAATCTACTCTCTGAAACCTAAAACTAATTTTAAAAAAACATCTTTCTAGGCATCCACTGTCCCTAATCGTGCAAGAAAATTTCAATTAACTTATTGAAATATTGCAATCACCCTTATTCAAAAATGAAATTTAAATCAACTTTTTAACAGTAACACCCTCACATTTTTCATAAAACAAACACATTTTTTTCAGGAATCTACTCTCTGAAACCTAAAACTAATTTAAAAAAAAATCTTTCTAGGCATCCATTGTCCCCAATCTTGCAGGAAAATTTCAATTGACTTGTTGAAATGATGCATTCACACCTATCCTGAAACTAAATTTAAATCAACTTTTTTGCAGTAACACACTCACATTTTTCATGAAACAAATAATTTTTTTTTCAGGAATCCACTCTCTGGAACCTAAAACTAATTTAAAAAAAACATCTTTCTAGGCATCCACTGTCCCTAATCGTGCAAGAAAATTTCAATTGACTTGTTGAAATATTGCAATCACCCTTATTCAAACACGAAATTTAAATCAACTTTTTAGCAGTAACACACTCACATTTTTCATAAAACAAACACATTTTTTTCAGGAATCTACTCTCTGGAACCTAAAACTAATTTTAAAAAAACATCTTTCTAGGCATCCACTGTCCCTAATCGTGCAAGAAAATTTCAATTGACTTGTTGAAATATTGCAATCACTCTTATTCAAAAACGAAATTTAAATCAACTTTTTAGCAGTAACACCCTCACATTTTTCATAAAACAAACACATTTTTTTCAGGAATCTACTCTCTGAAACCTAAAACTAATTAAAAAAAAACATCTTTCTAGGCATCCACTCTCCCTAATCTTCCAAGAAAATTTCAATTAACTTATTGAAATATTGCAATCACCCTTATCCAAAAACGATATTTAAAACAACTTTTTAGCAGTAACACACTCACATTTTTCATAAAACAAACACATTTTTTTCAGGAATCTACTCTCTGGAACCTAAAACTAATTTTAAAAAAACATCTTTCTAGGCATCCACTGTCCCTAATCGTGCAAGAAAATTTCAATTGACTTGTTGAAATATTGCAATCACCCTTATCCAAAAACTAAATTTAAATCAACTTTTTAGCAGTAACACACTCACATTTTTCATAAAACAAACACATTTTTTTCAGGAATCTACTCTCTGAAACCTAAAACTAATTTACAAAAAAATATCTTTCTAGGCATCCACTGTCCCTAATCGTGCAAGAAAATTTCAATTGACTTGTTGAAATAGTGCAATCACCCTTATTCAAAAACGAAATTTAAATCAACTTTTTAGCAGTAACACCCTCACATTTTTCATAAAACAAACACATTTATTTCAGGAATCTACTCTCTGAAACCTAAAACTAATTAAAAAAAACATCTTTCTAGGCATCCACTCTCCCTAATCTTCCAAGAAAATTTCAATTAACTTATTGAAATATTGCAATCACCCTTATCCAAAAACGATATTTAAATCAACTTTTTAGCAGTAACACACTCACATTTTTCATAAAACAAACACATTTTTTTCAGGAATCTACTCTCTGGAACCTAAAACTAATTTTAAAAAAACATCTTTCTAGGCATCCACTGTCCCTAATCGTGCAAGAAAATTTCAATTGACTTGTTGAAATATTGCAATCACCCTTATCCAAAAATGAAATTTAAATCAACTTTTTAACAGTAACACCCTCACATTTTTCATAAAACAAACACATTTTTTTCAGGAATCTACTCTCTGAAACCTAAAACTAATTTAAAAAAAAATCTTTCTAGGCATCCATTGTCCCCAATCTTGCAGGAAAATTTCAATTGACTTGTTGAAATGATGCATTCACACCTATCCTGAAACTAAATTTAAATCAACTTTTTTGCAGTAACACACTCACATTTTTCATGAAACAAATAATTTTTTTTTCAGGAATCCACTCTCTGGAACCTAAAACTAATTTAAAAAAAACATCTTTCTAGGCATCCACTGTCCCTAATCGTGCAAGAAAATTTCAATTGACTTGTTGAAATATTGCAATCACCCTTATTCAAACACGAAATTTAAATCAACTTTTTAGCAGTAACACACTCACATTTTTCATAAAACAAACACATTTTTTTCAGGAATCTACTCTCTGGAACCTAAAACTAATTTTAAAAAAACATCTTTCTAGGCATCCACTGTCCCTAATCGTGCAAGAAAATTTCAATTGACTTGTTGAAATATTGCAATCACTCTTATTCAAAAACGAAATTTAAATCAACTTTTTAGCAGTAACACCCTCACATTTTTCATAAAACAAACACATTTTTTTCAGGAATCTACTCTCTGAAACCTAAAACTAATTAAAAAAAAACATCTTTCTAGGCATCCACTCTCCCTAATCTTCCAAGAAAATTTCAATTAACTTATTGAAATATTGCAATCACCCTTATCCAAAAACGATATTTAAAACAACTTTTTAGCAGTAACACACTCACATTTTTCATAAAACAAACACATTTTTTTCAGGAATCTACTCTCTGGAACCTAAAACTAATTTTAAAAAAACATCTTTCTAGGCATCCACTGTCCCTAATCGTGCAAGAAAATTTCAATTGACTTGTTGAAATATTGCAATCACCCTTATCCAAAAACTAAATTTAAATCAACTTTTTAGCAGTAACACACTCACATTTTTCATAAAACAAACACATTTTTTTCAGGAATCTACTCTCTGAAACCTAAAACTAATTTACAAAAAAATATCTTTCTAGGCATCCACTGTCCCTAATCGTGCAAGAAAATTTCAATTGACTTGTTGAAATAGTGCAATCACCCTTATTCAAAAACGAAATTTAAATCAACTTTTTAGCAGTAACACCCTCACATTTTTCATAAAACAAACACATTTATTTCAGGAATCTACTCTCTGAAACCTAAAACTAATTAAAAAAAACATCTTTCTAGGCATCCACTCTCCCTAATCTTCCAAGAAAATTTCAATTAACTTATTGAAATATTGCAATCACCCTTATCCAAAAACGATATTTAAATCAACTTTTTAGCAGTAACACACTCACATTTTTCATAAAACAAACACATTTTTTTCAGGAATCTACTCTCTGGAACCTAAAACTAATTTTAAAAAAACATCTTTCTAGGCATCCACTGTCCCTAATCGTGCAAGAAAATTTCAATTGACTTGTTGAAATATTGCAATCACCCTTATTCAAAAACGAAATTTAAATCAACTTTTTAGCAGTAACACCCTCACATTTTTCATAAAACAAACACATTTTTTTCAGGAATCTACTCTCTGGAACCTAAAACTAATTTTAAAAAAACATCTTTCTAGGCATCCACTGTCCCTAATCATGCAAGAAAATTTAAATTGACTTGTTGAAATATTGCAATCACCCTTATCCAAAAATGAAATTTAAATCAACTTTTTAGCAGTAACACACTCACATTTTTCATAAAACAAACACATTTTTTTTCAGGAATCTACTCTCTGGAACCTAAAACTAATTTAAAAAAAACATCTTTCTAGGCATCCACTGTCCCTAATTGTGCAAGAAAATTTCAATTGACTTGTTGAAATATTGCAATCACCCTTATCCAAAAACGAAATTTAAATCAACTTTTTAGCAGTAACACACTCACATTTTTCATAAAACAAACACATTTTTTTCAGGAATCTACTCTCTGAAACCTAAAACTAATTTTAAAAAAACATCTTTCTAGGCATCCACTGTCCCTAATCGTGCAAGAAAATTTCAATTAACTTATTGAAATATTGCAATCACCCTTATTCAAAAATGAAATTTAAATCAACTTTTTAGCAGTAACACCCTCACATTTTTCATAAAACAAACACATTTTTTTCAGGAATCTACTCTCTGAAACCTAAAACTAATTTAAAAAAAAATCTTTCTAGGCATCCATTGTCCCCAATCTTGCAGGAAAATTTCAATTGACTTGTTGAAATGATGCATTCACACCTATCCTGAAACTAAATTTAAATCAACTTTTTTGCAGTAACACACTCACATTTTTCATGAAACAAATAATTTTTTTTTCAGGAATCCACTCTCTGGAACCTATAACGAATTTGTAAAAAACATCTTTCTAGGCATCCACTCTCCCTAATCTTGCAAGAAAATTTTAATTAACTTGTTGAAATATTGCAATCACCCTTATCCAAAAACGAAATTTAAATCAACTTTTTAGCAGTAACACACTCACATTTTTCATAAAACAAACACATTTTTTTCAGGAATCTACTCTCTGGAAACTAAAACTAATTTTAAAAAAACATCTTTCTAGGCATCCACTGTCCCTAATCGTGCAAGAAAATTTCAATTGACTTGTTGAAATATTGCAATCACCCTTATCCAAAAACGAAATTTAAATCAACTTTTTAGCAGTAACACACTCACATTTTTCATAAAACAAACACATTTTTTTCAGGAATCTACTCTCTGAAACCTAAAACTAATTTAAAAAAAATATCTTTCTAGGCATCCACTGTCCCTAATCGTGCAAGAAAATTTCAATTGACTTGTTGAAATATTGCAATCACCCTTATTCAAAAACGTAATTTAAATCAACTTTTTAGCAGTAACACCCTCACATTTTTCATAAAACAAACACATTTTTTTCAGGAATCTACTCTCTGAAACCTAAAACTAATTAAAAAAAACATCTTTCTAGGCATCCACTCTCCCTAATCTTCCAAGAAAATTTCAATTAACTTATTGAAATATTGCAATCACCGTTATCCAAAAACGATATTTAAATCAACTTTTTTGCAGTAACACACTCACATTTTTCATAAAACAAACACATTTTTTTCAGGAATCTACTCTCTGAAACCTAATACTAATTTAAAAAAGAAATCTTTCTATGCATCCACTGTCCCTAATCGTGCAAGAAAATTTCAATTGACTTGTTGAAGTATTGCAATCACCCTTATCCAAAAATGAAATTTAAATCAACTTTTTAGCAGTAACACACTCACATTTTTCATAAAACAAACACATTTTTTTCAGGAATCTACTCTCTGGAACCTAAAACTAATTTAAAAAAAATATCTTTCTAGGCATCCACTGTCCCTA
This sequence comes from Lissotriton vulgaris, assembly GCF_964263255.1. Lineage (NCBI taxonomy): Eukaryota > Metazoa > Chordata > Amphibia > Caudata > Salamandridae > Lissotriton > Lissotriton vulgaris. Next base: position 269,309 of record NW_028247291.1, on the reverse strand, counting down.
ATCGTGCAAGAAAATTTCAATTGACTTGTTGAAATATTGCAATCACCCTTATCCAAAAACGAAATTTAAATCAACTTTTTAGCAGTAACACACTCACATTTTTCATAAAGCAAACACATTTTTTTCAGGAATCTACTCTCTGAAACCTAAAACTAATTTTAAAAAAATATCTTTCTAGGCATCCACTGTCCCTAATCGTGCAAGAAAATTTCAATTGACTTGTTGAAATATTGCAATCACCCTTATTCAAAAACTAAATTTAAATCAACTTTTTAGCAGTAACACCCTCACATTTTTCATAAAACAAACACATTTTTTTCAGGAATCTACTCTCTGAAACCTAAAACTAATTAAAAAAAAACATCTTTCTAGGCATCCACTCTCCCTAATCTTCGAAGAAAATTTCAATTAACTTATTGAAATATTGCAATCACCCTTATCCAAAAATGAAATTTAAATCAACTTTTTAGCAGTAACACACTCACATTTTTCATAAAACAAACACATTTTTTTCAGGAATCTACTCTCTGGAACCTAAAACTAATTTTAAAAAAACATCTTTCTAGGCATCCACTGTCCCTAATCGTGCAAGAAAATTTCAATTGACTTGTTGAAATATTGCAATCACCCTTATTCAAAAACGAAATTTAAATCAACTTTTTAGCAGTAACACCCTCACATTTTTCATAAAACAAACACATTTTTTTCAGGAATCTACTCTCTGGAACCTAAAACTAATTTGAAAAAAAGATCTTTCTAGGCATCCACTGTCCCTAATCGTGCAAGAAAATTTCAATTGACTTGTTGAAGTATTGCAATCACCCTTATCCAAAAACGAAATTTAAATCAACTTTTTAGCAGTAACACACTCACATTTTTCATAAAACAAACACATTTTTTTTCAGGAATCTACTCTCTGGAACCTAAAACTAATTTTAAAAAAAGATCTTTCTAGGCATCCACTGTCCCTAATCGTGCAAGAAAATTTCAATTGACTTGTTGAAATATTGCAATCACCCTTATCCAAAAATGAAATTTAAATCAACTTTTTAGCAGTAACACACTCACATTTTTCATAAAACAAACACATTTGTTTCAGGAATCTACTCTCTGGAACCTAAAACTAATTTTAAAAAAACATCTTTCTAGGCATCCACTGTCCCTAGTCGTGCAAGAAAATTTCAATTGACTTGTTGAAATATTGCAATCACCCTTATTCAAAAACGAAATTTAAATCAACTTTTTAGCAGTAACACCCTCACATTTTTCATAAAACAAACACATTTTTTTCAGGAATCTACTCTCTGGAACCTAAAACTAATTTTAGAAAAACATCTTTCTAGGCATCCACTGTCCCTAATCGTGCAAGAAAATTTCGTTTGACTTGTTGAAGTATTGCAATCACCCTTATCCAAAAACGAAATTTAAATCAACTTTTTAGCAGTAACACACTCACATTTTTCATAAAACAAACACATTTTTTTTCAGGAATCTACTCTCTGGAACCTAAAACTAATTTTAAAAAAACATCTTTCTAGGCATCCACTGTCCCTAATCGTGCAAGAAAATTTCAATTGACTTGTTGAAATATTGCAATCACCCTTATCCAAAAACGAAATTTAAATCAACTTTTTAGCAGTAACACACTCACATTTTTCATAAAACAAACACATTTTTTTCAGGAATCTACTCTCTGAAACCTAAAACTAATTTTAAAAAAACATCTTTCTAGGCATCCACTGTCCCTAATCGTGCAAGAAAATTTCAATTGACTTATTGAAATATTGCAATCACCCTTATTCAAAAACGAAATTTAAATCAACTTTTTAGCAGTAACACCCTCACATTTTTCATAAAACAAACAAATTTTTTTCAGGAATCTACTCTCTGAAACCTAAAACTAATTAAAAAAAACATCTTTCCAGGGATCCACTCTCCCTAATCTTCCAAGAAAATTTCAATTAACTTATTGAAATATTGCAATCACCCTTATCCAAAAACGATATTTAAATCAACTTTTTAGCAGTAACACACTCACATTTTTCATAAAACAAACACATTTTTTTCAGGAATCTACTCTCTGGAACCTAAAACTAATTTAAAAAAAACATCTTTCTAGGCATCCACTGTCCCTAATCGTGCAAGAAAATTTCAATTGACTTGTTGAAATATTGCAATCACCCTTATCCAAAAATGAAATTTAAATCAACTTTTTAGCAGTAACACACTCACATTTTTCATAAAACAAACACATTTTTTTCAGGAATCTACTCTCTGAAACCTAAAACTAATTTTAAAAAAACATCTTTCTAGGCATCCACTGTCCCTAATCGTGCAAGAAAATTTCAATTGACTTATTGAAATATTGCAATCACCCTTATTCAAAAACGAAATTTAAATCAACTTTATAGCAGTAACACCCTCACATTTTTCATAAAACAAACACATTTTTTTCAGGAATCTACTCTCTGAAACCTAATACTAATTTAAAAAAGAAATCTTTCTATGCATCCACTGTCCCTAATCGTGCAAGAAAATTTCAATTGACTTGTTGAAGTATTGCAATCACCCTTATCCAAAAACGAAATTTAAATCAACTTTTTAGCAGTAACACACTCACATTTTTCATAAAACAAACACATTTTTTTCAGGAATCTACTCTCTGGATTCTAAAACTAATTTAAAAAAAACATCTTTCTAGGCATCCACTATCCCTAATCGTGCAAGAAAATTTCAATTGACTTGTTGAAATATTGCAATCACCCTTATCCAAAAACGAAATTTAAATCAACTTTTTAGCAGTAACACACTCACATTTTTCATAAAACAAACACATTTTTTTCAGGAATCTACTCTCTGAAACCTAAAACTAATTTTAAAAAAACATCTTTCTAGGCATCCATTGTCCCCAATCTTGCAAGAAAATTTCAATTGACTTGTTGAAATGATGCATTCACACCTATCCTGAAACTAAATTTAAATCAACTTTTTTGCAGTAACACACTCACATTTTTCATGAAACAAATAATTTTTTTTTCAGGAATCCACTCTCTGGAACCTATAACGAATTTGTAAAAAACATCTTTCTAGGCATCCACTCTCCCTAATCTTGCAAGAAAATTTCAATTAACTTGTTGAAATATTGCAATCACCCTTATCCAAAAACGATATTTAAATCAACTTTTTAGCAGTAACACACTCACATTTTTCATAAAACAAACACATTTTTTTCAGGAATCTACTCTCTGGAACCTAAAACTAATTTTAAAAAAACATCTTTCTAGGCATCCACTGTCCCTAATCGTGCAAGAAAATTTCAATTGACTTGTTGAAATATTGCAATCACCCTTATCCAAAAATGAAATTTAAATCAACTTTTTAGCAGTAACACACTCACATTTTTCATAAAGCAAACACATTTTTTTCAGGAATCTACTCTCTGGAACCTAAAACTGATTTTAAAAAAACATCTTTCTCGGCATCCACTGTCCCTAATCGTGTAAGAAAATTTCAATTGACTTGTTGAAATATTGCAATCACCCTTATTCAAAAACGAAATTTAAATCAACTTTTTAGCAGTAACACCCTCACATTTTTCATAAAACAAACACATTTTTTTCAGGAATCTACTCTCTGGAACCTAAAACTAATTTTAAAAAAACATCTTTCTAGGCATCCACTGTCCCTAATCGTGCAAGAAAATTTCAATTGACTTGTTGAAGTATTGCAATCACCCTTATCCAAAAACGAAATTTAAATCAACTTTTTAGCAGTAACACACTCACATTTTTCATAAAACAAACACATTTTTTTCAGGAATCTACTCTCTGAAACCTAAAACTAATTTTAAAAAAACATATTTCTAGGCATCCACTGTCCCTAATCGTGCAAGAAAATTTCAATTGACTTATTGAAATATTGCAATCACCCTTATTCAAAAACGAAATTTAAATCAACTTTTTAGCAGTAACACCCTCACATTTTTCATAAAACAAACACATTTTTTTCAGGAATCTACTCTCTGAAACCTAATACTAATTTAAAAAAGAAATCTGTCTATGCATCCACTGTCCCTAATCGTGCAAGAAAATTTCAATTGACTTGTTGAAGTATTGCAATCACCCTTATCCAAAAACGAAATTTAAATCAACTTTTTAGCAGTAACACACTCACATTTTTCATAAAACAAACACATTTTTTTCAGGAATCTACTCTCTGGAACCTAAAACTAATTTAAAAAAAACATCTTTCTAGGCATCCACTGTCCCTAATCGTGCAAGAAAATTTCAATTGACTTGTTGAAATATTGCAATCACCCTTATTCAAAAACGAAATTTAAATCAACTTTTTAGCAGTAACACCCTCACATTTTTCATAAAACAAACACATTTTTTTCAGGAATCTACTCTCTGGAACCTAAAACTAATTTTAAAAAAACATCTTTCTAGGCATCCACTGTCCCTAATCATGCAAGAAAATTTAAATTGACTTGTTGAAATATTGCAATCACCCTTATCCAAAAATGAAATTTAAATCAACTTTTTAGCAGTAACACACTCACATTTTTCATAAAACAAACACATTTTTTTTCAGGAATCTACTCTCTGGAACCTAAAACTAATTTTAAAAAAAACATCTTTCTAGGCATCCACTGTCCCTAATTGTGCAAGAAAATTTCAATTGACTTGTTGAAATATTGCAATCACCCTTATCCAAAAACGAAATTTAAATCAACTTTTTAGCAGTAACACACTCACATTTTTCATAAAACAAACACATTTTTTTCAGGAATCTACTCTCTGAAACCTAAAACTAATTTTAAAAAAACATCTTTCTAGGCATCCACTGTCCCTAATCGTGCAAGAAAATTTCAATTAACTTATTGAAATATTGCAATCACCCTTATTCAAAAATGAAATTTAAATCAACTTTTTAGCAGTAACACCCTCACATTTTTCATAAAACAAACACATTTTTTTCAGGAATCTACTCTCTGAAACCTAAAACTAATTAAAAAAAAAACATCTTTCTAGGCATCCACTCTCCCTAATCTTCCAAGAAAATTTCAATTAACTTATTGAAATATTGCAATCACCCTTATCCAAAAACGATATTTAAATCAACTTTTTTGCAGTAACACACTCACATTTTTCATAAAACAAACACATTTTTTTCAGGAATCTACTCTCTGAAACCTAAAACTAATTTAAAAAAAAATCTTTCTAGGCATCCATTGTCCCCAATCTTGCAGGAAAATTTCAATTGACTTGTTGAAATGATGCATTCACACCTATCCTGAAACTAAATTTAAATCAACTTTTTTGCAGTAACACACTCACATTTTTCATGAAACAAATAATTTTTTTTTCAGGAATCCACTCTCTGGAACCTATAACGAATTTGTAAAAAACATCTTTCTAGGCATCCACTCTCCCTAATCTTGCAAGAAAATTTCAATTAACTTGTTGAAATATTGCAATCACCCTTATCCAAAAACGAAATTTAAATCAACTTTTTAGCAGTAACACACTCACATTTTTCATAAAACAAACACATTTTTTTCAGGAATCTACTCTCTGGAAACTAAAACTAATTTTAAAAAAACATCTTTCTAGGCATCCACTGTCCCTAATCGTGCAAGAAAATTTCAATTGACTTGTTGAAATATTGCAATCACCCTTATCCAAAAACGAAATTTAAATCAACTTTTTAGCAGTAACACACTCACATTTTTCATAAAACAAACACATTTTTTTCAGGAATCTACTCTCTGAAACCTAAAACTAATTTAAAAAAAATATCTTTCTAGGCATCCACTGTCCCTAATCGTGCAAGAAAATTTCAATTGACTTGTTGAAATATTGCAATCACCCTTATTCAAAAACGTAATTTAAATCAACTTTTTAGCAGTAACACCCTCACATTTTTCATAAAACAAACACATTTTTTTCAGGAATCTACTCTCTGAAACCTAAAACTAATTAAAAAAAACATCTTTCTAGGCATCCACTCTCCCTAATCTTCCAAGAAAATTTCAATTAACTTATTGAAATATTGCAATCACCCTTATCCAAAAACGATATTTAAATCAACTTTTTAGCAGTAACACACTCACATTTTTCATAAAACAAACACATTTTTTTCAGGAATCTACTCTCTGAAACCTAAAACTAATTTAAAAAAAACATCTTTCTAGGCATCCACTGTCCCTAATCGTGCAAGAAAATTTCAATTGACTTGTTGAAATATTGCAATCACCCTTATCCAAAAATGAAATTTAAATCAACTTTTTAGCAGTAACACACTCACATTTTTCATAAAACAAACACATTTTTTTCAGGAATCTACTCTCTGGAACCTAAAACTAATTTTAAAAAAACATCTTTCTAGGCATCCACTGTCCCTAATCGTGCAAGAAAATTTCAATTGACTTGTTGAAGTATTGCAATCACCCTTATCCAAAAACGAAATTTAAATCAAATTTTTAGCAGTAACACACTCACATTTTTCATAAAACAAACAAATTTTTTTTCAGGAATCTACTCTCTGGAACCTAAAACTAATTTAAAAAAAACATCTTTCTAGGCATCCACTGTCCCTAATCGTGCAAGAAAATTTCAATTGACTTGTTGAAATATTGCAATCACCCTTATCCAAAAACGAAATTTAAATCAACTTTTTAGCAGTAACACACTCACATTTTTCATAAAACAAACACATTTTTTTCAGGAATCTACTCTCTGAAACCTAAAACTAATTTTAAAAAAACATCTTTCTAGGCATCCACTGTCCCTAATCGTGCAAGAAAATTTCAATTGACTTATTGAAATATTGCAATCACCCTTATTCAAAAACGAAATTTAAATCAACTTTTTAGCAGTAACACCCTCACATTTTTCATAAAACAAACACATTTTTTTCAGGAATCTACTCTCTGAAACCTAATACTAATTTAAAAAAGAAATCTGTCTATGCATCCACTGTCCCTAATCGTGCAAGAAAATTTCAATTGACTTGTTGAAGTATTGCAATCACCCTTATCCAAAAACGAAATTTAAATCAACTTTTTAGCAGTAACACACTCACATTTTTCATAAAACAAACACATTTTTTTCAGGAATCTACTCTCTGGAACCTAAAACTAATTTAAAAAAAACATCTTTCTAGGCATCCACTGTCCCTAATCGTGCAAGAAAATTTCAATTGACTTGTTGAAATATTGCAATCACTCTTATTCAAAAACGAAATTTAAATCAACTTTTTAGCAGTAACACCCTCACATTTTTCATAAAACAAACACATTTTTTTCAGGAATCTACTCTCTGAAACCTAAAACTAATTAAAAAAAAACATCTTTCTAGGCATCCACTCTCCCTAATCTTCCAAGAAAATTTCAATTAACTTATTGAAATATTGCAATCACCCTTATCCAAAAACGATATTTAAAACAACTTTTTAGCTGTAACACACTCACATTTTTCATAAAACAAACACATTTTTTTCAGGAATCTACTCTCTGGAACCTAAAACTAATTTTAAAAAAACATCTTTCTAGGCATCCACTGTCCCTAATCGTGCAAGAAAATTTCAATTGACTTGTTGAAATATTGCAATCACCCTTATCCAAAAACGAAATTTAAATCAACTTTTTAGCAGTAACACACTCACATTTTTCATAAAACAAACACATTTTTTCAGGAATCAACTCTCTGGAACCTAAAACAAATATAAAAAAAACATCTTTCTATGCATCCACTCTCCCTAATCGTGCAAGAAAATTTCAATTGACTTGTTGAAATATTGCAATCACCCTTATCCAAAAACGAAATTTAAATCAACTTTTTAGCAGTAACACACTCACATTTTTCATAAAACAAACACATTTTTTTCAGGAATCTACTCTCTGAAACCTAAAACTAATTAAAAAAAAACATCTTTCTAGGCATCCACTCTCCCTAATCTTCCAAGAAAATTTCAATTAACTTATTGAAATATTGCAATCACCCTTATCCAAAAACGATATTTAAAACAACTTTTTAGCTGTAACACACTCACATTTTTCATAAAACAAACAAATTTTTTTCAGGAATCTACTCTCTGGAACCTAAAACTAATTTAAAAAAAACATCTTTCTAGGCATCCACTGTCCCTAATCGTGCAAGAAAATTTCAATTGACTTGTTGAAATATTGCAATCACCCTTATCCAAAAACGAAATTTAAATCAACTTTTTAGCAGTAACACACTCACATTTTTCATAAAACAAACACATTTTTTTCAGGAATCTACTCTCTGAAACCTAAAACTAATTTAAAAAAAACATCTTTCTAGGCATCCACTGTCCCTAATCGTGCAAGAAAATTTCAATTGACTTGTTGAAATATTGCAATCACCCTTATCCAAAAATGAAATTTAAATCAACTTTTTAGCAGTAACACACTCACATTTTTCATAAAACAAACACATTTTTTTCAGGAATCTACTCTCTGGAACCTAAAACTAATTTTAAAAAAACATCTTTCTAGGCATCCACTGTCCCTAATCGTGCAAGAAAATTTCAATTGACTTGTTGAAGTATTGCAATCACCCTTATCCAAAAACGAAATTTAAATCAACTTTTTAGCAGTAACACACTCACATTTTTCATAAAACAAACAAATTTTTTTTCAGGAATCTACTCTCTGGAACCTAAAACTAATTTTAAAAAAACATCTTTCTAGGCATCCACTGTCCCTAATCGTGCAAGAAAATTTCAATTGACTTGTTGAAATATTGCAATCACCCTTATCCAAAAACGAAATTTAAATCAACTTTTTAGCAGTAACACACTCACATTTTTCATAAAACAAACACATTTTTTTCAGGAATCTACTCTCTGAAACCTAAAACTAATTTTAAAAAAACATCTTTCTAGGCATCCACTGTCCCTAATCGTGCAAGAAAATTTCAATTGACTTATTGAAATATTGCAATCACCCTTATTCAAAAACGAAATTTAAATCAACTTTTTAGCAGTAACACCCTCACATTTTTCATAAAACAAACACATTTTTTTCAGGAATCTACTCTCTGAAACCTAATACTAATTTAAAAAAGAAATCTGTCTATGCATCCACTGTCCCTAATCGTGCAAGAAAATTTCAATTGACTTGTTGAAGTATTGCAATCACCCTTATCCAAAAACGAAATTTAAATCAACTTTTTAGCAGTAACACACTCACATTTTTCATAAAACAAACACATTTTTTTCAGGAATCTACTCTCTGGAACCTAAAACTAATTTTAAAAAAACATCTTTCTAGGCATCCACTGTCCCTAATCGTGCAAGAAAATTTCAATTGACTTGTTGAAATATTGCAATCACTCTTATTCAAAAACGAAATTTAAATCAACTTTTTAGCAGTAACACCCTCACATTTTTCATAAAACAAACACATTTTTTTCAGGAATCTACTCTCTGAAACCTAAAACTAATTAAAAAAAAACATCTTTCTAGGCATCCACTCTCCCTAATCTTCCAAGAAAATTTCAATTAACTTATTGAAATATTGCAATCACCCTTATCCAAAAACGATATTTAAAACAACTTTTTAGCTGTAACACACTCACATTTTTCATAAAACAAACACATTTTTTTCAGGAATCTACTCTCTGGAACCTAAAACTAATTTTAAAAAAACATCTTTCTAGGCATCCACTGTCCCTAATCGTGCAAGAAAATTTCAATTGACTTGTTGAAATATTGCAATCACCCTTATCCAAAAACGAAATTTAAATCAACTTTTTAGCAGTAACACACTCACATTTTTCATAAAACAAACACATTTTTTTCAGGAATCTACTCTCTGAAACCTAAAACTAATTTACAAAAAAATATCTTTCTAGGCATCCACTGTCCCTAGTCGTGCAAGAAAATTTCAATTGACTTGTTGAAATAGTGCAATCACCCTTATTCAAAAACGAAATTTAAATCAACTTTTTAGCAGTAACACCCTCACATTTTTCATAAAACAAACACATTTATTTCAGGAATCTACTCTCTGAAACCTAAAACTAATTAAAAAAAACATCTTTCTAGGCATCCACTCTCCCTAATCTTCCAAGAAAATTTCAATTAACTTATTGAAATATTGCAATCACCCTTATCCAAAAACGATATTTAAATCAACTTTTTAGCAGTAACACACTCACATTTTTCATAAAACAAACACATTTTTTTCAGGAATCTACTCTCTGGAACCTAAAACTAATTTTAAAAAAACATCTTTCTAGGCATCCACTGTCCCTAATCGTGCAAGAAAATTTCAATTGACTTGTTGAAATATTGCAATCACCCTTATCCAAAAATGAAATTTAAATCAACTTTTTAGCAGTAACACACTCACATTTTTCATAAAACAAACACATTTTTTTCAGGAATCTACTCTCTGGAACCTAAAACTAATTTTAAAAAAACATCTTTCTAGGCATCCACTGTCCCTAATCGTGCAAGAAAATTTCAATTGACTTGTTGAAATATTGCAATCACCCTTATTCAAAAACGAAATTTAAATCAACTTTTTAGCAGTAACACCCTCACATTTTTCATAAAACAAACACATTTTTTTCAGGAATCTACTCTCTGGAACCTAAAACTAATTTTAAAAAAACATCTTTCTAGGCATCCACTGTCCCTAATCATGCAAGAAAATTTAAATTGACTTGTTGAAATATTGCAATCACCCTTATCCAAAAATGAAATTTAAATCAACTTTTTAGCAGTAACACACTCACATTTTTCATAAAACAAACACATTTTTTTTCAGGAATCTACTCTCTGGAACCTAAAACTAATTTAAAAAAAAACATCTTTCTAGGCATCCACTGTCCCTAATTGTGCAAGAAAATTTCAATTGACTTGTTGAAATATTGCAATCACCCTTATCCAAAAACGAAATTTAAATCAACTTTTTAGCAGTAACACACTCACATTTTTCATAAAACAAACACATTTTTTTCAGGAATCTACTCTCTGAAACCTAAAACTAATTTTAAAAAAACATCTTTCTAGGCATCCACTGTCCCTAATAGTGCAAGAAAATTTCAATTGACTTATTGAAATATTGCAATCACCCTTATTCAAAAATGAAATTTAAATCAACTTTTTAGCAGTAACACCCTCACATTTTTCATAAAACAAACACATTTTTTTCAGGAATCTACTCTCTGAAACCTAAAACTAATTAAAAAAAAACATCTTTCTAGGCATCCACTCTCCCTAATCTTCCAAGAAAATTTCAATTAACTTATTGAAATATTGCAATCACCCTTATCCAAAAACGATATTTAAATCAACTTTTTTGCAGTAACACACTCACATTTTTCATAAAACAAACACATTTTTTTCAGGAATCTACTCTCTGAAACCTAAAACTAATTTAAAAAAAAATCTTTCTAGGCATCCATTGTCCCCAATCTTGCAGGAAAATTTCAATTGACTTGTTGAAATGATGCATTCACACCTATCCTGAAACTAAATTTAAATCAACTTTTTTGCAGTAACACACTCACATTTTTCATGAAACAAATAATTTTTTTTTCAGGAATCCACTCTCTGGAACCTATAACGAATTTGTAAAAAACATCTTTCTAGGCATCCACTCTCCCTAATCTTGCAAGAAAATTTCAATTAACTTGTTGAAATATTGCAATCACCCTTATCCAAAAACGAAATTTAAATCAACTTTTTAGCAGTAACACACTCACATTTTTCATAAAACAAACACATTTTTTTCAGGAATCTACTCTCTGGAAACTAAAACTAATTTTAAAAAAACATCTTTCTAGGCATCCACTGTCCCTAATCGTGCAAGAAAATTTCAATTGACTTGTTGAAATATTGCAATCACCCTTATCCAAAAACGAAATTTAAATCAACTTTTTAGCAGTAACACACTCACATTTTTCATAAAACAAACACATTTTTTTCAGGAATCTACTCTCTGAAACCTAAAACTAATTTAAAAAAAATATCTTTCTAGGCATCCACTGTCCCTAATCGTGCAAGAAAATTTCAATTGACTTGTTGAAATATTGCAATCACCCTTATTCAAAAACGTAATTTAAATCAACTTTTTAGCAGTAACACCCTCACATTTTTCATAAAACAAACACATTTTTTTCAGGAATCTACTCTCTGAAACCTAAAACTAATTAGAAAAAACATCTTTCTAGGCATCCACTCTCCCTAATCTTCCAAGAAAATTTCAATTAACTTATTGAAATATTGCAATCACCGTTATCCAAAAACGATATTTAAATCAACTTTTTTGCAGTAACACACTCACATTTTTCATAAAACAAACACATTTTTTTCAGGAATCTACTCTCTGAAACCTAATACTAATTTAAAAAAGAAATCTTTCTATGCATCCACTGTCCCTAATCGTGCAAGAAAATTTCCATTGACTTGTTGAAGTATTGCAATCACCCTTATCCAAAAATGAAATTTAAATCAACTTTTTAGCAGTAACACACTCACATTTTTCATAAAACAAACACATTTTTTTCAGGAATCTACTCTCTGGAACCTAAAACTAATTTTAAAAAAACATCTTTCTAGGCATCCACTGTCCCTAATCGTGCAAGAAAATTTCAATTGACTTGTTGAAATATTGCAATCACCCTTATCCAAAAACGAAATTTAAATCAACTTTTTAGCAGTAACACACTCACATTTTTCATAAAGCAAACACATTTTTTTCAGGAATCTACTCTCTGAAACCTAAAACTAATTTTAAAAAAATATCTTTCTAGGCATCCACTGTCCCTAATCGTGCAAGAAAATTTCAATTGACTTGTTGAAATATTGCAATCACCCTTATTCAAAAACTAAATTTAAATCAACTTTTTAGCAGTAACACCCTCACATTTTTCATAAAACAAACACATTTTTTTCAGGAATCTACTCTCTGAAACCTAAAACTAATTAAAAAAAAACATCTTTCTAGGCATCCACTCTCCCTAATCTTCCAAGAAAATTTCAATTAACTTATTGAAATATTGCAATCACCCTTATCCAAAAATGAAATTTAAATCAACTTTTTAGCAGTAACACACTCACATTTTTCATAAAACAAACACATTTTTTTCAGGAATCTACTCTCTGGAACCTAAAACTAATTTTAAAAAAAACATCTTTCTAGGCATCCACTGTCCCTAATCGTGCAAGAAAATTTCAATTGACTTGTTGAAATATTGCAATCACCCTTATTCAAAAACGAAATTTAAATCAACTTTTTAGCAGTAACACCCTCACATTTTTCATAAAACAAACACATTTTTTTCAGGAATCTACTCTCTGGAACGTAAAACTAATTTAAAAAAAACATCTTTCTAGGCATCCACTGTCCCTAATCGTGCAAGAAAATTTCAATTGACTTGTTGAAGTATTGCAATCACCCTTATCCAAAAACGAAATTTAAATCAACTCTTTAGCAGTAACACACTCACATTTTTCATAAAACAAACACATTTTTTTTCAGGAATCTACTCTCTGGAACCTAAAACTAATTTTAAAAAAACATCTTTCTAGGCATCCACTGTCCCTAATCGTGCAAGAAAATTTCAATTGACTTGTTGAAATATTGCAATCACCCTTATCCAAAAACGAAATTTAAATCAACTTTTTAGCAGTAACACACTCACATTTTTCATAAAACAAACACATTTTTTTCAGGAATCTACTCTCTGAAACCTAAAACTAATTTACAAAAAAATATCTTTCTAGGCATCCACTGTCCCTAGTCGTGCAAGAAAATTTCAATTGACTTGTTGAAATAGTGCAATCACCCTTATTCAAAAACGAAATTTAAATCAACTTTTTAGCAGTAACACCCTCACATTTTTCATAAAACAAACACATTTATTTCAGGAATCTACTCTCTGAAACCTAAAACTAATTAAAAAAAACATCTTTCTAGGCATCCACTCTCCCTAATCTTCCAAGAAAATTTCAATTAACTTATTGAAATATTGCAATCACCCTTATCCAAAAACGATATTTAAATCAACTTTTTAGCAGTAACACACTCACATTTTTCATAAAACAAACACATTTTTTCAGGAATCTACTCTCTGGAACCTAAAACTAATTTTAAAAAAACATCTTTCTAGGCATCCACTGTCCCTAATCGTGCAAGAAAATTTCAATTGACTTGTTGAAATATTGCAATCACCCTTATCCAAAAATGAAATTTAAATCAACTTTTTAGCAGTAACACACTCACATTTTTCATAAAACAAACACATTTTTTTCAGGAATCTACTCTCTGGAACCTAAAACTAATTTTAAAAAAACATCTATCTAGGCATCCACTGTCCCTAATCGTGCAAGAAAATTTCAATTGACTTGTTGAAATATTGCAATCACCCTTATTCAAAAACGAAATTTAAATCAACTTTTTAGCAGTAACACCCTCACATTTTTCATAAAACAAACACATTTTTTTCAGGAATCTACTCTCTGGAACCTAAAACTAATTTTAAAAAAACATCTTTCTAGGCATCCACTGTCCCTAATCATGCAAGAAAATTTAAATTGACTTGTTGAAATATTGCAATCACCCTTATCCAAAAATGAAATTTAAATCAACTTTTTAGCAGTAACACACTCACATTTTTCATAAAACAAACACATTTTTTTTCAGGAATCTACTCTCTGGAACCTAAAACTAATTTAAAAAAAAACATCTTTCTAGGCATCCACTGTCCCTAATTGTGCAAGAAAATTTCAATTGACTTGTTGAAATATTGCAATCACCCTTATCCAAAAACGAAATTTAAATCAACTTTTTAGCAGTAACACACTCACATTTTTCATAAAACAAACACATTTTTTTCAGGAATCTACTCTCTGAAACCTAAAACTAATTTTAAAAAAACATCTTTCTAGGCATCCACTGTCCCTAATAGTGCAAGAAAATTTCAATTGACTTATTGAAATATTGCAATCACCCTTATTCAAAAATGAAATTTAAATCAACTTTTTAGCAGTAACACCCTCACATTTTTCATAAAACAAACACATTTTTTTCAGGAATCTACTCTCTGAAACCTAAAACTAATTAAAAAAAAACATCTTTCTAGGCATCCACTCTCCCTAATCTTCCAAGAAAATTTCAATTAACTTATTGAAATATTGCAATCACCCTTATCCAAAAACGATATTTAAATCAACTTTTTTGCAGTAACACACTCACATTTTTCATAAAACAAACACATTTTTTTCAGGAATCTACTCTCTGAAACCTAAAACTAATTTAAAAAAAAATCTTTCTAGGCATCCATTGTCCCCAATCTTGCAGGAAAATTTCAATTGACTTGTTGAAATGATGCATTCACACCTATCCTGAAACTAAATTTAAATCAACTTTTTTGCAGTAACACACTCACATTTTTCATGAAACAAATAATTTTTTTTTCAGGAATCCACTCTCTGGAACCTATAACGAATTTGTAAAAAACATCTTTCTAGGCATCCACTCTCCCTAATCTTGCAAGAAAATTTCAATTAACTTGTTGAAATATTGCAATCACCCTTATCCAAAAACGAAATTTAAATCAACTTTTTAGCAGTAACACACTCACATTTTTCATAAAACAAACACATTTTTTTCAGGAATCTACTCTCTGGAAACTAAAACTAATTTTAAAAAAACATCTTTCTAGGCATCCACTGTCCCTAATCGTGCAAGAAAATTTCAATTGACTTGTTGAAATATTGCAATCACCCTTATCCAAAAACGAAATTTAAATCAACTTTTTAGCAGTAACACACTCACATTTTTCATAAAACAAACACATTTTTTTCAGGAATCTACTCTCTGAAACCTAAAACTAATTTAAAAAAAATATCTTTCTAGGCATCCACTGTCCCTAATCGTGCAAGAAAATTTCAATTGACTTGTTGAAATATTGCAATCACCCTTATTCAAAAACGTAATTTAAATCAACTTTTTAGCAGTAACACCCTCACATTTTTCATAAAACAAACACATTTTTTTCAGGAATCTACTCTCTGAAACCTAAAACTAATTAGAAAAAACATCTTTCTAGGCATCCACTCTCCCTAATCTTCCAAGAAAATTTCAATTAACTTATTGAAATATTGCAATCACCGTTATCCAAAAACGATATTTAAATCAACTTTTTTGCAGTAACACACTCACATTTTTCATAAAACAAACACATTTTTTTCAGGAATCTACTCTCTGAAACCTAATACTAATTTAAAAAAGAAATCTTTCTATGCATCCACTGTCCCTAATCGTGCAAGAAAATTTCCATTGACTTGTTGAAGTATTGCAATCACCCTTATCCAAAAATGAAATTTAAATCAACTTTTTAGCAGTAACACACTCACATTTTTCATAAAACAAACACATTTTTTTCAGGAATCTACTCTCTGGAACCTAAAACTAATTTTAAAAAAACATCTTTCTAGGCATCCACTGTCCCTAATCGTGCAAGAAAATTTCAATTGACTTGTTGAAATATTGCAATCACCCTTATCCAAAAACGAAATTTAAATCAACTTTTTAGCAGTAACACACTCACATTTTTCATAAAGCAAACACATTTTTTTCAGGAATCTACTCTCTGAAACCTAAAACTAATTTTAAAAAAATATCTTTCTAGGCATCCACTGTCCCTAATCGTGCAAGAAAATTTCAATTGACTTGTTGAAATATTGCAATCACCCTTATTCAAAAACTAAATTTAAATCAACTTTTTAGCAGTAACACCCTCACATTTTTCATAAAACAAACACATTTTTTTCAGGAATCTACTCTCTGAAACCTAAAACTAATTAAAAAAAAACATCTTTCTAGGCATCCACTCTCCCTAATCTTCCAAGAAAATTTCAATTAACTTATTGAAATATTGCAATCACCCTTATCCAAAAATGAAATTTAAATCAACTTTTTAGCAGTAACACACTCACATTTTTCATAAAACAAACACATTTTTTTCAGGAATCTACTCTCTGGAACCTAAAACTAATTTTAAAAAAAACATCTTTCTAGGCATCCACTGTCCCTAATCGTGCAAGAAAATTTCAATTGACTTGTTGAAATATTGCAATCACCCTTATTCAAAAACGAAATTTAAATCAACTTTTTAGCAGTAACACCCTCACATTTTTCATAAAACAAACACATTTTTTTCAGGAATCTACTCTCTGGAACGTAAAACTAATTTAAAAAAAACATCTTTCTAGGCATCCACTGTCCCTAATCGTGCAAGAAAATTTCAATTGACTTGTTGAAGTATTGCAATCACCCTTATCCAAAAACGAAATTTAAATCAACTCTTTAGCAGTAACACACTCACATTTTTCATAAAACAAACACATTTTTTTTCAGGAATCTACTCTCTGGAACCTAAAACTAATTTTAAAAAAACATCTTTCTAGGCATCCACTGTCCCTAATCGTGCAAGAAAATTTCAATTGACTTGTTGAAATATTGCAATCACCCTTATCCAAAAACGAAATTTAAATCAACTTTTTAGCAGTAACACACTCACATTTTTCATAAAACAAACACATTTTTTTCAGGAATCTACTCTCTGAAACCTAAAACTAATTTTAAAAAAACATATTTCTAGGCATCCACTGTCCCTAATCGTGCAAGAAAATTTCAATTGACTTATTGAAATATTGCAATCACCCTTATTCAAAAACGAAATTTAAATCAACTTTTTAGCAGTAACACCCTCACATTTTTCATAAAACAAACACATTTTTTTCAGGAATCTACTCTCTGAAACCTAATACTAATTTAAAAAAGAAATCTGTCTATGCATCCACTGTCCCTAATCGTGCAAGAAAATTTCAATTGACTTGTTGAAGTATTGCAATCACCCTTATCCAAAAACGAAATTTAAATCAACTTTTTAGCAGTAACACACTCACATTTTTCATAAAACAAACACATTTTTTTCAGGAATCTACTCTCTGGAACCTAAAACTAATTTTAAAAAAACATCTTTCTAGGCATCCACTGTCCCTAATCGTGCAAGAAAATTTCAATTGACTTGTTGAAATATTGCAATCACTCTTATTCAAAAACGAAATTTAAATCAACTTTTTAGCAGTAACACCCTCACATTTTTCATAAAACAAACACATTTTTTTCAGGAATCTACTCTCTGAAACCTAAAACTAATTAAAAAAAAACATCTTTCTAGGCATCCACTCTCCCTAATCTTCCAAGAAAATTTCAATTAACTTATTGAAATATTGCAATCACCCTTATCCAAAAACGATATTTAAAACAACTTTTTAGCAGTAACACACTCACATTTTTCATAAAACAAACACATTTCTTTCAGGAATCTACTCTCTGGAACCTAAAACTAATTTTAAAAAAACATCTTTCTAGGCATCCACTGTCCCTAATCGTGCAAGAAAATTTCAATTGACTTGTTGAAATATTGCAATCACCCTTATCCAAAAACGAAATTTAAATCAACTTTTTAGCAGTAACACACTCACATTTTTCATAAAACAAACACATTTTTTTCAGGAATCTACTCTCTGAAACCTAAAACTAATTTACAAAAAAATATCTTTCTAGGCATCCACTGTCCCTAATCGTGCAAGAAAATTTCAATTGACTTGTTGAAATAGTGCAATCACCCTTATTCAAAAACGAAATTTAAATCAACTTTTTAGCAGTAACACCCTCACATTTTTCATAAAACAAACACATTTATTTCAGGAATCTACTCTCTGAAACCTAAAACTAATTAAAAAAAACATCTTTCTAGGCATCCACTCTCCCTAATCTTCCAAGAAAATTTCAATTAACTTATTGAAATATTGCAATCACCCTTATCCAAAAACGATATTTAAATCAACTTTTTAGCAGTAACACACTCACATTTTTCATAAAACAAACACATTTTTTTCAGGAATCTACTCTCTGGAACCTAAAACTAATTTTAAAAAAACATCTTTCTAGGCATCCACTGTCCCTAATCGTGCAAGAAAATTTCAATTGACTTGTTGAAATATTGCAATCACCCTTATCCAAAAATGAAATTTAAATCAACTTTTTAGCAGTAACACACTCACATTTTTCATAAAACAAACACATTTTTTTCAGGAATCTACTCTCTGGAACCTAAAACTAATTTTAAAAAAACATCTTTCTAGGCATCCACTGTCCCTAATCGTGCAAGAAAATTTCAATTGACTTGTTGAAATATTGCAATCACCCTTATTCAAAAACGAAATTTAAATCAACTTTTTAGCAGTAACACCCTCACATTTTTCATAAAACAAACACATTTTTTTCAGGAATCTACTCTCTGGAACCTAAAACTAATTTTAAAAAAACATCTTTCTAGGCATCCACTGTCCCTAATCATGCAAGAAAATTTAAATTGACTTGTTGAAATATTGCAATCACCCTTATCCAAAAATGAAATTTAAATCAACTTTTTAGCAGTAACACACTCACATTTTTCATAAAACAAACACATTTTTTTTCAGGAATCTACTCTCTGGAACCTAAAACTAATTTAAAAAAAACCATCTTTCTAGGCATCCACTGTCCCTAATTGTGCAAGAAAATTTCAATTGACTTGTTGAAATATTGCAATCACCCTTATCCAAAAACGAAATTTAAATCAACTTTTTAGCAGTAACACACTCACATTTTTCATAAAACAAACACATTTTTTTCAGGAATCTACTCTCTGAAACCTAAAACTAATTTTAAAAAAACATCTTTCTAGGCATCCACTGTCCCTAATCGTGCAAGAAAATTTCAATTAACTTATTGAAATATTGCAATCACCCTTATTCAAAAATGAAATTTAAATCAACTTTTTAGCAGTAACACCCTCACATTTTTCATAAAACAAACACATTTTTTTCAGGAATCTACTCTCTGAAACCTAAAACTAATTTAAAAAAAAATCTTTCTAGGCATCCATTGTCCCCAATCTTGCAGGAAAATTTCAATTGACTTGTTGAAATGATGCATTCACACCTATCCTGAAACTAAATTTAAATCAACTTTTTTGCAGTAACACACTCACATTTTTCATGAAACAAATAATTTTTTTTTCAGGAATCCACTCTCTGGAACCTAAAACTAATTTAAAAAAAACATCTTTCTAGGCATCCACTGTCCCTAATCGTGCAAGAAAATTTCAATTGACTTGTTGAAATATTGCAATCACCCTTATTCAAACACGAAATTTAAATCAACTTTTTAGCAGTAACACACTCACATTTTTCATAAAACAAACACATTTTTTTCAGGAATCTACTCTCTGGAACCTAAAACTAATTTTAAAAAAACATCTTTCTAGGCATCCACTGTCCCTAATCGTGCAAGAAAATTTCAATTGACTTGTTGAAATATTGCAATCACTCTTATTCAAAAACGAAATTTAAATCAACTTTTTAGCAGTAACACCCTCACATTTTTCATAAAACAAACACATTTTTTTCAGGAATCTACTCTCTGAAACCTAAAACTAATTAAAAAAAAACATCTTTCTAGGCATCCACTCTCCCTAATCTTCCAAGAAAATTTCAATTAACTTATTGAAATATTGCAATCACCCTTATCCAAAAACGATATTTAAAACAACTTTTTAGCAGTAACACACTCACATTTTTCATAAAACAAACACATTTTTTTCAGGAATCTACTCTCTGGAACCTAAAACTAATTTTAAAAAAACATCTTTCTAGGCATCCACTGTCCCTAATCGTGCAAGAAAATTTCAATTGACTTGTTGAAATATTGCAATCACCCTTATCCAAAAACTAAATTTAAATCAACTTTTTAGCAGTAACACACTCACATTTTTCATAAAACAAACACATTTTTTTCAGGAATCTACTCTCTGAAACCTAAAACTAATTTACAAAAAAATATCTTTCTAGGCATCCACTGTCCCTAATCGTGCAAGAAAATTTCAATTGACTTGTTGAAATAGTGCAATCACCCTTATTCAAAAACGAAATTTAAATCAACTTTTTAGCAGTAACACCCTCACATTTTTCATAAAACAAACACATTTATTTCAGGAATCTACTCTCTGAAACCTAAAACTAATTAAAAAAAACATCTTTCTAGGCATCCACTCTCCCTAATCTTCCAAGAAAATTTCAATTAACTTATTGAAATATTGCAATCACCCTTATCCAAAAACGATATTTAAATCAACTTTTTAGCCGTAACACACTCACATTTTTCATAAAACAAACACATTTTTTTCAGGAATCTACTCTCTGGAACCTAAAACTAATTTTAAAAAAACATCTTTCTAGGCATCCACTGTCCCTAATCGTGCAAGAAAATTTCAATTGACTTGTTGAAATATTGCAATCACCCTTATCCAAAAATGAAATTTAAATCAACTTTTTAGCAGTAACACACTCACATTTTTCATAAAACAAACACATTTTTTTCAGGAATCTACTCTCTGGAACCTAAAACTAATTTTAAAAAAACATCTTTCTAGGCATCCACTGTCCCTAATCGTGCAAGAAAATTTCAATTGACTTGTTGAAATATTGCAATCACCCTTATTCAAAAACGAAATTTAAATCAACTTTTTAGCAGTAACACCCTCACATTTTTCATAAAACAAACACATTTTTTTCAGGAATCTACTCTCTGGAACCTAAAACTAATTTTAAAAAAACATCTTTCTAGGCATCCACTGTCCCTAATCATGCAAGAAAATTTAAATTGACTTGTTGAAATATTGCAATCACCCTTATCCAAAAATGAAATTTAAATCAACTTTTTAGCAGTAACACACTCACATTTTTCATAAAACAAACACATTTTTTTTCAGGAATCTACTCTCTGGAACCTAAAACTAATTTAAAAAAAAACATCTTTCTAGGCATCCACTGTCCCTAATTGTGCAAGAAAATTTCAATTGACTTGTTGAAATATTGCAATCACCCTTATCCAAAAACGAAATTTAAATCAACTTTTTAGCAGTAACACACTCACATTTTTCATAAAACAAACACATTTTTTTCAGGAATCTACTCTCTGAAACCTAAAACTAATTTTAAAAAAACATCTTTCTAGGCATCCACTGTCCCTAATCGTGCAAGAAAATTTCAATTAACTTATTGAAATATTGCAATCACCCTTATTCAAAAATGAAATTTAAATCAACTTTTTAGCAGTAACACCCTCACATTTTTCATAAAACAAACACATTTTTTTCAGGAATCTACTCTCTGAAACCTAAAACTAATTTAAAAAAAAATCTTTCTAGGCATCCATTGTCCCCAATCTTGCAGGAAAATTTCAATTGACTTGTTGAAATGATGCATTCACACCTATCCTGAAACTAAATTTAAATCAACTTTTTTGCAGTAACACACTCACATTTTTCATGAAACAAATAATTTTTTTTTCAGGAATCCACTCTCTGGAACCTATAACGAATTTGTAAAAAACATCTTTCTAGGCATCCACTCTCCCTAATCTTGCAAGAAAATTTTAATTAACTTGTTGAAATATTGCAATGACCCTTATCCAAAAACGAAATTTAAATCAACTTTTTAGCAGTAACACACTCACATTTTTCATAAAACAAACACATTTTTTTCAGGAATCTACTCTCTGGAAACTAAAACTAATTTTAAAAAAACATCTTTCTAGGCATCCACTGTCCCTAATCGTGCAAGAAAATTTCAATTGACTTGTTGAAATATTGCAATCACCCTTATCCAAAAACGAAATTTAAATCAACTTTTTAGCAGTAACACACTCACATTTTTCATAAAACAAACACATTTTTTTCAGGAATCTACTCTCTGAAACCTAAAACTAATTTAAAAAAAACATCTTTCTAGGCATCCACTCTCCCTAATCTTCCAAGAAAATTTCAATTAACTTATTGAAATATTGCAATCACCGTTATCCAAAAACGATATTTAAATCAACTTTTTTGCAGTAACACACTCACATTTTTCATAAAACAAACACATTTTTTTCAGGAATCTACTCTCTGAAACCTAATACTAATTTAAAAAAGAAATCTTTCTATGCATCCACTGTCCCTAATCGTGCAAGAAAATTTCAATTGACTTGTTGAAGTATTGCAATCACCCTTATCCAAAAATGAAATTTAAATCAACTTTTTAGCAGTAACACACTCACATTTTTCATAAAACAAACACATTTTTTTCAGGAATCTACTCTCTGGAACCTAAAACTAATTTTAAAAAAACATCTTTCTAGGCATCCACTGTCCCTAATCGTGCAAGAAAATTTCAATTGACTTGTTGAAATATTGCAATCACCCTTATCCAAAAACGAAATTTAAATCAACTTTTTAGCAGTAACACACTCACATTTTTCATAAAACAAACACATTTTTTTCAGGAATCTACTCTCTGAAACCTAAAACTAATTTAAAAAAAATATCTTTCTAGGCATCCACTGTCCCTAATCGTGCAAGAAAATTTCAATTGACTTGTTGAAATATTGCAATCACCCTTATTCAAAAACGTAATTTAAATCAACTTTTTAGCAGTAACACCCTCACATTTTTCATAAAACAAACACATTTTTTTCAGGAATCTACTCTCTGAAACCTAAAACTAATTAGAAAAAACATCTTTCTAGGCATCCACTCTCCCTAATCTTCCAAGAAAATTTCAATTAACTTATTGAAATATTGCAATCACCGTTATCCAAAAACGATATTTAAATCAACTTTTTTGCAGTAACACACTCACATTTTTCATAAAACAAACACATTTTTTTCAGGAATCTACTCTCTGAAAGCTAATACTAATTTAAAAAAGAAATCTTTCTATGCATCCACTGTCCCTAATCGTGCAAGAAAATTTCCATTGACTTGTTGAAGTATTGCAATCACCCTTATCCAAAAATGAAATTTAAATCAACTTTTTAGCAGTAACACACTCACATTTTTCATAAAACAAACACATTTTTTTCAGGAATCTACTCTCTGGAACCTAAAACTAATTTTAAAAAAACATCTTTCTAGGCATCCACTGTCCCTAATCGTGCAAGAAAATTTCAATTGACTTGTTGAAATATTGCAATCACCCTTATCCAAAAACGAAATTTAAATCAACTTTTTAGCAGTAACACACTCACATTTTTCATAAAGCAAACACATTTTTTTCAGGAATCTACTCTCTGAAACCTAAAACTAATTTTAAAAAAATATCTTTCTAGGCATCCACTGTCCCTAATCGTGCAAGAAAATTTCAATTGACTTGTTGAAATATTGCAATCACCCTTATTCAAAAACTAAATTTAAATCAACTTTTTAGCAGTAACACCCTCACATTTTTCATAAAACAAACACATTTTTTTCAGGAATCTACTCTCTGAAACCTAAAACTAATTAAAAAAAAACATCTTTCTAGGCATCCAGTCTCCCTAATCTTCCAAGAAAATTTCAATTAACTTATTGAAATATTGCAATCACCCTTATCCAAAAATGAAATTTAAATCAACTTTTTAGCAGTAACACACTCACATTTTTCATAAAACAAACACATTTTTTTCAGGAATCTACTCTCTGGAACCTAAAACTAATTTTAAAAAAAACATCTTTCTAGGCATCCACTGTCCCTAATCGTGCAAGAAAATTTCAATTGACTTGTTGAAATATTGCAATCACCCTTATTCAAAAACGAAATTTAAATCAACTTTTTAGCAGTAACACCCTCACATTTTTCATAAAACAAACACATTTTTTTCAGGAATCTACTCTCTGGAACGTAAAACTAATTTAAAAAAAACATCTTTCTAGGCATCCACTGTCCCTAATCGTGCAAGAAAATTTCAATTGACTTGTTGAAGTATTGCAATCACCCTTATCCAAAAACGAAATTTAAATCAACTCTTTAGCAGTAACACACTCACATTTTTCATAAAACAAACACATTTTTTTTCAGGAATCTACTCTCTGGAACCTAAAACTAATTTTAAAAAAACATCTTTCTAGGCATCCACTGTCCCTAATCGTGCAAGAAAATTTCAATTGACTTGTTGAAATATTGCAATCACCCTTATCCAAAAACGAAATTTAAATCAACTTTTTAGCAGTAACACACTCACATTTTTCATAAAACAAACACATTTTTTTCAGGAATCTACTCTCTGAAACCTAAAACTAATTTTAAAAAAACATATTTCTAGGCATCCACTGTCCCTAATCGTGCAAGAAAATTTCAATTGACTTATTGAAATATTGCAATCACCCTTATTCAAAAACGAAATTTAAATCAACTTTTTAGCAGTAACACCCTCACATTTTTCATAAAACAAACACATTTTTTTCAGGAATCTACTCTCTGAAACCTAATACTAATTTAAAAAAGAAATCTGTCTATGCATCCACTGTCCCTAATCGTGCAAGAAAATTTCAATTGACTTGTTGAAGTATTGCAATCACCCTTATCCAAAAACGAAATTTAAATCAACTTTTTAGCAGTAACACACTCACATTTTTCATAAAACAAACACATTTTTTTCAGGAATCTACTCTCTGGAACCTAAAACTAATTTTAAAAAAACATCTTTCTAGGCATCCACTGTCCCTAATCGTGCAAGAAAATTTCAATTGACTTGTTGAAATATTGCAATCACTCTTATTCAAAAACGAAATTTAAATCAACTTTTTAGCAGTAACACCCTCACATTTTTCATAAAACAAACACATTTTTTTCAGGAATCTACTCTCTGAAACCTAAAACTAATTAAAAAAAAACATCTTTCTAGGCATCCACTCTCCCTAATCTTCCAAGAAAATTTCAATTAACTTATTGAAATATTGCAATCACCCTTATCCAAAAACGATATTTAAAACAACTTTTTAGCAGTAACACACTCACATTTTTCATAAAACAAACACATTTTTTTCAGGAATCTACTCTCTGGAACCTAAAACTAATTTTAAAAAAACATCTTTCTAGGCATCCACTGTCCCTAATCGTGCAAGAAAATTTCAATTGACTTGTTGAAATATTGCAATCACCCTTATCCAAAAACGAAATTTAAATCAACTTTTTAGCAGTAACACACTCACATTTTTCATAAAACAAACACATTTTTTTCAGGAATCTACTCTCTGAAACCTAAAACTAATTTACAAAAAAATATCTTTCTAGGCATCCACTGTCCCTAATCGTGCAAGAAAATTTCAATTGACTTGTTGAAATAGTGCAATCACCCTTATTCAAAAACGAAATTTAAATCAACTTTTTAGCAGTAACACCCTCACATTTTTCATAAAACAAACACATTTATTTCAGGAATCTACTCTCTGAAACCTAAAACTAATTAAAAAAAACATCTTTCTAGGCATCCACTCTCCCTAATCTTCCAAGAAAATTTCAATTAACTTATTGAAATATTGCAATCACCCTTATCCAAAAACGATATTTAAATCAACTTTTTAGCAGTAACACACTCACATTTTTCATAAAACAAACACATTTTTTTCAGGAATCTACTCTCTGGAACCTAAAACTAATTTTAAAAAAACATCTTTCTAGGCATCCACTGTCCCTAATCGTGCAAGAAAATTTCAATTGACTTGTTGAAATATTGCAATCACCCTTATCCAAAAATGAAATTTAAATCAACTTTTTAGCAGTAACACACTCACATTTTTCATAAAACAAACACATTTTTTTCAGGAATCTACTCTCTGGAACCTAAAACTAATTTTAAAAAAACATCTTTCTAGGCATCCACTGTCCCTAATCGTGCAAGAAAATTTCAATTGACTTGTTGAAATATTGCAATCACCCTTATTCAAAAACGAAATTTAAATCAACTTTTTAGCAGTAACACCCTCACATTTTTCATAAAACAAACACATTTTTTTCAGGAATCTACTCTCTGGAACCTAAAACTAATTTTAAAAAAACATCTTTCTAGGCATCCACTGTCCCTAATCATGCAAGAAAATTTAAATTGACTTGTTGAAATATTGCAATCACCCTTATCCAAAAATGAAATTTAAATCAACTTTTTAGCAGTAACACACTCACATTTTTCATAAAACAAACACATTTTTTTTCAGGAATCTACTCTCTGGAACCTAAAACTAATTTAAAAAAAAACATCTTTCTAGGCATCCACTGTCCCTAATTGTGCAAGAAAATTTCAATTGACTTGTTGAAATATTGCAATCACCCTTATCCAAAAACGAAATTTAAATCAACTTTTTAGCAGTAACACACTCACATTTTTCATAAAACAAACACATTTTTTTCAGGAATCTACTCTCTGAAACCTAAAACTAATTTTAAAAAAACATCTTTCTAGGCATCCACTGTCCCTAATCGTGCAAGAAAATTTCAATTAACTTATTGAAATATTGCAATCACCCTTATTCAAAAATGAAATTTAAATCAACTTTTTAGCAGTAACACCCTCACATTTTTCATAAAACAAACACATTTTTTTCAGGAATCTACTCTCTGAAACCTAAAACTAATTTAAAAAAAAATCTTTCTAGGCATCCATTGTCCCCAATCTTGCAGGAAAATTTCAATTGACTTGTTGAAATGATGCATTCACACCTATCCTGAAACTAAATTTAAATCAACTTTTTTGCAGTAACACACTGACATTTTTCATGAAACAAATAATTTTTTTTTCAGGAATCCACTCTCTGGAACCTAAAACTAATTTAAAAAAAACATCTTTCTAGGCATCCACTGTCCCTAATCGTGCAAGAAAATTTCAATTGACTTGTTGAAATATTGCAATCACCCTTATTCAAACACGAAATTTAAATCAACTTTTTAGCAGTAACACACTCACATTTTTCATAAAACAAACACATTTTTTTCAGGAATCTACTCTCTGGAACCTAAAACTAATTTTAAAAAAACATCTTTCTAGGCATCCACTGTCCCTAATCGTGCAAGAAAATTTCAATTGACTTGTTGAAATATTGCAATCACTCTTATTCAAAAACGAAATTTAAATCAACTTTTTAGCAGTAACACCCTCACATTTTTCATAAAACAAACACATTTTTTTCAGGAATCTACTCTCTGAAACCTAAAACTAATTAAAAAAAAACATCTTTCTAGGCATCCACTCTCCCTAATCTTCCAAGAAAATTTCAATTAACTTATTGAAATATTGCAATCACCCTTATCCAAAAACGATATTTAAAACAACTTTTTAGCAGTAACACACTCACATTTTTCATAAAACAAACACATTTTTTTCAGGAATCTACTCTCTGGAACCTAAAACTAATTTTAAAAAAACATCTTTCTAGGCATCCACTGTCCCTAATCGTGCAAGAAAATTTCAATTGACTTGTTGAAATATTGCAATCACCCTTATCCAAAAACTAAATTTAAATCAACTTTTTAGCAGTAACACACTCACATTTTTCATAAAACAAACACATTTTTTTCAGGAATCTACTCTCTGAAACCTAAAACTAATTTACAAAAAAATATCTTTCTAGGCATCCACTGTCCCTAATCGTGCAAGAAAATTTCAATTGACTTGTTGAAATAGTGCAATCACCCTTATTCAAAAACGAAATTTAAATCAACTTTTTAGCAGTAACACCCTCACATTTTTCATAAAACAAACACATTTATTTCAGGAATCTACTCTCTGAAACCTAAAACTAATTAAAAAAAACATCTTTCTAGGCATCCACTCTCCCTAATCTTCCAAGAAAATTTCAATTAACTTATTGAAATATTGCAATCACCCTTATCCAAAAACGATATTTAAATCAACTTTTTAGCAGTAACACACTCACATTTTTCATAAAACAAACACATTTTTTTCAGGAATCTACTCTCTGGAACCTAAAACTAATTTTAAAAAAACATCTTTCTAGGCATCCACTGTCCCTAATCGTGCAAGAAAATTTCAATTGACTTGTTGAAATATTGCAATCACCCTTATCCAAAAATGAAATTTAAATCAACTTTTTAGCAGTAACACACTCACATTTTTCATAAAACAAACACATTTTTTTCAGGAATCTACTCTCTGGAACCTAAAACTAATTTTAAAAAAACATCTTTCTAGGCATCCACTGTCCCTAATCGTGCAAGAAAATTTCAATTGACTTGTTGAAATATTGCAATCACCCTTATTCAAAAACGAAATTTAAATCAACTTTTTAGCAGTAACACCCTCACATTTTTCATAAAACAAACACATTTTTTTCAGGAATCTACTCTCTGGAACCTAAAACTAATTTTAAAAAAACATCTTTCTAGGCATCCACTGTCCCTAATCATGCAAGAAAATTTAAATTGACTTGTTGAAATATTGCAATCACCCTTATCCAAAAATGAAATTTAAATCAACTTTTTAGCAGTAACACACTCACATTTTTCATAAAACAAACACATTTTTTTTCAGGAATCTACTCTCTGGAACCTAAAACTAATTTAAAAAAAAACATCTTTCTAGGCATCCACTGTCCCTAATTGTGCAAGAAAATTTCAATTGACTTGTTGAAATATTGCAATCACCCTTATCCAAAAACGAAATTTAAATCAACTTTTTAGCAGTAACACACTCACATTTTTCATAAAACAAACACATTTTTTTCAGGAATCTACTCTCTGAAACCTAAAACTAATTTTAAAAAAACATCTTTCTAGGCATCCACTGTCCCTAATCGTGCAAGAAAATTTCAATTAACTTATTGAAATATTGCAATCACCCTTATTCAAAAATGAAATTTAAATCAACTTTTTAGCAGTAACACCCTCACATTTTTCATAAAACAAACACATTTTTTTCAGGAATCTACTCTCTGAAACCTAAAACTAATTTAAAAAAAAATCTTTCTAGGCATCCATTGTCCCCAATCTTGCAGGAAAATTTCAATTGACTTGTTGAAATGATGCATTCACACCTATCCTGAAACTAAATTTAAATCAACTTTTTTGCAGTAACACACTCACATTTTTCATGAAACAAATAATTTTTTTTTCAGGAATCCACTCTCTGGAACCTATAACGAATTTGTAAAAAACATCTTTCTAGGCATCCACTCTCCCTAATCTTGCAAGAAAATTTTAATTAACTTGTTGAAATATTGCAATCACCCTTATCCAAAAACGAAATTTAAATCAACTTTTTAGCAGTAACACACTCACATTTTTCATAAAACAAACACATTTTTTTCAGGAATCTACTCTCTGGAAACTAAAACTAATTTTAAAAAAACATCTTTCTAGGCATCCACTGTCCCTAATCGTGCAAGAAAATTTCAATTGACTTGTTGAAATATTGCAATCACCCTTATCCAAAAACGAAATTTAAATCAACTTTTTAGCAGTAACACACTCACATTTTTCATAAAACAAACACATTTTTTTCAGGAATCTACTCTCTGAAACCTAAAACTAATTTAAAAAAAATATCTTTCTAGGCATCCACTGTCCCTAATCGTGCAAGAAAATTTCAATTGACTTGTTGAAATATTGCAATCACCCTTATTCAAAAACGTAATTTAAATCAACTTTTTAGCAGTAACACCCTCACATTTTTCATAAAACAAACACATTTTTTTCAGGAATCTACTCTCTGAAACCTAAAACTAATTAAAAAAAACATCTTTCTAGGCATCCACTCTCCCTAATCTTCCAAGAAAATTTCAATTAACTTATTGAAATATTGCAATCACCGTTATCCAAAAACGATATTTAAATCAACTTTTTTGCAGTAACACACTCACATTTTTCATAAAACAAACACATTTTTTTCAGGAATCTACTCTCTGAAACCTAATACTAATTTAAAAAAGAAATCTTTCTATGCATCCACTGTCCCTAATCGTGCAAGAAAATTTCAATTGACTTGTTGAAGTATTGCAATCACCCTTATCCAAAAATGAAATTTAAATCAACTTTTTAGCAGTAACACACTCACATTTTTCATAAAACAAACACATTTTTTTCAGGAATCTACTCTCTGGAACCTAAAACTAATTTTAAAAAAACATCTTTCTAGGCATCCACTGTCCCTAATCGTGCAAGAAAATTTCAATTGACTTGTTGAAATATTGCAATCACCCTTATCCAAAAACGAAATTTAAATCAACTTTTTAGCAGTAACACACTCACATTTTTCATAAAGCAAACACATTTTTTTCAGGAATCTACTCTCTGAAACCTAAAACTAATTTTAAAAAAATATCTTTCTAGGCATCCACTGTCCCTAATCGTGCAAGAAAATTTCAATTGACTTGTTGAAATATTGCAATCACCCTTATTCAAAAACTAAATTTAAATCAACTTTTTAGCAGTAACACCCTCACATTTTTCATAAAACAAACACATTTTTTTCAGGAATCTACTCTCTGAAACCTAAAACTAATTAAAAAAAAACATCTTTCTAGGCATCCACTCTCCCTAATCTTCGAAGAAAATTTCAATTAACTTATTGAAATATTGCAATCACCCTTATCCAAAAATGAAATTTAAATCAACTTTTTAGCAGTAACACACTCACATTTTTCATAAAACAAACACATTTTTTTCAGGAATCTACTCTCTGGAACCTAAAACTAATTTTAAAAAAACATCTTTCTAGGCATCCACTGTCCCTAATCGTGCAAGAAAATTTCAATTGACTTGTTGAAATATTGCAATCACCCTTATTCAAAAACGAAATTTAAATCAACTTTTTAGCAGTAACACCCTCACATTTTTCATAAAACAAACACATTTTTTTCAGGAATCTACTCTCTGGAACCTAAAACTAATTTGAAAAAAAGATCTTTCTAGGCATCCACTGTCCCTAATCGTGCAAGAAAATTTCAATTGACTTGTTGAAGTATTGCAATCACCCTTATCCAAAAACGAAATTTAAATCAACTTTTTAGCAGTAACACACTCACATTTTTCATAAAACAAACACATTTTTTTTCAGGAATCTACTCTCTGGAACCTAAAACTAATTTTAAAAAAACATCTTTCTAGGCATCCACTGTCCCTAATCGTGCAAGAAAATTTCAATTGACTTGTTGAAATATTGCAATCACCCTTATCCAAAAATGAAATTTAAATCAACTTTTTAGCAGTAACACACTCACATTTTTCATAAAACAAACACATTTGTTTCAGGAATCTACTCTCTGGAACCTAAAACTAATTTTAAAAAAACATCTTTCTAGGCATCCACTGTCCCTAGTCGTGCAAGAAAATTTCAATTGACTTGTTGAAATATTGCAATCACCCTTATTCAAAAACGAAATTTAAATCAACTTTTTAGCAGTAACACCCTCACATTTTTCATAAAACAAACACATTTTTTTCAGGAATCTACTCTCTGGAACCTAAAACTAATTTTAAAAAAACATCTTTCTAGGCATCCACTGTCCCTAATCGTGCAAGAAAATTTCGTTTGACTTGTTGAAGTATTGCAATCACCCTTATCCAAAAACGAAATTTAAATCAACTTTTTAGCAGTAACACACTCACATTTTTCATAAAACAAACACATTTTTTTTCAGGAATCTACTCTCTGGAACCTAAAACTAATTTTAAAAAAACATCTTTCTAGGCATCCACTGTCCCTAATCGTGCAAGAAAATTTCAATTGACTTGTTGAAATATTGCAATCACCCTTATCCAAAAACGAAATTTAAATCAACTTTTTAGCAGTAACACACTCACATTTTTCATAAAACAAACAAATTTTTTTCAGGAATCTACTCTCTGAAACCTAAAACTAATTTTAAAAAAACATCTTTCTAGGCATCCACTGTCCCTAATCGTGCAAGAAAATTTCAATTGACTTATTGAAATATTGCAATCACCCTTATTCAAAAACGAAATTTAAATCAACTTTTTAGCAGTAACACCCTCACATTTTTCATAAAACAAACAAATTTTTTTCAGGAATCTACTCTCTGAAACCTAAAACTAATTAAAAAAAACATCTTTCCAGGGATCCACTCTCCCTAATCTTCCAAGAAAATTTCAATTAACTTATTGAAATATTGCAATCACCCTTATCCAAAAACGATATTTAAATCAACTTTTTAGCAGTAACACACTCACATTTTTCATAAAACAAACACATTTTTTTCAGGAATCTACTCTCTGGAACCTAAAACTAATTTAAAAAAAACATCTTTCTAGGCATCCACTGTCCCTAATCGTGCAAGAAAATTTCAATTGACTTGTTGAAATATTGCAATCACCCTTATCCAAAAATGAAATTTAAATCAACTTTTTAGCAGTAACACACTCACATTTTTCATAAAACAAACACATTTTTTTCAGGAATCTACTCTCTGAAACCTAAAACTAATTTTAAAAAAACATCTTTCTAGGCATCCACTGTCCCTAATCGTGCAAGAAAATTTCAATTGACTTATTGAAATATTGCAATCACCCTTATTCAAAAACGAAATTTAAATCAACTTTATAGCAGTAACACCCTCACATTTTTCATAAAACAAACACATTTTTTTCAGGAATCTACTCTCTGAAACCTAATACTAATTTAAAAAAGAAATCTTTCTATGCATCCACTGTCCCTAATCGTGCAAGAAAATTTCAATTGACTTGTTGAAGTATTGCAATCACCCTTATCCAAAAACGAAATTTAAATCAACTTTTTAGCAGTAACACACTCACATTTTTCATAAAACAAACACATTTTTTTCAGGAATCTACTCTCTGGATTCTAAAACTAATTTAAAAAAAACATCTTTCTAGGCATCCACTATCCCTAATCGTGCAAGAAAATTTCAATTGACTTGTTGAAATATTGCAATCACCCTTATCCAAAAACGAAATTTAAATCAACTTTTTAGCAGTAACACACTCACATTTTTCATAAAACAAACACATTTTTTTCAGGAATCTACTCTCTGAAACCTAAAACTAATTTTAAAAAAACATCTTTCTAGGCATCCATTGTCCCCAATCTTGCAAGAAAATTTCAATTGACTTGTTGAAATGATGCATTCACACCTATCCTGAAACTAAATTTAAATCAACTTTTTTGCAGTAACACACTCACATTTTTCATGAAACAAATAATTTTTTTTTCAGGAATCCACTCTCTGGAACCTATAACGAATTTGTAAAAAACATCTTTCTAGGCATCCACTCTCCCTAATCTTGCAAGAAAATTTCAATTAACTTGTTGAAATATTGCAATCACCCTTATCCAAAAACGATATTTAAATCAACTTTTTAGCAGTAACACACTCACATTTTTCATAAAACAAACACATTTTTTTCAGGAATCTACTCTCTGGAACCTAAAACTAATTTTAAAAAAACATCTTTCTAGGCATCCACTGTCCCTAATCGTGCAAGAAAATTTCAATTGACTTGTTGAAATATTGCAATCACCCTTATCCAAAAATGAAATTTAAATCAACTTTTTAGCAGTAACACACTCACATTTTTCATAAAGCAAACACATTTTTTTCAGGAATCTACTCTCTGGAACCTAAAACTGATTTTAAAAAAACATCTTTCTCGGCATCCACTGTCCCTAATCGTGTAAGAAAATTTCAATTGACTTGTTGAAATATTGCAATCACCCTTATTCAAAAACGAAATTTAAATCAACTTTTTAGCAGTAACACCCTCACATTTTTCATAAAACAAACACATTTTTTTCAGGAATCTACTCTCTGGAACCTAAAACTAATTTTAAAAAAACATCTTTCTAGGCATCCACTGTCCCTAATCGTGCAAGAAAATTTCAATTGACTTGTTGAAGTATTGCAATCACCCTTATCCAAAAACGAAATTTAAATCAACTTTTTAGCAGTAACACACTCACATTTTTCATAAAACAAACACATTTTTTTCAGGAATCTACTCTCTGAAACCTAAAACTAATTTTAAAAAAACATATTTCTAGGCATCCACTGTCCCTAATCGTGCAAGAAAATTTCAATTGACTTATTGAAATATTGCAATCACCCTTATTCAAAAACGAAA
Organism: Lissotriton vulgaris; assembly: GCF_964263255.1. Classification (NCBI taxonomy): domain Eukaryota; kingdom Metazoa; phylum Chordata; class Amphibia; order Caudata; family Salamandridae; genus Lissotriton; species Lissotriton vulgaris. Next base: position 234,305 of record NW_028247291.1, on the reverse strand, counting down.
TTTAAATCAACTTTTTAGCAGTAACACCCTCACATTTTTCATAAAACAAACACATTTTTTTCAGGAATCTACTCTCTGAAACCTAATACTAATTTAAAAAAGAAATCTGTCTATGCATCCACTGTCCCTAATCGTGCAAGAAAATTTCAATTGACTTGTTGAAGTATTGCAATCACCCTTATCCAAAAACGAAATTTAAATCAACTTTTTAGCAGTAACACACTCACATTTTTCATAAAACAAACACATTTTTTTCAGGAATCTACTCTCTGGAACCTAAAACTAATTTAAAAAAAACATCTTTCTAGGCATCCACTGTCCCTAATCGTGCAAGAAAATTTCAATTGACTTGTTGAAATATTGCAATCACCCTTATTCAAAAACGAAATTTAAATCAACTTTTTAGCAGTAACACCCTCACATTTTTCATAAAACAAACACATTTTTTTCAGGAATCTACTCTCTGGAACCTAAAACTAATTTTAAAAAAACATCTTTCTAGGCATCCACTGTCCCTAATCATGCAAGAAAATTTAAATTGACTTGTTGAAATATTGCAATCACCCTTATCCAAAAATGAAATTTAAATCAACTTTTTAGCAGTAACACACTCACATTTTTCATAAAACAAACACATTTTTTTTCAGGAATCTACTCTCTGGAACCTAAAACTAATTTTAAAAAAAACATCTTTCTAGGCATCCACTGTCCCTAATTGTGCAAGAAAATTTCAATTGACTTGTTGAAATATTGCAATCACCCTTATCCAAAAACGAAATTTAAATCAACTTTTTAGCAGTAACACACTCACATTTTTCATAAAACAAACACATTTTTTTCAGGAATCTACTCTCTGAAACCTAAAACTAATTTTAAAAAAACATCTTTCTAGGCATCCACTGTCCCTAATCGTGCAAGAAAATTTCAATTAACTTATTGAAATATTGCAATCACCCTTATTCAAAAATGAAATTTAAATCAACTTTTTAGCAGTAACACCCTCACATTTTTCATAAAACAAACACATTTTTTTCAGGAATCTACTCTCTGAAACCTAAAACTAATTAAAAAAAAACATCTTTCTAGGCATCCACTCTCCCTAATCTTCCAAGAAAATTTCAATTAACTTATTGAAATATTGCAATCACCCTTATCCAAAAACGATATTTAAATCAACTTTTTTGCAGTAACACACTCACATTTTTCATAAAACAAACACATTTTTTTCAGGAATCTACTCTCTGAAACCTAAAACTAATTTTAAAAAAAATCTTTCTAGGCATCCATTGTCCCCAATCTTGCAGGAAAATTTCAATTGACTTGTTGAAATGATGCATTCACACCTATCCTGAAACTAAATTTAAATCAACTTTTTTGCAGTAACACACTCACATTTTTCATGAAACAAATAATTTTTTTTTCAGGAATCCACTCTCTGGAACCTATAACGAATTTGTAAAAAACATCTTTCTAGGCATCCACTCTCCCTAATCTTGCAAGAAAATTTCAATTAACTTGTTGAAATATTGCAATCACCCTTATCCAAAAACGAAATTTAAATCAACTTTTTAGCAGTAACACACTCACATTTTTCATAAAACAAACACATTTTTTTCAGGAATCTACTCTCTGGAAACTAAAACTAATTTTAAAAAAACATCTTTCTAGGCATCCACTGTCCCTAATCGTGCAAGAAAATTTCAATTGACTTGTTGAAATATTGCAATCACCCTTATCCAAAAACGAAATTTAAATCAACTTTTTAGCAGTAACACACTCACATTTTTCATAAAACAAACACATTTTTTTCAGGAATCTACTCTCTGAAACCTAAAACTAATTTAAAAAAAATATCTTTCTAGGCATCCACTGTCCCTAATCGTGCAAGAAAATTTCAATTGACTTGTTGAAATATTGCAATCACCCTTATTCAAAAACGTAATTTAAATCAACTTTTTAGCAGTAACACCCTCACATTTTTCATAAAACAAACACATTTTTTTCAGGAATCTACTCTCTGAAACCTAAAACTAATTAAAAAAAACATCTTTCTAGGCATCCACTCTCCCTAATCTTCCAAGAAAATTTCAATTAACTTATTGAAATATTGCAATCACCGTTATCCAAAAACGATATTTAAATCAACTTTTTTGCAGTAACACACTCACATTTTTCATAAAACAAACACATTTTTTTCAGGAATCTACTCTCTGAAACCTAATACTAATTTAAAAAAGAAATCTTTCTATGCATCCACTGTCCCTAATCGTGCAAGAAAATTTCAATTGACTTGTTGAAGTATTGCAATCACCCTTATCCAAAAATGAAATTTAAATCAACTTTTTAGCAGTAACACACTCACATTTTTCATAAAACAAACACATTTTTTTCAGGAATCTACTCTCTGGAACCTAAAACTAATTTTAAAAAAACATCTTTCTAGGCATCCACTGTCCCTAATCGTGCAAGAAAATTTCAATTGACTTGTTGAAATATTGCAATCACCCTTATCCAAAAACGAAATTTAAATCAACTTTTTAGCAGTAACACACTCACATTTTTCATAAAGCAAACACATTTTTTTCAGGAATCTACTCTCTGAAACCTAAAACTAATTTTAAAAAAATATCTTTCTAGGCATCCACTGTCCCTAATCGTGCAAGAAAATTTCAATTGACTTGTTGAAATATTGCAATCACCCTTATTCAAAAACTAAATTTAAATCAACTTTTTAGCAGTAACACCCTCACATTTTTCATAAAACAAACACATTTTTTTCAGGAATCTACTCTCTGAAACCTAAAACTAATTAAAAAAAAACATCTTTCTAGGCATCCACTCTCCCTAATCTTCGAAGAAAATTTCAATTAACTTATTGAAATATTGCAATCACCCTTATCCAAAAATGAAATTTAAATCAACTTTTTAGCAGTAACACACTCACATTTTTCATAAAACAAACACATTTTTTTCAGGAATCTACTCTCTGGAACCTAAAACTAATTTTAAAAAAACATCTTTCTAGGCATCCACTGTCCCTAATCGTGCAAGAAAATTTCAATTGACTTGTTGAAATATTGCAATCACCCTTATTCAAAAACGAAATTTAAATCAACTTTTTAGCAGTAACACCCTCACATTTTTCATAAAACAAACAAATTTTTTTCAGGAATCTACTCTCTGGAACCTAAAACTAATTTGAAAAAAACATCTTTCTAGGCATCCACTGTCCCTAATCGTGCAAGAAAATTTCAATTGACTTGTTGAAGTATTGCAATCACCCTTATCCAAAAACGAAATTTAAATCAACTTTTTAGCAGTAACACACTCACATTTTTCATAAAACAAACACATTTTTTTCAGGAATCTACTCTCTGGAACCTAAAACTAATTTTAAAAAAACATCTTTCTAGGCATCCACTGTCCCTAATCGTGCAAGAAAATTTCAATTGACTTGTTGAAATATTGCAATCACCCTTATCCAAAAACGAAATTTAAATCAACTTTTTAGCAGTAACACACTCACATTTTTCATAAAACAAACACATTTTTTTCAGGAATCTACTCTCTGAAACCTAAAACTAATTTTAAAAAAACATCTTTCTAGGCATCCACTGTCCCTAATCGTGCAACAAAATTTCAATTGACTTATTGAAATATTGCAATCACCCTTATTCAAAAACGAAATTTAAATCAACTTTTTAGCAGTAACACCCTCACATTTTTCATAAAACAAACACATTTTTTTCAGGAATCTACTCTGTGAAACCTAATACTAATTTAAAAAAAGATATCTTTCTATGCATCCACTCTCCCTAATCGTGCAAGAAAATTTCAATTAACTTGTTGAAGTATTGCAATCACCCTTATCCAAAAACGAAATTTAAATCAACTTTTTAGCAGTAACACACTCACATTTTTCATAAAACAAACACATTTTTTTCAGGATTCTACTCTCTGGAACCTAAAACTAATTTTAAAAAAACATCTTTCTAGGCATCCACTGTCCCTAATTGTGCAAGAAAATTTCAATTGACTTGTTGAAATATTGCAATCACCCTTATCCAAAAACGAAATTTAAATCAACTTTTTAGCAGTAACACACTCACATTTTTCATAAAACAAACACATTTTTTTCAGGAATCTACTCTCTGAAACCTAAAACTAATTTTAAAAAAATATCTCTCTAGGCATCCACTGTCCCTAATCGTGCAAGAAAATTTCAATTGACTTGTTGAAATATTGCAATCACCCTTATCCAAAAACGAAATTTAAATCAACTTTTTAGCAGTAACACACTCACATTTTTCATAAAACGAACACATTTTTTCAGGAATCAACTCTCTGGAACCTAAAACAAATATAAAAAAAACATCTTTCTATGCATCCACTCTCCCTAATCGTGCTAGAAAATTTCAATTAACTAGTTGAAATAATGCAATCATGCCTATCCTGAAGCTAAATTTAAATAAACTTTTTAGCAGTAACACACTCATATTTTTCATAAAACAAACACATTTATTTCAGGAATCTACTCTCTGAAACCTAAAACTAATTAAAAAAACATCTTTCTAGGCATCCACTCTCCCTAATCTTCCAAGAAAATTTCAATTAACTTATTGAAATATTGCAATCACCCTTATCCAAAAACGATATTTAAATCAACTTTTTAGCAGTATCACACTCACATTTTTCATAAAACAAACACATTTGTTTCAGGAATCTACTCTCTGGAACCTAAAACTAATTTTAAAAAAACATCTTTCTAGGCATCCACTGTCCCTAGTCGTGCAAGAAAATTTCAATTGACTTGTTGAAATATTGCAATCACCCTTATTCAAAAACGAAATTTAAATCAACTTTTTAGCAGTAACACACTCACATTTTTCATAAAACAAACACATTTTTTTCAGGAATCTACTCTCTGGAACCTAAAACTAATTTAAAAAAAACATCTTTCTAGGCATCCACTGTCCCTAATCGTGCAAGAAAATTTCAATTGACTTGTTGAAGTATTGCAATCACCCTTATCCAAAAACGAAATTTAAATCAACTTTTTAGCAGTAACACACTCACATTTTTCATAAAACAAACACATTTTTTTTCAGGAATCTACTCTCTGGAACCTAAAACTAATTTTAAAAAAACATCTTTCTAGGCATCCACTGTCCCTAATCGTGCAAGAAAATTTCAATTGACTTGTTGAAATATTGCAATCACCCTTATCCAAAAATGAAATTTAAATCAACTTTTTAGCAGTAACACACTCACATTTTATATAAAACAAACACATTTGTTTCAGGAATCTACTCTCTGGAACGTAAAACTAATTTTAAAAAAACATCTTTCTAGGCATCCACTGTCCCTAGTCGTGCAAGAAAATTTCAATTGACTTGTTGAAATATTGCAATCACCCTTATTCAAAAACGAAATTTAAATCAACTTTTTAGCAGTAACACCCTCACATTTTTCATAAAACAAACACATTTTTTTCAGGAATCTACTCTCTGGAACCTAAAACTAATTTTAAAAAAACATCTTTCTAGGCATCCACTGTCCCTAATCGTGCAAGAAAATTTCGTTTGACTTGTTGAAGTATTGCAATCACCCTTATCCAAAAACGAAATTTAAATCAACTTTTTAGCAGTAACACACTCACATTTTTCATAAAACAAACACATTTTTTTTCAGGAATCTACTCTCTGGAACCTAAAACTAATTTTAAAAAAACATCTTTCTAGGCATCCACTGTCCCTAATCGTGCAAGAAAATTTCAATTGACTTGTTGAAATATTGCAATCACCCTTATCTAAAAACGAAATTTAAATCAACTTTTTAGCAGTAACACACTCACATTTTTCATAAAACAAACACATTTTTTTCAGGAATCTACTCTCTGAAACCTAAAACTAATTTTAAAAAAACATCTTTCTAGGCATCCACTGTCCCTAATCGTGCAAGAAAATTTCAATTGACTTATTGAAATATTGCAATCACCCTTATTCAAAAACGAAATTTAAATCAACTTTTTAGCAGTAACACCCTCACATTTTTCATAAAACAAACAAATTTTTTTCAGGAATCTACTCTCTGAAACCTAAAACTAATTAAAAAAAACATCTTTCCAGGCATCCACTCTCCCTAATCTTCCAAGAAAATTTCAATTAACTTATTGAAATATTGCAATCACCCTTATCCAAAAACGATATTTAAATCAACTTTTTAGCAGTAACACACTCACATTTTTCATAAAACAAACACATTTTTTTCAGGAATCTACTCTCTGGAACCTAAAACTAATTTAAAAAAAACATCTTTCTAGGCATCCACTGTCCCTAATCGTGCAAGAAAATTTCAATTGACTTGTTGAAATATTGCAATCACCCTTATCCAAAAATGAAATTTAAATCAACTTTTTAGCAGTAACACACTCACATTTTTCATAAAACAAACACATTTTTTTCAGGAATCTACTCTCTGAAACCTAAAACTAATTTTAAAAAAACATCTTTCTAGGCATCCACTGTCCCTAATCGTGCAAGAAAATTTCAATTGACTTATTGAAATATTGCAATCACCCTTATTCAAAAACGAAATTTAAATCAACTTTATAGCAGTAACACCCTCACATTTTTCATAAAACAAACAAATTTTTTTCAGGAATCTACTCTCTGAAACCTAATACTAATTTAAAAAAGAAATCTTTCTATGCATCCACTGTCCCTAATCGTGCAAGAAAATTTCAATTAACTTATTGAAATATTGCAATCACCCTTATCCAAAAACGAAATTTAAATCAACTTTTTAGCAGTAACACACTCACATTTTTCATAAAACAAACACATTTTTTTCAGGAATCTACTCTCTGAAACCTAAAACTAATTTAAAAAAAATATCTTTCTAGGCATCCACTGTCCCTAATCGTGCAAGAAAATTTCAATTGACTTGTTGAAATATTGCAATCACCCTTATTCAAAAACGTAATTTAAATCAACTTTTTAGCAGTAACACCCTCACATTTTTCATAAAACAAACACATTTTTTTCAGGAATCTACTCTCTGAAACCTAAAACTAATTAAAAAAAACATCTTTCTAGGCATCCACTCTCCCTAATCTTCCAAGAAAATTTCAATTAACTTATTGAAATATTGCAATCACCGTTATCCAAAAACGATATTTAAATCAACTTTTTTGCAGTAACACACTCACATTTTTCATAAAACAAACACATTTCTTTCAGGAATCTACTCTCTGAAACCTAATACTAATTTAAAAAAGAAATCTTTCTATGCATCCACTGTCCCTAATCGTGCAAGAAAATTTCAATTGACTTGTTGAAGTATTGCAATCACCCTTATCCAAAAATGAAATTTAAATCAACTTTTTAGCAGTAACACACTCACATTTTTCATAAAACAAACACATTTTTTTCAGGAATCTACTCTCTGGAACCTAAAACTAATTTTAAAAAAACATCTTTCTAGGCATCCACTGTCCCTAATCGTGCAAGAAAATTTCAATTGACTTGTTGAAATATTGCAATCACCCTTATCCAAAAACGAAATTTAAATCAACTTTTTAGCAGTAACACACTCACATTTTTCATAAAGCAAACACATTTTTTTCAGGAATCTACTCTCTGAAACCTAAAACTAATTTTAAAAAAATATCTTTCTAGGCATCCACTGTCCCTAATCGTGCAAGAAAATTTCAATTGACTTGTTGAAATATTGCAATCACCCTTATTCAAAAACTAAATTTAAATCAACTTTTTAGCAGTAACACCCTCACATTTTTCATAAAACAAACACATTTTTTTCAGGAATCTACTCTCTGAAACCTAAAACTAATTAAAAAAAAACATCTTTCTAGGCATCCACTCTCCCTAATCTTCGAAGAAAATTTCAATTAACTTATTGAAATATTGCAATCACCCTTATCCAAAAATGAAATTTAAATCAACTTTTTAGCAGTAACACACTCACATTTTTCATAAAACAAACACATTTTTTTCAGGAATCTACTCTCTGGAACCTAAAACTAATTTTAAAAAAACATCTTTCTAGGCATCCACTGTCCCTAATCGTGCAAGAAAATTTCAATTAACTTATTGAAATATTGCAATCACCCTTATTCAAAAATGAAATTTAAATCAACTTTTTAGCAGTAACACCCTCACATTTTTCATAAAACAAACACATTTTTTTCAGGAATCTACTCTCTGAAACCTAAAACTAATTTAAAAAAAAATCTTTCTAGGCATCCATTGTCCCCAATCTTGCAGGAAAATTTCAATTGACTTGTTGAAATGATGCATTCACACCTATCCTGAAACTAAATTTAAATCAACTTTTTTGCAGTAACACACTCACATTTTTCATGAAACAAATAATTTTTTTTTCAGGAATCCACTCTCTGGAACCTATAACGAATTTGTAAAAAACATCTTTCTAGGCATCCACTCTCCCTAATCTTGCAAGAAAATTTTAATTAACTTGTTGAAATATTGCAATCACCCTTATCCAAAAACGAAATTTAAATCAACTTTTTAGCAGTAACACACTCACATTTTTCATAAAACAAACACATTTTTTTCAGGAATCTACTCTCTGGAAACTAAAACTAATTTTAAAAAAACATCTTTCTAGGCATCCACTGTCCCTAATCGTGCAAGAAAATTTCAATTGACTTGTTGAAATATTGCAATCACCCTTATCCAAAAACGAAATTTAAATCAACTTTTTAGCAGTAACACACTCACATTTTTCATAAAACAAACACATTTTTTTCAGGAATCTACTCTCTGAAACCTAAAACTAATTTAAAAAAAATATCTTTCTAGGCATCCACTGTCCCTAATCGTGCAAGAAAATTTCAATTGACTTGTTGAAATATTGCAATCACCCTTATTCAAAAACGTAATTTAAATCAACTTTTTAGCAGTAACACCCTCACATTTTTCATAAAACAAACACATTTTTTTCAGGAATCTACTCTCTGAAACCTAAAACTAATTAAAAAAAACATCTTTCTAGGCATCCACTCTCCCTAATCTTCCAAGAAAATTTCAATTAACTTATTGAAATATTGCAATCACCGTTATCCAAAAACGATATTTAAATCAACTTTTTTGCAGTAACACACTCACATTTTTCATAAAACAAACACATTTTTTTCAGGAATCTACTCTCTGAAACCTAATACTAATTTAAAAAAGAAATCTTTCTATGCATCCACTGTCCCTAATCGTGCAAGAAAATTTCAATTGACTTGTTGAAGTATTGCAATCACCCTTATCCAAAAATGAAATTTAAATCAACTTTTTAGCAGTAACACACTCACATTTTTCATAAAACAAACACATTTTTTTCAGGAATCTACTCTCTGGAACCTAAAACTAATTTTAAAAAAACATCTTTCTAGGCATCCACTGTCCCTAATCGTGCAAGAAAATTTCAATTGACTTGTTGAAATATTGCAATCACCCTTATCCAAAAACGAAATTTAAATCAACTTTTTAGCAGTAACACACTCACATTTTTCATAAAGCAAACACATTTTTTTCAGGAATCTACTCTCTGAAACCTAAAACTAATTTTAAAAAAATATCTTTCTAGGCATCCACTGTCCCTAATCGTGCAAGAAAATTTCAATTGACTTGTTGAAATATTGCAATCACCCTTATTCAAAAACTAAATTTAAATCAACTTTTTAGCAGTAACACCCTCACATTTTTCATAAAACAAACACATTTTTTTCAGGAATCTACTCTCTGAAACCTAAAACTAATTAAAAAAAAACATCTTTCTAGGCATCCACTCTCCCTAATCTTCGAAGAAAATTTCAATTAACTTATTGAAATATTGCAATCACCCTTATCCAAAAATGAAATTTAAATCAACTTTTTAGCAGTAACACACTCACATTTTTCATAAAACAAACACATTTTTTTCAGGAATCTACTCTCTGGAACCTAAAACTAATTTTAAAAAAACATCTTTCTAGGCATCCACTGTCCCTAATCGTGCAAGAAAATTTCAATTGACTTGTTGAAATATTGCAATCACCCTTATTCAAAAACGAAATTTAAATCAACTTTTTAGCAGTAACACCCTCACATTTTTCATAAAACAAACACATTTTTTTCAGGAATCTACTCTCTGGAACCTAAAACTAATTTGAAAAAAAGATCTTTCTAGGCATCCACTGTCCCTAATCGTGCAAGAAAATTTCAATTGACTTGTTGAAGTATTGCAATCACCCTTATCCAAAAACGAAATTTAAATCAACTTTTTAGCAGTAACACACTCACATTTTTCATAAAACAAACACATTTTTTTTCAGGAATCTACTCTCTGGAACCTAAAACTAATTTTAAAAAAACATCTTTCTAGGCATCCACTGTCCCTAATCGTGCAAGAAAATTTCAATTGACTTGTTGAAATATTGCAATCACCCTTATCCAAAAATGAAATTTTAATCAACTTTTTAGCAGTAACACACTCACATTTTTCATAAAACAAACACATTTGTTTCAGGAATCTACTCTCTGGAACCTAAAACTAATTTTAAAAAAACATCTTTCTAGGCATCCACTGTCCCTAGTCGTGCAAGAAAATTTCAATTGACTTGTTGAAATATTGCAATCACCCTTATTCAAAAACGAAATTTAAATCAACTTTTTAGCAGTAACACCCTCACATTTTTCATAAAACAAACACATTTTTTTCAGGAATCTACTCTCTGGAACCTAAAACTAATTTTAAAAAAACATCTTTCTAGGCATCCACTGTCCCTAATCGTGCAAGAAAATTTCGTTTGACTTGTTGAAGTATTGCAATCACCCTTATCCAAAAACGAAATTTAAATCAACTTTTTAGCAGTAACACACTCACATTTTTCATAAAACAAACACATTTTTTTTCAGGAATCTACTCTCTGGAACCTAAAACTAATTTTAAAAAAACATCTTTCTAGGCATCCACTGTCCCTAATCGTGCAAGAAAATTTCAATTGACTTGTTGAAATATTGCAATCACCCTTATCCAAAAACGAAATTTAAATCAACTTTTTAGCAGTAACACACTCACATTTTTCATAAAACAAACAAATTTTTTTCAGGAATCTACTCTCTGAAACCTAAAACTAATTTTAAAAAAACATCTTTCTAGGCATCCACTGTCCCTAATCGTGCAAGAAAATTTCAATTGACTTATTGAAATATTGCAATCACCCTTATTCAAAAACGAAATTTAAATCAACTTTTTAGCAGTAACACCCTCACATTTTTCATAAAACAAACAAATTTTTTTCAGGAATCTACTCTCTGAAACCTAAAACTAATTAAAAAAAACATCTTTCCAGGGATCCACTCTCCCTAATCTTCCAAGAAAATTTCAATTAACTTATTGAAATATTGCAATCACCCTTATCCAAAAACGATATTTAAATCAACTTTTTAGCAGTAACACACTCACATTTTTCATAAAACAAACACATTTTTTTCAGGAATCTACTCTCTGGAACCTAAAACTAATTTAAAAAAAACATCTTTCTAGGCATCCACTGTCCCTAATCGTGCAAGAAAATTTCAATTGACTTGTTGAAATATTGCAATCACCCTTATCCAAAAATGAAATTTAAATCAACTTTTTAGCAGTAACACACTCACATTTTTCATAAAACAAACACATTTTTTTCAGGAATCTACTCTCTGAAACCTAAAACTAATTTTAAAAAAACATCTTTCTAGGCATCCACTGTCCCTAATCGTGCAAGAAAATTTCAATTGACTTATTGAAATATTGCAATCACCCTTATTCAAAAACGAAATTTAAATCAACTTTATAGCAGTAACACCCTCACATTTTTCATAAAACAAACACATTTTTTTCAGGAATCTACTCTCTGAAACCTAATACTAATTTAAAAAAGAAATCTTTCTATGCATCCACTGTCCCTAATCGTGCAAGAAAATTTCAATTGACTTGTTGAAGTATTGCAATCACCCTTATCCAAAAACGAAATTTAAATCAACTTTTTAGCAGTAACACACTCACATTTTTCATAAAACAAACACATTTTTTTCAGGAATCTACTCTCTGGATTCTAAAACTAATTTAAAAAAAACATCTTTCTAGGCATCCACTATCCCTAATCGTGCAAGAAAATTTCAATTGACTTGTTGAAATATTGCAATCACCCTTATCCAAAAACGAAATTTAAATCAACTTTTTAGCAGTAACACACTCACATTTTTCATAAAACAAACACATTTTTTTCAGGAATCTACTCTCTGAAACCTAAAACTAATTTTAAAAAAACATCTTTCTAGGCATCCATTGTCCCCAATCTTGCAAGAAAATTTCAATTGACTTGTTGAAATGATGCATTCACACCTATCCTGAAACTAAATTTAAATCAACTTTTTTGCAGTAACACACTCACATTTTTCATGAAACAAATAATTTTTTTTTCAGGAATCCACTCTCTGGAACCTATAACGAATTTGTAAAAAACATCTTTCTAGGCATCCACTCTCCCTAATCTTGCAAGAAAATTTCAATTAACTTGTTGAAATATTGCAATCACCCTTATCCAAAAACGATATTTAAATCAACTTTTTAGCAGTAACACACTCACATTTTTCATAAAACAAACACATTTTTTTCAGGAATCTACTCTCTGGAACCTAAAACTAATTTTAAAAAAACATCTTTCTAGGCATCCACTGTCCCTAATCGTGCAAGAAAATTTCAATTGACTTGTTGAAATATTGCAATCACCCTTATCCAAAAATGAAATTTAAATCAACTTTTTAGCAGTAACACACTCACATTTTTCATAAAGCAAACACATTTTTTTCAGGAATCTACTCTCTGGAACCTAAAACTGATTTTAAAAAAACATCTTTCTCGGCATCCACTGTCCCTAATCGTGTAAGAAAATTTCAATTGACTTGTTGAAATATTGCAATCACCCTTATTCAAAAACGAAATTTAAATCAACTTTTTAGCAGTAACACCCTCACATTTTTCATAAAACAAACACATTTTTTTCAGGAATCTACTCTCTGGAACCTAAAACTAATTTTAAAAAAACATCTTTCTAGGCATCCACTGTCCCTAATCGTGCAAGAAAATTTCAATTGACTTGTTGAAGTATTGCAATCACCCTTATCCAAAAACGAAATTTAAATCAACTTTTTAGCAGTAACACACTCACATTTTTCATAAAACAAACACATTTTTTTCAGGAATCTACTCTCTGAAACCTAAAACTAATTTTAAAAAAACATATTTCTAGGCATCCACTGTCCCTAATCGTGCAAGAAAATTTCAATTGACTTATTGAAATATTGCAATCACCCTTATTCAAAAACGAAATTTAAATCAACTTTTTAGCAGTAACACCCTCACATTTTTCATAAAACAAACACATTTTTTTCAGGAATCTACTCTCTGAAACCTAATACTAATTTAAAAAAGAAATCTGTCTATGCATCCACTGTCCCTAATCGTGCAAGAAAATTTCAATTGACTTGTTGAAGTATTGCAATCACCCTTATCCAAAAACGAAATTTAAATCAACTTTTTAGCAGTAACACACTCACATTTTTCATAAAACAAACACATTTTTTTCAGGAATCTACTCTCTGGAACCTAAAACTAATTTAAAAAAAACATCTTTCTAGGCATCCACTGTCCCTAATCGTGCAAGAAAATTTCAATTGACTTGTTGAAATATTGCAATCACCCTTATTCAAAAACGAAATTTAAATCAACTTTTTAGCAGTAACACCCTCACATTTTTCATAAAACAAACACATTTTTTTCAGGAATCTACTCTCTGGAACCTAAAACTAATTTTAAAAAAACATCTTTCTAGGCATCCACTGTCCCTAATCATGCAAGAAAATTTAAATTGACTTGTTGAAATATTGCAATCACCCTTATCCAAAAATGAAATTTAAATCAACTTTTTAGCAGTAACACACTCACATTTTTCATAAAACAAACACATTTTTTTTCAGGAATCTACTCTCTGGAACCTAAAACTAATTTTAAAAAAAACATCTTTCTAGGCATCCACTGTCCCTAATTGTGCAAGAAAATTTCAATTGACTTGTTGAAATATTGCAATCACCCTTATCCAAAAACGAAATTTAAATCAACTTTTTAGCAGTAACACACTCACATTTTTCATAAAACAAACACATTTTTTTCAGGAATCTACTCTCTGAAACCTAAAACTAATTTTAAAAAAACATCTTTCTAGGCATCCACTGTCCCTAATCGTGCAAGAAAATTTCAATTAACTTATTGAAATATTGCAATCACCCTTATTCAAAAATGAAATTTAAATCAACTTTTTAGCAGTAACACCCTCACATTTTTCATAAAACAAACACATTTTTTTCAGGAATCTACTCTCTGAAACCTAAAACTAATTAAAAAAAACATCTTTCTAGGCATCCACTCTCCCTAATCTTCCAAGAAAATTTCAATTAACTTATTGAAATATTGCAATCACCCTTATCCAAAAACGATATTTAAATCAACTTTTTTGCAGTAACACACTCACATTTTTCATAAAACAAACACATTTTTTTCAGGAATCTACTCTCTGAAACCTAAAACTAATTTAAAAAAAAATCTTTCTAGGCATCCATTGTCCCCAATCTTGCAGGAAAATTTCAATTGACTTGTTGAAATGATGCATTCACACCTATCCTGAAACTAAATTTAAATCAACTTTTTTGCAGTAACACACTCACATTTTTCATGAAACAAATAATTTTTTTTTCAGGAATCCACTCTCTGGAACCTATAACGAATTTGTAAAAAACATCTTTCTAGGCATCCACTCTCCCTAATCTTGCAAGAAAATTTCAATTAACTTGTTGAAATATTGCAATCACCCTTATCCAAAAACGAAATTTAAATCAACTTTTTAGCAGTAACACACTCACATTTTTCATAAAACAAACACATTTTTTTCAGGAATCTACTCTCTGGAAACTAAAACTAATTTTAAAAAAACATCTTTCTAGGCATCCACTGTCCCTAATCGTGCAAGAAAATTTCAATTGACTTGTTGAAATATTGCAATCACCCTTATCCAAAAACGAAATTTAAATCAACTTTTTAGCAGTAACACACTCACATTTTTCATAAAACAAACACATTTTTTTCAGGAATCTACTCTCTGAAACCTAAAACTAATTTAAAAAAAATATCTTTCTAGGCATCCACTGTCCCTAATCGTGCAAGAAAATTTCAATTGACTTGTTGAAATATTGCAATCACCCTTATTCAAAAACGTAATTTAAATCAACTTTTTAGCAGTAACACCCTCACATTTTTCATAAAACAAACACATTGTTTTCAGGAATCTACTCTCTGAAACCTAAAACTAATTAAAAAAAACATCTTTCTAGGCATCCACTCTCCCTAATCTTCCAAGAAAATTTCAATTAACTTATTGAAATATTGCAATCACCGTTATCCAAAAACGATATTTAAATCAACTTTTTTGCAGTAACACACTCACATTTTTCATAAAACAAACACATTTTTTTCAGGAATCTACTCTCTGAAACCTAATACTAATTTAAAAAAGAAATCTTTCTATGCATCCACTGTCCCTAATCGTGCAAGAAAATTTCAATTGACTTGTTGAAGTATTGCAATCACCCTTATCCAAAAATGAAATTTAAATCAACTTTTTAGCAGTAACACACTCACATTTTTCATAAAACAAACACATTTTTTTCAGGAATCTACTCTCTGGAACCTAAAACTAATTTTAAAAAAACATCTTTCTAGGCATCCACTGTCCCTAATCGTGCAAGAAAATTTCAATTGACTTGTTGAAATATTGCAATCACCCTTATCCAAAAACGAAATTTAAATCAACTTTTTAGCAGTAACACACTCACATTTTTCATAAAGCAAACACATTTTTTTCAGGAATCTACTCTCTGAAACCTAAAACTAATTTAAAAAAAATATCTTTCTAGGCATCCACTGTCCCTAATCGTGCAAGAAAATTTCAATTGACTTGTTGAAATATTGCAATCACCCTTATTCAAAAACTAAATTTAAATCAACTTTTTAGCAGTAACACCCTCACATTTTTCATAAAACAAACACATTTTTTTCAGGAATCTACTCTCTGAAACCTAAAACTAATTAAAAAAAAACATCTTTCTAGGCATCCACTCTCCCTAATCTTCAAAGAAAATTTCAATTAACTTATTGAAATATTGCAATCACCCTTATCCAAAAATGAAATTTAAATCAACTTTTTAGCAGTAACACACTCACATTTTTCATAAAACAAACACATTTTTTTCAGGAATCTACTCTCTGGAACCTAAAACTAATTTTAAAAAAACATCTTTCTAGGCATCCACTGTCCCTAATCGTGCAAGAAAATTTCAATTGACTTGTTGAAATATTGCAATCACCCTTATTCAAAAACGAAATTTAAATCAACTTTTTAGCAGTAACACCCTCACATTTTTCATAAAACAAACACATTTTTTTCAGGAATCTACTCTCTGGAACCTAAAACTAATTTGAAAAAAACATCTTTCTAGGCATCCACTGTCCCTAATCGTGCAAGAAAATTTCAATTGACTTGTTGAAGTATTGCAATCACCCTTATCCAAAAACGAAATTTAAATCAACTTTTTAGCAGTAACACACTCACATTTTTCATAAAACAAACACATTTTTTTTCAGGAATCTACTCTCTGGAACCTAAAACTAATTTTAAAAAAACATCTTTCTAGGCATCCACTGTCCCTAATCGTGCAAGAAAATTTCAATTGACTTGTTGAAATATTGCAATCACCCTTATCCAAAAACGAAATTTAAATCAACTTTTTAGCAGTAACACACTCACATTTTTCATAAAACAAACACATTTTTTTCAGGAATCTACTCTCTGAAACCTAAAACTAATTTTAAAAAAACATCTTTCTAGGCATCCACTGTCCCTAATCGTGCAACAAAATTTCAATTGACTTATTGAAATATTGCAATCACCCTTATTCAAAAACGAAATTTAAATCAACTTTTTAGCAGTAACACCCTCACATTTTTCATAAAACAAACACATTTTTTTCAGGAATCTACTCTGTGAAACCTAATACTAATTTAAAAAAGATATCTTTCTATGCATCCACTCTCCCTAATCGTGCAAGAAAATTTCAATTAACTTGTTGAAGTATTGCAATCACCCTTATCCAAAAACGAAATTTAAATCAACTTTTTAGCAGTAACACACTCACATTTTTCATAAAACAAACACATTTTTTTCAGGATTCTACTCTCTGGAACCTAAAACTAATTTTAAAAAAACATCTTTCTAGGCATCCACTGTCCCTAATTGTGCAAGAAAATTTCAATTGACTTGTTGAAATATTGCAATCACCCTTATCCAAAAACGAAATTTAAATCAACTTTTTAGCAGTAACACACTCACATTTTTCATAAAACAAACACATTTTTTTCAGGAATCTACTCTCTGAAACCTAAAACTAATTTTAAAAAAATATCTCTCTAGGCATCCACTGTCCCTAATCGTGCAAGAAAATTTCAATTGACTTGTTGAAATATTGCAATCACCCTTATCCAAAAACGAAATTTAAATCAACTTTTTAGCAGTAACACACTCACATTTTTCATAAAACGAACACATTTTTTCAGGAATCAACTCTCTGGAACCTAAAACAAATATAAAAAAAACATCTTTCTATGCATCCACTCTCCCTAATCGTGCTAGAAAATTTCAATTAACTAGTTGAAATAATGCAATCATGCCTATCCTGAAGCTAAATTTAAATAAACTTTTTAGCAGTAACACACTCATATTTTTCATAAAACAAACACATTTATTTCAGGAATCTACTCTCTGAAACCTAAAACTAATTAAAAAAACATCTTTCTAGGCATCCACTCTCCCTAATCTTCCAAGAAAATTTCAATTAACTTATTGAAATATTGCAATCACCCTTATCCAAAAACGATATTTAAATCAACTTTTTAGCAGTATCACACTCACATTTTTCATAAAACAAACACATTTGTTTCAGGAATCTACTCTCTGGAACCTAAAACTAATTTTAAAAAAACATCTTTCTAGGCATCCACTGTCCCTAGTCGTGCAAGAAAATTTCAATTGACTTGTTGAAATATTGCAATCACCCTTATTCAAAAACGAAATTTAAATCAACTTTTTAGCAGTAACACACTCACATTTTTCATAAAACAAACACATTTTTTTCAGGAATCTACTCTCTGGAACCTAAAACTAATTTAAAAAAAACATCTTTCTAGGCATCCACTGTCCCTAATCGTGCAAGAAAATTTCAATTGACTTGTTGAAGTATTGCAATCACCCTTATCCAAAAACGAAATTTAAATCAACTTTTTAGCAGTAACACACTCACATTTTTCATAAAACAAACACATTTTTTTTCAGGAATCTACTCTCTGGAACCTAAAACTAATTTTAAAAAAACATCTTTCTAGGCATCCACTGTCCCTAATCGTGCAAGAAAATTTCAATTGACTTGTTGAAATATTGCAATCACCCTTATCCAAAAATGAAATTTAAATCAACTTTTTAGCAGTAACACACTCACATTTTATATAAAACAAACACATTTGTTTCAGGAATCTACTCTCTGGAACCTAAAACTAATTTAAAAAAAACATCTTTCTAGGCATCCACTGTCCCTAGTCGTGCAAGAAAATTTCAATTGACTTGTTGAAATATTGCAATCACCCTTATTCAAAAACGAAATTTAAATCAACTTTTTAGCAGTAACACCCTCACATTTTTCATAAAACAAACACATTTTTTTCAGGAATCTACTCTCTGGAACCTAAAACTAATTTTAAAAAAACATCTTTCTAGGCATCCACTGTCCCTAATCGTGCAAGAAAATTTCGTTTGACTTGTTGAAGTATTGCAATCACCCTTATCCAAAAACGAAATTTAAATCAACTTTTTAGCAGTAACACACTCACATTTTTCATAAAACAAACACATTTTTTTTCAGGAATCTACTCTCTGGAACCTAAAACTAATTTTAAAAAAACATCTTTCTAGGCATCCACTGTCCCTAATCGTGCAAGAAAATTTCAATTGACTTGTTGAAATATTGCAATCACCCTTATCTAAAAACGAAATTTAAATCAACTTTTTAGCAGTAACACACTCACATTTTTCATAAAACAAACACATTTTTTTCAGGAATCTACTCTCTGAAACCTAAAACTAATTTTAAAAAAACATCTTTCTAGGCATCCACTGTCCCTAATCGTGCAAGAAAATTTCAATTGACTTATTGAAATATTGCAATCACCCTTATTCAAAAACGAAATTTAAATCAACTTTTTAGCAGTAACACCCTCACATTTTTCATAAAACAAACAAATTTTTTTCAGGAATCTACTCTCTGAAACCTAAAACTAATTAAAAAAAACATCTTTCCAGGCATCCACTCTCCCTAATCTTCCAAGAAAATTTCAATTAACTTATTGAAATATTGCAATCACCCTTATCCAAAAACGATATTTAAATCAACTTTTTAGCAGTAACACACTCACATTTTTCATAAAACAAACACATTTTTTTCAGGAATCTACTCTCTGGAACCTAAAACTAATTTAAAAAAAACATCTTTCTAGGCATCCACTGTCCCTAATCGTGCAAGAAAATTTCAATTGACTTGTTGAAATATTGCAATCACCCTTATCCAAAAATGAAATTTAAATCAACTTTTTAGCAGTAACACACTCACATTTTTCATAAAACAAACACATTTTTTTCAGGAATCTACTCTCTGAAACCTAAAACTAATTTTAAAAAAACATCTTTCTAGGCATCCACTGTCCCTAATCGTGCAAGAAAATTTCAATTGACTTATTGAAATATTGCAATCACCCTTATTCAAAAACGAAATTTAAATCAACTTTATAGCAGTAACACCCTCACATTTTTCATAAAACAAACAAATTTTTTTCAGGAATCTACTCTCTGAAACCTAATACTAATTTAAAAAAGAAATCTTTCTATGCATCCACTGTCCCTAATCGTGCAAGAAAATTTCAATTAACTTATTGAAATATTGCAATCACCCTTATCCAAAAACGAAATTTAAATCAACTTTTTAGCAGTAACACACTCACATTTTTCATAAAACAAACACATTTTTTTCAGGAATCTACTCTCTGAAACCTAAAACTAATTTAAAAAAAATATCTTTCTAGGCATCCACTGTCCCTAATCGTGCAAGAAAATTTCAATTGACTTGTTGAAATATTGCAATCACCCTTATTCAAAAACGTAATTTAAATCAACTTTTTAGCAGTAACACCCTCACATTTTTCATAAAACAAACACATTTTTTTCAGGAATCTACTCTCTGAAACCTAAAACTAATTAAAAAAAACATCTTTCTAGGCATCCACTCTCCCTAATCTTCCAAGAAAATTTCAATTAACTTATTGAAATATTGCAATCACCGTTATCCAAAAACGATATTTAAATCAACTTTTTTGCAGTAACACACTCACATTTTTCATAAAACAAACACATTTTTTTCAGGAATCTACTCTCTGAAACCTAATACTAATTTAAAAAAGAAATCTTTCTATGCATCCACTGTCCCTAATCGTGCAAGAAAATTTCAATTGACTTGTTGAAGTATTGCAATCACCCTTATCCAAAAATGAAATTTAAATCAACTTTTTAGCAGTAACACACTCACATTTTTCATAAAACAAACACATTTTTTTCAGGAATCTACTCTCTGGAACCTAAAACTAATTTTAAAAAAACATCTTTCTAGGCATCCACTGTCCCTAATCGTGCAAGAAAATTTCAATTGACTTGTTGAAATATTGCAATCACCCTTATCCAAAAACGAAATTTAAATCAACTTTTTAGCAGTAACACACTCACATTTTTCATAAAGCAAACACATTTTTTTCAGGAATCTACTCTCTGAAACCTAAAACTAATTTTAAAAAAATATCTTTCTAGGCATCCACTGTCCCTAATCGTGCAAGAAAATTTCAATTGACTTGTTGAAATATTGCAATCACCCTTATTCAAAAACTAAATTTAAATCAACTTTTTAGCAGTAACACCCTCACATTTTTCATAAAACAAACACATTTTTTTCAGGAATCTACTCTCTGAAACCTAAAACTAATTAAAAAAAAACATCTTTCTAGGCATCCACTCTCCCTAATCTTCGAAGAAAATTTCAATTAACTTATTGAAATATTGCAATCACCCTTATCCAAAAATGAAATTTAAATCAACTTTTTAGCAGTAACACACTCACATTTTTCATAAAACAAACACATTTTTTTCAGGAATCTACTCTCTGGAACCTAAAACTAATTTTAAAAAAACATCTTTCTAGGCATCCACTGTCCCTAATCGTGCAAGAAAATTTCAATTGACTTGTTGAAATATTGCAATCACCCTTATTCAAAAACGAAATTTAAATCAACTTTTTAGCAGTAACACCCTCACATTTTTCATAAAACAAACACATTTTTTTCAGGAATCTACTCTCTGGAACCTAAAACTAATTTGAAAAAAACATCTTTCTAGGCATCCACTGTCCCTAATCGTGCAAGAAAATTTCAATTGACTTGTTGAAGTATTGCAATCACCCTTATCCAAAAACGAAATTTAAATCAACTTTTTAGCAGTAACACACTCACATTTTTCATAAAACAAACACATTTTTTTTCAGGAATCTACTCTCTGGAACCTAAAACTAATTTTAAAAAAACATCTTTCTAGGCATCCACTGTCCCTAATCGTGCAAGAAAATTTCAATTGACTTGTTGAAATATTGCAATCACCCTTATCCAAAAACGAAATTTAAATCAACTTTTTAGCAGTAACACACTCACATTTTTCATAAAACAAACACATTTTTTTCAGGAATCTACTCTCTGAAACCTAAAACTAATTTTAAAAAAACATCTTTCTAGGCATCCACTGTCCCTAATCGTGCAACAAAATTTCAATTGACTTATTGAAATATTGCAATCACCCTTATTCAAAAACGAAATTTAAATCAACTTTTTAGCAGTAACACCCTCACATTTTTCATAAAACAAACACATTTTTTTCAGGAATCTACTCTGTGAAACCTAATACTAATTTAAAAAAGATATCTTTCTATGCATCCACTCTCCCTAATCGTGCAAGAAAATTTCAATTAACTTGTTGAAGTATTGCAATCACCCTTATCCAAAAACGAAATTTAAATCAACTTTTTAGCAGTAACACACTCACATTTTTCATAAAACAAACACATTTTTTTCAGGAATCTACTCTCTGGAACCTAAAACTAATTTTAAAAAAACATCTTTCTAGGCATCCACTGTCCCTAATTGTGCAAGAAAATTTCAATTGACTTGTTGAAATATTGCAATCACCCTTATCCAAAAACGAAATTTAAATCAACTTTTTAGCAGTAACACACTCACATTTTTCATAAAACAAACACATTTTTTTCAGGAATCTACTCTCTGAAACCTAAAA
This sequence comes from Lissotriton vulgaris, assembly GCF_964263255.1. Lineage (NCBI taxonomy): Eukaryota > Metazoa > Chordata > Amphibia > Caudata > Salamandridae > Lissotriton > Lissotriton vulgaris. The sequence continues at coordinate 211,714 of NW_028247291.1, read as the reverse complement.
CTAATTTTAAAAAAATGTCTCTCTAGGCATCCACTGTCCCTAATCGTGCAAGAAAATTTCAATTGACTTGTTGAAATATTGCAATCACCCTTATCCAAAAACGAAATTTAAATCAACTTTTTAGCAGTAACACACTCACATTTTTCATAAAACGAACACATTTTTTCAGGAATCAACTCTCTGGAACCTAAAACAAATATAAAAAAAACATCTTTCTATGCATCCACTCTCCCTAATCGTGCTAGAAAATTTCAATTAACTAGTTGAAATAATGCAATCATGCCTATCCTGAAGCTAAATTTAAATAAACTTTTTAGCAGTAACACACTCATATTTTTCATAAAACAAACACATTTCAGGAATCTACTCTCTGAAACCTAAAACTAATTAAAAAAACATCTTTCTAGGCATCCACTCTCCCTAATCTTCCAAGAAAATTTCAATTAACTTATTGAAATATTGCAATCACCCTTATCCAAAAACGATATTTAAATCAACTTTTTAGCAGTATCACACTCACATTTTTCATAAAACAAACACATTTGTTTCAGGAATCTACTCTCTGGAACCTAAAACTAATTTTAAAAAAACATCTTTCTAGGCATCCACTGTCCCTAGTCGTGCAAGAAAATTTCAATTGACTTGTTGAAATATTGCAATCACCCTTATTCAAAAACGAAATTTAAATCAACTTTTTAGCAGTAACACACTCACATTTTTCATAAAACAAACACATTTTTTTCAGGAATCTACTCTCTGGAACCTAAAACTAATTTAAAAAAAACATCTTTCTAGGCATCCACTGTCCCTAATCGTGCAAGAAAATTTCAATTGACTTGTTGAAGTATTGCAATCACCCTTATCCAAAAACGAAATTTAAATCAACTTTTTAGCAGTAACACACTCACATTTTTCATAAAACAAACACATTTTTTTTCAGGAATCTACTCTCTGGAACCTAAAACTAATTTTAAAAAAACATCTTTCTAGGCATCCACTGTCCCTAATCGTGCAAGAAAATTTCAATTGACTTGTTGAAATATTGCAATCACCCTTATCCAAAAATGAAATTTAAATCAACTTTTTAGCAGTAACACACTCACATTTTATATAAAACAAACACATTTGTTTCAGGAATCTACTCTCTGGAACCTAAAACTAATTTTAAAAAAACATCTTTCTAGGCATCCACTGTCCCTAGTCGTGCAAGAAAATTTCAATTGACTTGTTGAAATATTGCAATCACCCTTATTCAAAAACGAAATTTAAATCAACTTTTTAGCAGTAACACCCTCACATTTTTCATAAAACAAACACATTTTTTTCAGGAATCTACTCTCTGGAACCTAAAACTAATTTTAAAAAAACATCTTTCTAGGCATCCACTGTCCCTAATCGTGCAAGAAAATTTCGTTTGACTTGTTGAAGTATTGCAATCACCCTTATCCAAAAACGAAATTTAAATCAACTTTTTAGCAGTAACACACTCACATTTTTCATAAAACAAACACATTTTTTTTCAGGAATCTACTCTCTGGAACCTAAAACTAATTTTAAAAAAACATCTTTCTAGGCATCCACTGTCCCTAATCGTGCAAGAAAATTTCAATTGACTTGTTGAAATATTGCAATCACCCTTATCCAAAAACGAAATTTAAATCAACTTTTTAGCAGTAACACACTCACATTTTTCATAAAACAAACAAATTTTTTTCAGGAATCTACTCTCTGAAACCTAAAACTAATTTTAAAAAAACATCTTTCTAGGCATCCACTGTCCCTAATCGTGCAAGAAAATTTCAATTGACTTATTGAAATATTGCAATCACCCTTATTCAAAAACGAAATTTAAATCAACTTTTTAGCAGTAACACCCTCACATTTTTCATAAAACAAACACATTTTTTTCAGGAATCTACTCTCTGAAACCTAAAACTAATTAAAAAAAACATCTTTCCAGGCATCCACTCTCCCTAATCTTCCAAGAAAATTTCAATTAACTTATTGAAATATTGCAATCACCCTTATCCAAAAACGATATTTAAATCAACTTTTTAGCAGTAACACACTCACATTTTTCATAAAACAAACACATTTTTTTCAGGAATCTACTCTCTGGAACCTAAAACTAATTTAAAAAAAACATCTTTCTAGGCATCCACTGTCCCTAATCGTGCAAGAAAATTTCAATTGACTTGTTGAAATATTGCAATCACCCTTATCCAAAAATGAAATTTAAATCAACTTTTTAGCAGTAACACACTCACATTTTTCATAAAACAAACACATTTTTTTCAGGAATCTACTCTCTGAAACCTAAAATTAATTTTAAAAAAACATCTTTCTAGGCATCCACTGTCCCTAATCGTGCAAGAAAATTTCAATTGACTTATTGAAATATTGCAATCACCCTTATTCAAAAACGAAATTTAAATCAACTTTATAGCAGTAACACCCTCACATTTTTCATAAAACAAACACATTTTTTTCAGGAATCTACTCTCTGAAACCTAATACTAATTTAAAAAAGAAATCTTTCTATGCATCCACTGTCCCTAATCGTGCAAGAAAATTTCAATTGACTTGTTGAAGTATTGCAATCACCCTTATCCAAAAACGAAATTTAAATCAACTTTTTAGCAGTAACACACTCACATTTTTCATAAAACAAACACATTTTTTTCAGGAATCTACTCTCTGGATTCTAAAACTAATTTAAAAAAAACATCTTTCTAGGCATCCACTATCCCTAATCGTGCAAGAAAATTTCAATTGACTTGTTGAAATATTGCAATCACCCTTATCCAAAAACGAAATTTAAATCAACTTTTTAGCAGTAACACACTCACATTTTTCATAAAACAAACACATTTTTTTCAGGAATCTACTCTCTGAAACCTAAAACTAATTTAAAAAAAACATCTTTCTAGGCATCCATTGTCCCCAATCTTGCAAGAAAATTTCAATTGACTTGTTGAAATGATGCATTTACACCTATCCTGAAACTAAATTTAAATCAACTTTTTTGCAGTAACACACTCACATTTTTCATGAAACAAATAATTATTTTTTCAGGAATCCACTCTCTGGAACCTATAACGAATTTGTAAAAAACATCTTTCTAGGCATCCACTCTCCCTAATCTTGCAAGAAAATTTCAATTAACTTGTTGAAATATTGCAATCACCCTTATCCAAAAACGATATTTAAATCAACTTTTTAGCAGTAACACACTCACATTTTTCATAAAACAAACACATTTTTTTCAGGAATCTACTCTCTGGAACCTAAAACTAATTTTAAAAAAACATCTTTCTAGGCATCCACTGTCCCTAATCGTGCAAGAAAATTTCAATTGACTTGTTGAAATATTGCAATCACCCTTATCCAAAAATGAAATTTAAATCAACTTTTTAGCAGTAACACACTCACATTTTTCATAAAACAAACACATTTTTTTCAGGAATCTACTCTCTGGAACCTAAAACTGATTTTAAAAAAACATCTTTCTCGGCATCCACTGTCCCTAATCGTGTAAGAAAATTTCAATTGACTTGTTGAAATATTGCAATCACCCTTATTCAAAAACGAAATTTAAATCAACTTTTTAGCAGTAACACCCTCACATTTTTCATAAAACAAACACATTTTTTTCAGGAATCTACTCTCTGGAACCTAAAACTAATTTTAAAAAAACATCTTTCTAGGCATCCACTGTCCCTAATCGTGCAAGAAAATTTCAATTGACTTGTTGAAGTATTGCAATCACCCTTATCCAAAAACGAAATTTAAATCAACTTTTTAGCAGTAACACACTCACATTTTTCATAAAACAAACACATTTTTTTCAGGAATCTACTCTCTGAAACCTAAAACTAATTTTAAAAAAACATATTTCTAGGCATCCACTGTCCCTAATCGTGCAAGAAAATTTCAATTGACTTATTGAAATATTGCAATCACCCTTATTCAAAAACGAAATTTAAATCAACTTTTTAGCAGTAACACCCTCACATTTTTCATAAAACAAACACATTTTTTTCAGGAATCTACTCTCTGAAACCTAATACTAATTTAAAAAAGAAATCTGTCTATGCATCCACTGTCCCTAATCGTGCAAGAAAATTTCAATTGACTTGTTGAAGTATTGCAATCACCCTTATCCAAAAACGAAATTTAAATCAACTTTTTAGCAGTAACACACTCACATTTTTCATAAAACAAACACATTTTTTTCAGGAATCTACTCTCTGGAACCTAAAACTAATTTTAAAAAAACATCTTTCTAGGCATCCACTGTCCCTAATCGTGCAAGAAAATTTCAATTGACTTGTTGAAATATTGCAATCACTCTTATTCAAAAACGAAATTTAAATCAACTTTTTAGCAGTAACACCCTCACATTTTTCATAAAACAAACACATTTTTTTCAGGAATCTACTCTCTGAAACCTAAAACTAATTAAAAAAAAACATCTTTCTAGGCATCCACTGTCCCTAATCTTCCAAGAAAATTTCAATTGACTTATTGAAATATTGCAATCACCCTTATTCAAAAACGAAATTTAAATCAACTTTTTAGCAGTAACACCCTCACATTTTTCATAAAACAAACAAATTTTTTTCAGGAATCTACTCTCTGAAACCTAAAACTAATTAAAAAAAACATCTTTCCAGGCATCCACTCTCCCTAATCTTCCAAGAAAATTTCAATTAACTTATTGAAATATTGCAATCACCCTTATCCAAAAACGATATTTAAATCAACTTTTTAGCAGTAACACACTCACATTTTTCATAAAACAAACACATTTTTTTCAGGAATCTACTCTCTGGAACCTAAAACTAATTTTAAAAAAACATCTTTCTAGGCATCCACTGTCCCTAATCGTGCAAGAAAATTTCAATTGACTTGTTGAAATATTGCAATCACCCTTATCCAAAAATGAAATTTAAATCAACTTTTTAGCAGTAACACACTCACATTTTTCATAAAACAAACACATTTTTTTCAGGAATCTACTCTCTGGAACCTAAAACTAATTTTAAAAAAACATCTTTCTAGGCATCCACTGTCCCTAATCGTGCAAGAAAATTTCAATTGACTTGTTGAAATATTGCAATCACCCTTATTCAAAAACGAAATTTAAATCAACTTTTTAGCAGTAACACCCTCACATTTTTCATAAAACAAACAAATTTTTTTCAGGAATCTACTCTCTGGAACCTAAAACTAATTTGAAAAAAACATCTTTCTAGGCATCCACTGTCCCTAATCGTGCAAGAAAATTTCAATTGACTTGTTGAAGTATTGCAATCACCCTTATCCAAAAACGAAATTTAAATCAACTTTTTAGCAGTAACACACTCACATTTTTCATAAAACAAACACATTTTTTTTCAGGAATCTACTCTCTGGAACCTAAAACTAATTTTAAAAAAACATCTTTCTAGGCATCCACTGTCCCTAATCGTGCAAGAAAATTTCAATTGACTTGTTGAAATATTGCAATCACCCTTATCCAAAAACGAAATTTAAATCAACTTTTTAGCAGTAACACACTCACATTTTTCATAAAACAAACACATTTTTTTCAGGAATCTACTCTCTGAAACCTAAAACTAATTTTAAAAAAACATCTTTCTAGGCATCCACTGTCCCTAATCGTGCAACAAAATTTCAATTGACTTATTGAAATATTGCAATCACCCTTATTCAAAAACGAAATTTAAATCAACTTTTTAGCAGTAACACCCTCACATTTTTCATAAAACAAACACATTTTTTTCAGGAATCTACTCTGTGAAACCTAATACTAATTTAAAAAAAACATCTTTCTAGGCATCCACTGTCCCTAATCGTGCAAGAAAATTTCAATTGACTTGTTGAAGTATTGCAATCACCCTTATCCAAAAACGAAATTTAAATCAACTTTTTAGCAGTAACACACTCAAATTTTTCATAAAACAAACACATTTTTTTTCAGGAATCTACTCTCTGGAACCTAAAACTAATTTTAAAAAAACATCTTTCTAGGCATCCACTGTCCCTAATCGTGCAAGAAAATTTCAATTGACTTGTTGAAATATTGCAATCACCCTTATCCAAAAATGAAATTTAAATCAACTTTTTAGCAGTAACACACTCACATTTTTCATAAAACAAACACATTTGTTTCAGGAATCTACTCTCTGGAACCTAAAACTAATTTTAAAAAAACATCTTTCTAGGCATCCACTGTCCCTAGTCGTGCAAGAAAATTTCAATTGACTTGTTGAAATATTGCAATCACCCTTATTCAAAAACGAAATTTAAATCAACTTTTTAGCAGTAACACCCTCACATTTTTCATAAAACAAACACATTTTTTTCAGGAATCTACTCTCTGGAACCTAAAACTAATTTTAAAAAAACATCTTTCTAGGCATCCACTGTCCCTAATCGTGCAAGAAAATTTCGTTTGACTTGTTGAAGTATTGCAATCACCCTTATCCAAAAACGAAATTTAAATCAACTTTTTAGCAGTAACACACTCACATTTTTCATAAAACAAACACATTTTTTTTCAGGAATCTACTCTCTGGAACCTAAAACTAATTTTAAAAAAACATCTTTCTAGGCATCCACTGTCCCTAATCGTGCAAGAAAATTTCAATTGACTTGTTGAAATATTGCAATCACCCTTATCCAAAAACGAAATTTAAATCAACTTTTTAGCAGTAACACACTCACATTTTTCATAAAACAAACAAATTTTTTTCAGGAATCTACTCTCTGAAACCTAAAACTAATTTTAAAAAAACATCTTTCTAGGCATCCACTGTCCCTAATCGTGCAAGAAAATTTCAATTGACTTATTGAAATATTGCAATCACCCTTATTCAAAAACGAAATTTAAATCAACTTTTTAGCAGTAACACCCTCACATTTTTCATAAAACAAACAAATTTTTTTCAGGAATCTACTCTCTGAAACCTAAAACTAATTAAAAAAAACATCTTTCCAGGCATCCACTCTCCCTAATCTTCCAAGAAAATTTCAATTAACTTATTGAAATATTGCAATCACCCTTATCCAAAAACGAAATTTAAATCAACTTTTTAGCAGTAACACACTCACATTTTTCATAAAACAAACACATTTTTTTCAGGAATCTACTCTCTGAAACCTAAAACTAATTTTAAAAAAATATCTCTCTAGGCATCCACTGTCCCTAATCGTGCAAGAAAATTTCAATTGACTTGTTGAAATATTGCAATCACCCTTATCCAAAAACGAAATTTAAATCAACTTTTTAGCAGTAACACACTCACATTTTTCATAAAACGAACACATTTTTTCAGGAATCAACTCTCTGGAACCTAAAACAAATATAAAAAAAACATCTTTCTATGCATCCACTCTCCCTAATCGTGCTAGAAAATTTCAATTAACTAGTTGAAATAATGCAATCATGCCTATCCTGAAGCTAAATTTAAATAAACTTTTTAGCAGTAACACACTCATATTTTTCATAAAACAAACACATTTATTTCAGGAATCTACTCTCTGAAACCTAAAACTAATTAAAAAAACATCTTTCTAGGCATCCACTCTCCCTAATCTTCCAAGAAAATTTCAATTAACTTATTGAAATACTGCAATCACCCTTATCCAAAAACGATATTTAAATCAACTTTTTAGCAGTATCACACTCACATTTTTCATAAAACAAACACATTTGTTTCAGGAATCTACTCTCTGGAACCTAAAACTAATTTTAAAAAAACATCTTTCTAGGCATCCACTGTCCCTAGTCGTGCAAGAAAATTTCAATTGACTTGTTGAAATATTGCAATCACCCTTATTCAAAAACGAAATTTAAATCAACTTTTTAGCAGTAACACACTCACATTTTTCATAAAACAAACACATTTTTTTCAGGAATCTACTCTCTGGAACCTAAAACTAATTTTAAAAAAACATCTTTCTAGGCATCCACTGTCCCTAATCGTGCAAGAAAATTTCAATTGACTTGTTGAAGTATTGCAATCACCCTTATCCAAAAACGAAATTTAAATCAACTTTTTAGCAGTAACACACTCACATTTTTCATAAAACAAACACATTTTTTTTCAGGAATCTACTCTCTGGAACCTAAAACTAATTTTAAAAAAACATCTTTCTAGGCATCCACTGTCCCTAATCGTGCAAGAAAATTTCAATTGACTTGTTGAAATATTGCAATCACCCTTATCCAAAAATGAAATTTAAATCAACTTTTTAGCAGTAACACACTCACATTTTTCATAAAACAAACACATTTGTTTCAGGAATCTACTCTCTGGAACCTAAAACTAATTTTAAAAAAACATCTTTCTAGGCATCCACTGTCCCTAGTCGTGCAAGAAAATTTCAATTGACTTGTTGAAATATTGCAATCACCCTTATTCAAAAACGAAATTTAAATCAACTTTTTAGCAGTAACACCCTCACATTTTTCATAAAACAAACACATTTTTTTCAGGAATCTACTCTCTGGAACCTAAAACTAATTTTAAAAAAACATCTTTCTAGGCATCCACTGTCCCTAATCGTGCAAGAAAATTTCGTTTGACTTGTTGAAGTATTGCAATCACCCTTATCCAAAAACGAAATTTAAATCAACTTTTTAGCAGTAACACACTCACATTTTTCATAAAACAAACACATTTTTTTTCAGGAATCTACTCTCTGGAACCTAAAACTAATTTTGAAAAAACATCTTTCTAGGCATCCACTGTCCCTAATCGTGCAAGAAAATTTCAATTGACTTGTTGAAATATTGCAATCACCCTTATCCAAAAACGAAATTTAAATCAACTTTTTAGCAGTAACACACTCACATTTTTCATAAAACAAACAAATTTTTTTCAGGAATCTACTCTCTGAAACCTAAAACTAATTTTAAAAAAACATCTTTCTAGGCATCCACTGTCCCTAATCGTGCAAGAAAATTTCAATTGACTTATTGAAATATTGCAATCACCCTTATTCAAAAACGAAATTTAAATCAACTTTTTAGCAGTAACACCCTCACATTTTTCATAAAACAAACACATTTTTTTCAGGAATCTACTCTCTGAAACCTAAAACTAATTAAAAAAAACATCTTTCCAGGCATCCACTCTCCCTAATCTTCCAAGAAAATTTCAATTAACTTATTGAAATATTGCAATCACCCTTATCCAAAAACGATATTTAAATCAACTTTTTAGCAGTAACACACTCACATTTTTCATAAAACAAACACATTTTTTTCAGGAATCTACTCTCTGGAACCTAAAACTAATTTAAAAAAAACATCTTTCTAGGCATCCACTGTCCCTAATCGTGCAAGAAAATTTCAATTGACTTGTTGAAATATTGCAATCACCCTTATCCAAAAATGAAATTTAAATCAACTTTTTAGCAGTAACACACTCACATTTTTCATAAAACAAACACATTTTTTTCAGGAATCTACTCTCTGAAACCTAAAACTAATTTTAAAAAAACATCTTTCTAGGCATCCACTGTCCCTAATTGTGCAAGAAAATTTCAATTGACTTATTGAAATATTGCAATCACCCTTATTCAAAAACGAAATTTAAATCAACTTTATAGCAGTAACACCCTCACATTTTTCATAAAACAAACACATTTTTTTCAGGAATCTACTCTCTGAAACCTAATACTAATTTAAAAAAGAAATCTTTCTATGCATCCACTGTCCCTAATCGTGCAAGAAAATTTCAATTGACTTGTTGAAGTATTGCAATCACCCTTATCCAAAAACGAAATTTAAATCAACTTTTTAGCAGTAACACACTCACATTTTTCATAAAACAAACACATTTTTTTCAGGAATCTACTCTCTGGATTCTAAAACTAATTTAAAAAAAACATCTTTCTAGGCATCCACTATCCCTAATCGTGCAAGAAAATTTCAATTGACTTGTTGAAATATTGCAATCACCCTTATCCAAAAACGAAATTTAAATCAACTTTTTAGCAGTAACACACTCACATTTTTCATAAAACAAACACATTTTTTTCAGGAATCTACTCTCTGAAACCTAAAACTAATTTAAAAAAAACATCTTTCTAGGCATCCATTGTCCCCAATCTTGCAAGAAAATTTCAATTGACTTGTTGAAATGATGCATTCACACCTATCCTGAAACTAAATTTAAATCAACTTTTTTGCAGTAACACACTCACATTTTTCATGAAACAAATAATTTTTTTTTCAGGAATCCACTCTCTGGAACCTATAACGAATTTGTAAAAAACATCTTTCTAGGCATCCACTCTCCCTAATCTTGCAAGAAAATTTCAATTAACTTGTTGAAATATTGCAATCACCCTTATCCAAAAACGATATTTAAATCAACTTTTTAGCAGTAACACACTCACATTTTTCATAAAACAAACACATTTTTTTCAGGAATCTACTCTCTGGAACCTAAAACTAATTTTAAAAAAACATCTTTCTAGGCATCCACTGTCCCTAATCGTGCAAGAAAATTTCAATTGACTTGTTGAAATATTGCAATCACCCTTATCCAAAAATGAAATTTAAATCAACTTTTTAGCAGTAACACACTCACATTTTTCATAAAACAAACACATTTTTTTCAGGAATCTACTCTCTGGAACCTAAAACTGATTTTAAAAAAACATCTTTCTCGGCATCCACTGTCCCTAATCGTGTAAGAAAATTTCAATTGACTTGTTGAAATATTGCAATCACCCTTATTCAAAAACGAAATTTAAATCAACTTTTTAGCAGTAACACCCTCACATTTTTCATAAAACAAACACATTTTTTTCAGGAATCTACTCTCTGGAACCTAAAACTAATTTTAAAAAAACATCTTTCTAGGCATCCACTGTCCCTAATCGTGCAAGAAAATTTCAATTGACTTGTTGAAGTATTGCAATCACCCTTATCCAAAAACGAAATTTAAATCAACTTTTTAGCAGTAACACACTCACATTTTTCATAAAACAAACACATTTTTTTTCAGGAATCTACTCTCTGGAACCTAAAACTAATTTAAAAAAAAAATCTTTCTAGGCATCCACTGTCCCTAATCGTGCAAGAAAATTTCAATTGACTTGTTGAAATATTGCAATCACCCTTATCCAAAAACGAAATTTAAATCAACTTTTTAGCAGTAACACACTCACATTTTTCATAAAACAAACACATTTTTTTCAGGAATCTACTCTCTGAAACCTAAAACTAATTTTAAAAAAACATCTTTCTAGGCATCCACTGTCCCTAATCGTGCAAGAAAATTTCAATTGACTTATTGAAATATTGCAATCACCCTTATTCAAAAACGAAATTTAAATCAACTTTTTAGCAGTAACACCCTCACATTTTTCATAAAACAAACACATTTTTTTCAGGAATCTACTCTCTGAAACCTAAAACTAATTAAAAAAAACATCTTTCTAGGCATCCACTCTCCCTAATCTTCCAAGAAAATTTCAATTAACTTATTGAAATATTGCAATCACCCTTATCCAAAAACGATATTGAAATCAACTTTTTTGCAGTAACACACTCACATTTTTAATAAAACAAACACATTTTTTTCAGGAATCTACTCTCTGAAACCTAAAACTAATTTAAAAAAAATATCTTTCTAGGCATCCATTGTCCCCAATCTTGCAAGAAAATTTCAATTGACTTGTTGAAATGATGCATTCACACCTATCCTGAAACTAAATTTAAATCAACTTTTTTGCAGTAACACACTCACATTTTTCATGAAACAAATAATTTTTTTTTCAGGAATCCACTCTCTGGAACCTATAACGAATTTGTAAAAAACATCTTTCTAGGCATCCACTCTCCCTAATCTTGCAAGAAAATTTCAATTAACTTGTTGAAATATTGCAATCACCCTTATCCAAAAACTAAATTTAAATCAACTTTTTAGCAGTAACACACTCACATTTTTCATAAAACAAACAAATTTTTTTCAGGAATCTACTCTCTGGAACCTAAAACTAATTTTAAAAAAACATCTTTCTAGGCATCTACTGTCCCTAATCGTGCAAGAAAATTTCAATTGACTTGTTGAAATATTGCAATCACCCTTATCCAAAAACGAAATTTAAATCAACTTTTTAGCAGTAACACACTCACATTTTTCATAAAACAAACACATTTTTTTCAGGAATCTACTCTCTGAAACCTAAAACTAATTTAAAAAAAATATCTTTCTAGGCATCCACTGTCCCTAATCGTGCAAGAAAATTTCAATTGACTTGTTGAAATATTGCAATCACCCTTATTCAAAAACGTAATTTAAATCAACTTTTTAGCAGTAACACCCTCACATTTTTCATAAAACAAACACATTTTTTTCAGGAATCTACTCTCTGAAACCTAAAACTAATTAAAAAAAACATGTTTCTAGGCATCCACTCTCCCTAATCTTCCAAGAAAATGTCAATTAACTTATTGAAATATTGCAATCACCCTTATCCAAAAACGATATTTAAATCAACTTTTTAGCAGTAACACACTCACATTTTTCATAAAACAAACACATTTTTTTCAGGAATCTACTCTCTGGAACCTAAAACTAATTTGAAAAAAACATCTTTCTAGGCATCCACTGTCCCTAATCGTGCAAGAAAATTTCAATTGACTTGTTGAAGTATTGCAATCACCCTTATCCAAAAACGAAATTTAAATCAACTTTTTAGCAGTAACACACTCACATTTTTCATAAAACAAACACATTTTTTTTCAGGAATCTACTCTCTGGAACCTAAAACTAATTTTAAAAAAACATCTTTCTAGGCATCCACTGTCCCTAATCGTGCAACAAAATTTCAATTGACTTATTGAAATATTGCAATCACCCTTATTCAAAAACGAAATTTAAATCAACTTTTTAGCAGTAACACCCTCACATTTTTCATAAAACAAACACATTTTTTTCAGGAATCTACTCTGTGAAACCTAATACTAATTTAAAAAAGATATCTTTCTATGCATCCACTCTCCCTAATCGTGCAAGAAAATTTCAATTAACTTGTTGAAGTATTGCAATCACCCTTATCCAAAAACGAAATTTAAATCAACTTTTTAGCAGTAACACACTCACATTTTTCATAAAACAAACACATTTTTTTCAGGAATCTACTCTCTGGAACCTAAAACTAATTTAAAAAAAACATCTTTCTAGGCATCCACTGTCCCTAATCGTGCAAGAAAATTTCAATTGACTTGTTGAAATATTGCAATCACCCTTATCCAAAAATGAAATTTAAATCAACTTTTTAGCAGTAACACACTCACATTTTTCATAAAACAAACACATTTTTTTCAGGAATCTACTCTCTGGAACCTAAAACTAATTTTAAAAAAACATCTTTCTAGGCATCCACTGTCCCTAATCGTGCAAGAAAATTTCAATTGACTTGTTGAAGTATTGCAATCACCCTTATCCAAAAACGAAATTTAAATCAACTTTTTAGCAGTAACACACTCACATTTTTCATAAAACAAACACATTTTTTTTCAGGAATCTACTCTCTGGAACCTAAAACTAATTTTAAAAAAACATCTTTCTAGGCATCCACTGTCCCTAATCGTGCAAGAAAATTTCAATTGACTTGTTGAAATATTGCAATCACCCTTATCCAAAAACGAAATTTAAATCAACTTTTTAGCAGTAACACACTCACATTTTTCATAAAACAAACACATTTTTTTCAGGAATCTACTCTCTGAAACCTAAAACTAATTTTAAAAAAACATCTTTCTAGGCATCCACTGTCCCTAATCGTGCAAGAAAATTTCAATTGACTTATTGAAATATTGCAATCACCCTTATTCAAAAACGAAATTTAAATCAACTTTTTAGCAGTAACACCCTCACATTTTTCATAAAACAAACACATTTTTTTCAGGAATCTACTCTCTGAAACCTAATACTAATTTAAAAAAGAAATCTGTCTATGCATCCACTGTCCCTAATCGTGCAAGAAAATTTCAATTGACTTGTTGAAGTATTGCAATCACCCTTATCCAAAAACAAAATTTAAATCAACTTTTTAGCAGTAACACACTCACATTTTTCATAAAACAAACACATTTTTTTCAGGAATCTACTCTCTGGAACCTAAAACTAATTTTAAAAAAACATCTTTCTAGGCATCCACTGTCCCTAATCGTGCAAGAAAATTTCAATTGACTTGTTGAAATATTGCAATCACTCTTATTCAAAAACGAAATTTAAATCAACTTTTTAGCAGTAACACCCTCACATTTTTCATAAAACAAACACATTTTTTTCAGGAATCTACTCTCTGAAACCTAAAACTAATTAAAAAAAAACATCTTTCTAGGCATCCACTCTCCCTAATCTTCCAAGAAAATTTCAATTAACTTATTGAAATATTGCAATCACCCTTATCCAAAAACGATATTTAAAACAACTTTTTAGCAGTAACACACTCACATTTTTCATAAAACAAACACATTTTTTTCAGGAATCTACTCTCTGGAACCTAAAACTAATTTTAAAAAAACATCTTTCTAGGCATCCACTGTCCCTAATCGTGCTAGAAAATTTCAATTGACTTGTTGAAATATTGCAATCACCCTTATCCAAAAACGAAATTTAAATCAACTTTTTAGCAGTAACACACTCACATTTTTCATAAAACAAACACATTTTTTTCAGGAATCTACTCTCTGAAACCTAAAACTAATTTACAAAAAAATATCTTTCTAGGCATCCACTGTCCCTAATCGTGCAAGAAAATTTCAATTGACTTGTTGAAATAGTGCAATCACCCTTATTCAAAAACGAAATTTAAATCAACTTTTTAGCAGTAACACCCTCACATTTTTCATAAAACAAACACATTTATTTCAGGAATCTACTCTCTGAAACCTAAAACTAATTAAAAAAAACATCTTTCTAGGCATCCACTCTCCCTAATCTTCCAAGAAAATTTCAATTAACTTATTGAAATATTGCAATCACCCTTATCCAAAAACGATATTTAAATCAACTTTTTAGCAGTAACACACTCACATTTTTCATAAAACAAACACATTTTTTTCAGGAATCTACTCTCTGGAACCTAAAACTAATTTTAAAAAAACATCTTTCTAGGCATCCACTGTCCCTAATCGTGCAAGAAAATTTCAATTGACTTGTTGAAATATTGCAATCACCCTTATCCAAAAATGAAATTTAAATCAACTTTTTAGCAGTAACACACTCACATTTTTCATAAAACAAACACATTTTTTTCAGGAATCTACTCTCTGGAACCTAAAACTAATTTTAAAAAAACATCTTTCTAGGCATCCACTGTCCCTAATCGTGCAAGAAAATTTCAATTGACTTGTTGAAATATTGCAATCACCCTTATTCAAAAACGAAATTTAAATCAACTTTTTAGCAGTAACACCCTCACATTTTTCATAAAACAAACACATTTTTTTCAGGAATCTACTCTCTGGAACCTAAAACTAATTTTAAAAAAACATCTTTCTAGGCATCCACTGTCCCTAATCATGCAAGAAAATTTCAATTGACTTGTTGAAATATTGCAATCACCCTTATCCAAAAACGAAATTTAAATCAACTTTTTAGCAGTAACACACTCACATTTTTCATAAAACAAACACATTTTTTTCAGGAATCTACTCTCTGAAACCTAAAACTAATTTTAAAAAAACATCTTTCTAGGCATCCACTGTCCCTAATCGTGCAAGAAAATTTCAATTGACTTATTGAAATATTGCAATCACCCTTATTCAAAAATGAAATTTAAATCAACTTTTTAGCAGTAACACCCTCACATTTTTCATAAAACAAACACATTTTTTTCAGGAATCTACTCTCTGAAACCTAAAACTAATTAAAAAAAACATCTTTCTAGGCATCCACTCTCCCTAATCTTCCAAGAAAATTTCAATTAACTTATTGAAATATTGCAATCACCCTTATCCAAAAACGATATTTAAATCAACTTTTTAGCAGTAACACACTCACATTTTTCATAAAACAAACACATTTTTTTCAGGAATCTACTCTCTGAAACCTAAAACTAATTTAAAAAAAAATCTTTCTAGGCATCCATTGTCCCCAATCTTGCAGGAAAATTTCAATTGACTTGTTGAAATGATGCATTCACACCTATCCTGAAACTAAATTTAAATCAACTTTTTTGCAGTAACACACTCACATTTTTCATGAAACAAATAATTTTTTTTTCAGGAATCCACTCTCTGGAACCTATAACGAATTTGTAAAAAACATCTTTCTAGGCATCCACTCTCCCTAATCTTGCAAGAAAATTTCAATTAACTTGTTGAAATATTGCAATCACCCTTATCCAAAAACGAAATTTAAATCAACTTTTTAGCAGTAACACACTCACATTTTTCATAAAACAAACACATTTTTTTCAGGAATCTACTCTCTGGAAACTAAAACTAATTTTAAAAAAACATCTTTCTAGGCATCCACTGTCCCTAATCGTGCAAGAAAATTTCAATTGACTTGTTGAAATATTGCAATCACCCTTATCCAAAAACGAAATTTAAATCAACTTTTTAGCAGTAACACACTCACATTTTTCATAAAACAAACACATTTTTTTCAGGAATCTACTCTCTGAAACCTAAAACTAATTTAAAAAAAATATCTTTCTAGGCATCCACTGTCCCTAATCGTGCAAGAAAATTTCAATTGACTTGTTGAAATATTGCAATCACCCTTATTCAAAAACGTAATTTAAATCAACTTTTTAGCAGTAACACCCTCACATTTTTCATAAAACAAACACATTTTTTTCAGGAATCTACTCTCTGAAACCTAAAACTAATTAAAAAAAACATCTTTCTAGGCATCCACTCTCCCTAATCTTCCAAGAAAATTTCAATTAACTTATTGAAATATTGCAATCACCGTTATCCAAAAACGATATTTAAATCAACTTTTTTGCAGTAACACACTCACATTTTTCATAAAACAAACACATTTTTTCAGGAATCTACTCTCTGAAACCTAATACTAATTTAAAAAAGAAATCTTTCTATGCATCCACTGTCCCTAATCGTGCAAGAAAATTTCAATTGACTTGTTGAAGTATTGCAATCACCCTTATCCAAAAATGAAATTTAAATCAACTTTTTAGCAGTAACACACTCACATTTTTCATAAAACAAACACATTTTTTTCAGGAATCTACTCTCTGGAACCTAAAACTAATTTTAAAAAAACATCTTTCTAGGCATCCACTGTCCCTAATCGTGCAAGAAAATTTCAATTGACTTGTTGAAATATTGCAATCACCCTTATCCAAAAACGAAATTTAAATCAACTTTTTAGCAGTAACACACTCACATTTTTCATAAAGCAAACACATTTTTTTCAGGAATCTACTCTCTGAAACCTAAAACTAATTTTAAAAAAATATCTTTCTAGGCATCCACTGTCCCTAATCGTGCAAGAAAATTTCAATTGACTTGTTGAAATATTGCAATCACCCTTATTCAAAAACTAAATTTAAATCAACTTTTTAGCAGTAACACCCTCACATTTTTCATAAAACAAACACATTTTTTTCAGGAATCTACTCTCTGAAACCTAAAACTAATTAAAAAAAAACATCTTTCTAGGCATCCACTCTCCCTAATCTTCCAAGAAAATTTCAATTAACTTATTGAAATATTGCAATCACCCTTATCCAAAAATGAAATTTAAATCAACTTTTTAGCAGTAACACACTCACATTTTTCATAAAACAAACACATTTTTTTCAGGAATCTACTCTCTGGAACCTAAAACTAATTTTAAAAAAACATCTTTCTAGGCATCCACTGTCCCTAATCGTGCAAGAAAATTTCAATTGACTTGTTGAAATATTGCAATCACCCTTATTCAAAAACGAAATTTAAATCAACTTTTTAGCAGTAACACCCTCACATTTTTCATAAAACAAACACATTTTTTTCAGGAATCTACTCTCTGGAACCTAAAACTAATTTGAAAAAAACATCTTTCTAGGCATCCACTGTCCCTAATCGTGCAAGAAAATTTCAATTGACTTGTTGAAGTATTGCAATCACCCTTATCCAAAAACGAAATTTAAATCAACTTTTTAGCAGTAACACACTCACATTTTTCATAAAACAAACACATTTTTTTTCAGGAATCTACTCTCTGGAACCTAAAACTAATTTTAAAAAAACATCTTTCTAGGCATCCACTGTCCCTAATCGTGCAAGAAAATTTCAATTGACTTGTTGAAATATTGCAATCACCCTTATCCAAAAACGAAATTTAAATCAACTTTTTAGCAGTAACACACTCACATTTTTCATAAAACAAACACATTTTTTTCAGGAATCTACTCTCTGAAACCTAAAACTAATTTTAAAAAAACATCTTTCTAGGCATCCACTGTCCCTAATCGTGCAACAAAATTTCAATTGACTTATTGAAATATTGCAATCACCCTTATTCAAAAACGAAATTTAAATCAACTTTTTAGCAGTAACACCCTCACATTTTTCATAAAACAAACACATTTTTTTCAGGAATCTACTCTGTGAAACCTAATACTAATTTAAAAAAGATATCTTTCTATGCATCCACTCTCCCTAATCGTGCAAGAAAATTTCAATTAACTTGTTGAAGTATTGCAATCACCCTTATCCAAAAACGAAATTTAAATCAACTTTTTAGCAGTAACACCCTCACATTTTTCATAAAAAAAACACATTTTTTTCAGGAATCTACTCTCTGGAACCTAAAACTAATTTTAAAAAAACATCTTTCTAGGCATCCACTGTCCCTAATTGTGCAAGAAAATTTCAATTGACTTGTTGAAATATTGCAATCACCCTTATCCAAAAACGAAATTTAAATCAACTTTTTAGCAGTAACACACTCACATTTTTCATAAAACAAACACATTTTTTTCAGGAATCTACTCTCTGAAACCTAAAACAAATATAAAAAAAACATCTTTCTATGCATCCACTCTCCCTAATCGTGCTAGAAAATTTCAATTAACTAGTTGAAATAATGCAATCATGCCTATCCTGAAGCTAAATTTAAATAAACTTTTTAGCAGTAACACACTCATATTTTTCATGAAACAAACACATTTATTTCAGGAATCTACTCTCTGGAACCTAAAACTAATTTTAAAAAAACATCTTTCTAGGCATCCACTGTCCCTAGTCGTGCAAGAAAATTTCAATTGACTTGTTGAAATATTGCAATCACCCTTATTCAAAAACGAAATTTAAATCAACTTTTTAGCAGTAACACCCTCACATTTTTCATAAAACAAACACATTTTTTTCAGGAATCTACTCTCTGGAACCTAAAACTAATTTTAAAAAAACATCTTTCTAGGCATCCACTGTCCCTAATCGTGCAAGAAAATTTCAATTGACTTGTTGAAGTATTGCAATCACCCTTATCCAAAAACGAAATTTAAATCAACTTTTTAGCAGTAACACACTCACATTTTTCATAAAACAAACACATTTTTTTTCAGGAATCTACTCTCTGGAACCTAAAACTAATTTTAAAAAAACATCTTTCTAGGCATCCACTGTCCCTAATCGTGCAAGAAAATTTCAATTGACTTGTTGAAATATTGCAATCACCCTTATCCAAAAATGAAATTTAAATCAACTTTTTAGCAGTAACACACTCACATTTTTCATAAAACAAACACATTTGTTTCAGGAATCTACTCTCTGGAACCTAAAACTAATTTTAAAAAAACATCTTTCTAGGCATCCACTGTCCCTAGTCGTGCAAGAAAATTTCAATTGACTTGTTGAAATATTGCAATCACCCTTATTCAAAAACGAAATTTAAATCAACTTTTTAGCAGTAACACCCTCACATTTTTCATAAAACAAACACATTTTTTTCAGGAATCTACTCTCTGGAACCTAAAACTAATTTTAAAAAAACATCTTTCTAGGCATCCACTGTCCCTAATCGTGCAAGAAAATTTCAATTGACTTGTTGAAGTATTGCAATCACCCTTATCCAAAAACGAAATTTAAATCAACTTTTTAGCAGTAACACACTCACATTTTTCATAAAACAAACACATTTTTTTTCAGGAATCTACTCTCTGGAACCTAAAACTAATTTTAAAAAAACATCTTTCTAGGCATCCACTGTCCCTAATCGTGCAAGAAAATTTCAATTGACTTGTTGAAATATTGCAATCACCCTTATCCAAAAACGAAATTTAAATCAACTTTTTAGCAGTAACACACTCACATTTTTCATAAAACAAACAAATTTTTTTCAGGAATCTACTCTCTGAAACCTAAAACTAATTTTAAAAAAACATCTTTCTAGGCGTCCACTGTCCCTAATCGTGCAAGAAAATTTCAATTGACTTATTGAAATATTGCAATCACCCTTATTCAAAAACGAAATTTGAATCAACTTTTTAGCAGTAACACCCTCACATTTTTCATAAAACAAACAAATTTTTTTCAGGAATCTACTCTCTGAAACCTAAAACTAATTAAAAAAAACATCTTTCCAGGCATCCACTCTCCCTAATCTTCCAAGAAAATTTCAATTAACTTATTGAAATATTGCAATCACCCTTATCCAAAAACGATATTTAAATCAACTTTTTAGCAGTAACACACTCACATTTTTCTTAAAACAAACACATTTTTTTCAGGAATCTACTCTCTGGAACCTAAAACTAATTTAAAAAAAACATCTTTCTAGGCATCCACTGTCCCTAATCGTGCAAGAAAATTTCAATTGACTTGTTGAAGTATTGCAATCACCCTTATCCAAAAACGAAATTTAAATCAACTTTTTAGCAGTAACACACTCACATTTTTCATAAAACAAACACATTTTTTTTCAGGAATCTACTCTCTGGAACCTAAAACTAATTTAAAAAAAAAATCTTTCTAGGCATCCACTGTCCCTAATCGTGCAAGAAAATTTCAATTGACTTGTTGAAATATTGCAATCACCCTTATCCAAAAATGAAATTTAAATCAACTTTTTAGCAGTAACACACTCACATTTTTCATAAAACAAACACATTTGTTTCAGGAATCTACTCTCTGGAACCTAAAACTAATTTTAAAAAAACATCTTTCTAGGCATCCACTGTCCCTAGTCGTGCAAGAAAATTTCAATTGACTTGTTGAAATATTGCAATCACCCTTATTCAAAAACGAAATTTAAATCAACTTTTTAGCAGTAACACCCTCACATTTTTCATAAAACAAACACATTTTTTTCAGGAATCTACTCTCTGGAACCTAAAACTAATTTTAAAAAAACATCTTTCTAGGCATCCACTGTCCCTAATCGTGCAAGAAAATTTCAATTGACTTGTTGAAGTATTGCAATCACCCTTATCCAAAAACGAAATTTAAATCAACTTTTTAGCAGTAACACACTCACATTTTTCATAAAACAAACACATTTTTTTTCAGGAATCTACTCTCTGGAACCTAAAACTAATTTTAAAAAAACATCTTTCTAGGCATCCACTGTCCCTAATCGTGCAAGAAAATTTCAATTGACTTGTTGAAATATTGCAATCACCCTTATCCAAAAACGAAATTTAAATCAACTTTTTAGCAGTAACACACTCACATTTTTCATAAAACAAACAAATTTTTTTCAGGAATCTACTCTCTGAAACCTAAAACTAATTTTAAAAAAACATCTTTCTAGGCGTCCACTGTCCCTAATCGTGCAAGAAAATTTCAATTGACTTATTGAAATATTGCAATCACCCTTATTCAAAAACGAAATTTGAATCAACTTTTTAGCAGTAACACCCTCACATTTTTCATAAAACAAACAAATTTTTTTCAGGAATCTACTCTCTGAAACCTAAAACTAATTAAAAAAAACATCTTTCCAGGCATCCACTCTCCCTAATCTTCCAAGAAAATTTCAATTAACTTATTGAAATATTGCAATCACCCTTATCCAAAAACGATATTTAAATCAACTTTTTAGCAGTAACACACTCACATTTTTCTTAAAACAAACACATTTTTTTCAGGAATCTACTCTCTGGAACCTAAAACTAATTTAAAAAAAACATCTTTCTAGGCATCCACTGTCCCTAATCGTGCAAGAAAATTTCAATTGACTTGTTGAAATATTGCAATCACCCTTATCCAAAAATGAAATTTAAATCAACTTTTTAGCAGTAACACACTCACATTTTTCATAAAACAAACACATTTTTTTCAGGAATCTACTCTCTGAAACCTAAAACTAATTTTAAAAAAACATCTTTCTAGGCATCCACTGTCCCTAATCGTGCAAGAAAATTTCAATTGACTTATTGAAATATTGCAATCACCCTTATTCAAAAACGAAATTTAAATCAACTTTATAGCAGTAACACCCTCACATTTTTCATAAAACAAACACATTTTTTTCAGGAATCTACTCTCTGAAACCTAATACTAATTTAAAAAAGAAATCTTTCTATGCATCCACTGTCCCTAATCGTGCAAGAAAATTTCAATTGACTTGTTGAAGTATTGCAATCACCCTTATCCAAAAACAAAATTTAAATCAACTTTTTAGCAGTAACACACTCACATTTTTCATAAAACAAACACATTTTTTTCAGGAATCTACTCTCTGGATTCTAAAACTAATTTAAAAAAAACATCTTTCTAGGCATCCACTATCCCTAATCGTGCAAGAAAATTTCAATTGACTTGTTGAAATATTGCAATCACCCTTATCCAAAAACGAAATTTAAATCAACTTTTTAGCAGTAACACACTCACATTTTTCATAAAACAAACACATTTTTTTCAGGAATCTACTCTCTGAAACCTAAAACTAATTTAAAAAAAACATCTTTCTAGGCATCCATTGTCCCCAATCTTGCAAGAACATTTCAATTGACTTGTTGAAATGATGCATTCACACCTATCCTGAAACTAAATTTAAATCAACTTTTTTGCAGTAACACACTCACATTTTTCATGAAACAAATAATTTTTTTTTCAGGAATCCACTCTCTGGAACCTATAACGAATTTGTAAAAAACATCTTTCTAGGCATCCACTCTCCCTAATCTTGCAAGAAAATTTCAATTAACTTGTTGAAATATTGCAATCACCCTTATCCAAAAACGATATTTAAATCAACTTTTTAGCAGTAACACACTCACATTTTTCATAAAACAAACACATTTTTTTCAGGAATCTACTCTCTGGAACCTAAAACTAATTTTAAAAAAACATCTTTCTAGGCATCCACTGTCCCTAATCGTGTAAGAAAATTTCAATTGACTTGTTGAAATATTGCAATCACCCTTATTCAAAAACGAAATTTAAATCAACTTTTTAGCAGTAACACCCTCACATTTTTCATAAAACAAACACATTTTTTTCAGGAATCTACTCTCTGGAACCTAAAACTAATTTTAAAAAAACATCTTTCTAGGCATCCACTGTCCCTAATCGTGCAAGAAAATTTCAATTGACTTGTTGAAGTATTGCAATCACCCTTATCCAAAAACGAAATTTAAATCAACTTTTTAGCAGTAACACACTCACATTTTTCATAAAACAAACACATTTTTTTTCAGGAATCTACTCTCTGGAACCTAAAACTAATTTAAAAAAAAAATCTTTCTAGGCATCCACTGTCCCTAATCGTGCAAGAAAATTTCAATTGACTTGTTGAAATATTGCAATCACCCTTATCCAAAAACGAAATTTAAATCAACTTTTTAGCAGTAACACACTCACATTTTTCATAAAACAAACACATTTTTTTCAGGAATCTACTCTCTGAAACCTAAAACTAATTTTAAAAAAACATCTTTCTAGGCATCCACTGTCCCTAATCGTGCAAGAAAATTTCAATTGACTTATTGAAATATTGCAATCACCCTTATTCAAAAACGAAATTTAAATCAACTTTTTAGCAGTAACACCCTCACATTTTTCATAAAACAAACACATTTTTTTCAGGAATCTACTCTCTGAAACCTAAAACTAATTAAAAAAAACATCTTTCTAGGCATCCACTCTCCCTAATCTTCCAAGAAAATTTCAATTAACTTATTGAAATATTGCAATCACCCTTATCCAAAAACGATATCTAAATCAACTTTTTTGCAGTAACACACTCACATTTTTAATAAAACAAACACATTTTTTTCAGGAATCTACTCTCTGAAACCTAAAACTAATTTAAAAAAAATATCTTTCTAGGCATCCATTGTCCCCAATCTTGCAAGAAAATTTCAATTGACTTGTTGAAATGATGCATTCACACCTATCCTGAAACTAAATTTAAATCAACTTTTTTGCAGTAACACACTCACATTTTTCATGAAACAAATAATTTTTTTTTCAGGAATCCACTCTCTGGAACCTATAACGAATTTGTAAAAAACATCTTTCTAGGCATCCACTCTCCCTAATCTTGCAAGAAAATTTCAATTAACTTGTTGAAATATTGCAATCACCCTTATCCAAAAACTAAATTTAAATCAACTTTTTAGCAGTAACACACTCACATTTTTCATAAAACAAACACATTTTTTTCAGGAATCTACTCTCTGGAACCTAAAACTAATTTTAAAAAAACATCTTTCTAGGCATCCACTGTCCCTAATCGTGCAAGAAAATTTCAATTGACTTGTTGAAATATTGCAATCACCCTTATCCAAAAACGAAATTTAAATCAACTTTTTAGCAGTAACACACTCACATTTTTCATAAAACAAACACATTTTTTTCAGGAATCTACTCTCTGAAACCTAAAACTAATTTAAAAAAAATATCTTTCTAGGCATCCACTGTCCCTAATCGTGCAAGAAAATTTCAATTGACTTGTTGAAATATTGCAATCACCCTTATTCAAAAACGTAATTTAAATCAACTTTTTAGCAGTAACACCCTCACATTTTTCATAAAACAAACACATTTTTTTCAGGAATCTACTCTCTGAAACCTAAAACTAATTAAAAAAAACATGTTTCTAGGCATCCACTCTCCCTAATCTTCCAAGAAAATGTCAATTAACTTATTGAAATATTGCAATCACCCTTATCCAAAAACGATATTTAAATCAACTTTTTAGCAGTAACACACTCACATTTTTCATAAAACAAACACATTTTTTTCAGGAATCTACTCTCTGGAACCTAAAACTAATTTAAAAAAAACATCTTTCTAGGCATCCACTGTCCCTAATCGTGCAAGAAAATTTCAATTGACTTGTTGAAATATTGCAATCACCCTTATCCAAAAATGAAATTTAAATCAACTTTTTAGCAGTAACACACTAACATTTTTCATAAAACAAACACATTTTTTTCAGGAATCTACTCTCTGGAACCTAAAACTAATTTTAAAAAAACATCTTTCTAGGCATCCACTGTCCCTAATCGTGCAAGAAAATTTCAATTGACTTGTTGAAGTATTGCAATCACCCTTATCCAAAAACGAAATTTAAATCAACTTTTTAGCAGTAACACACTCACATTTTTCATAAAACAAACACATTTTTTTTCAGGAATCTACTCTCTGGAACCTAAAACTAATTTTAAAAAAACATCTTTCTAGGCATCCACTGTCCCTAATCGTGCAAGAAAATTTCAATTGACTTGTTGAAATATTGCAATCACCCTTATCCAAAAACGAAATTTAAATCAACTTTTTAGCAGTAACACACTCACATTTTTCATAAAACAAACACATTTTTTTCAGGAATCTACTCTCTGAAACCTAAAACTAATTTTAAAAAAACATCTTTCTAGGCATCCACTGTCCCTAATCGTGCAAGAAAATTTCAATTGACTTATTGAAATATTGCAATCACCCT
Source organism: Lissotriton vulgaris (assembly GCF_964263255.1). Classification (NCBI taxonomy): domain Eukaryota; kingdom Metazoa; phylum Chordata; class Amphibia; order Caudata; family Salamandridae; genus Lissotriton; species Lissotriton vulgaris. The sequence goes on along the minus strand of NW_028247291.1, from coordinate 185,822 downwards.
TATTCAAAAATGAAATTTAAATCAACTTTTTAGCAGTAACACCCTCACATTTTTCATAAAACAAACACATTTTTTTCAGGAATCTACTCTCTGAAACCTAAAACTAATTAAAAAAAAACATCTTTCTAGGCATCCACTCTCCCTAATCTTCCAAGAAAATTTCAATGAACTTATTGAAATATTGCAATCACCCTTATCCAAAAACGATATTTAAATCAACTTTTTTGCAGTAACACACTCACATTTTTCATAAAACAAACACATTTTTTTCAGGAATCTACTCTCTGAAACCTAAAACTAATTTAAAAAAAAATCTTTCTAGGCATCCATTGTCCCCAATCTTGCAGGAAAATTTCAATTGACTTGTTGAAATGATGCATTCACACCTATCCTGAAACTAAATTTAAATCAACTTTTTTGCAGTAACACACTCACATTTTTCATGAAACAAATAATTTTTTTTCAGGAATCCACTCTCTGGAACCTATAACGAATTTGTAAAAAACATCTTTCTAGGCATCCACTCTCCCTAATCTTGCAAGAAAATTTCAATTAACTTGTTGAAATATTGCAATCACCCTTATCCAAAAACGAAATTTAAATCAAATTTTTAGCAGTAACACACTCACATTTTTCATAAAACAAACACATTTTTTTCAGGAATCTACTCTCTGGAAACTAAAACTAATTTTAAAAAAACATCTTTCTAGGCATCCACTGTCCCTAATCGTGCAAGAAAATTTCAATTGACTTGTTGAAATATTGCAATCACCCTTATCCAAAAACGAAATTTAAATCAACTTTTTAGCAGTAACACACTCACATTTTTCATAAAACAAACACATTTTTTTCAGGAATCTACTCTCTGAAACCTAAAACTAATTTAAAAAAAATATCTTTCTAGGCATCCACTGTCCCTAATCGTGCAAGAAAATTTCAATTGACTTGTTGAAATATTGCAATCACCCTTATTCAAAAACGTAATTTAAATCAACTTTTTAGCAGTAACACCCTCACATTTTTCATAAAACAAACACATTTTTTTCAGGAATCTACTCTCTGAAACCTAAAACTAATTAAAAAAAACATCTTTCTAGGCATCCTCTCTCCCTAATCTTCCAAGAAAATTTCAATTAACTTATTGAAATATTGCAATCACCGTTATCCAAAAACGATATTTAAATCAACTTTTTTGCAGTAACACACTCACATTTTTCATAAAACAAACACATTTTTTTCAGGAATCTACTCTCTGAAACCTAAAACTAATTTTAAAAAAACATCTTTCTAGGCATCCACTGTCCCTAATCGTGCAAGAAAATTTCAATTGACTTGTTGAAATATTGCAATCACCCTTATTCAAAAACGAAATTTAAATCAACTTTTTAGCAGTAACACCCTCACATTTTTCATAAAACAAACACATTTTTTTCAGGAATCTACTCTCTGAAACCTAAAACTAATTAAAAAAAACACTTTTTTAGGCATCCACTCTCCCTAATCTTCCAAGAAAATTTCAATTAACTTGTTGAAATATTGCAATCACCCTTATCCAAAAACGAAATTTAAATCAACTTTTTAGCAGTAACACACTCACATTTTTCATAAAACAAACACATTTTTTTCAGGAATCTACTCTCTGAAACCTAAAACTAATTTAAAAAAAATATCTTTCTAGGCATCCACTGTCCCTAATCGTGCAAGAAAATTTCACTTGACTTGTTGAAATATTGCAATCACCCTTATTCAAAAACGAAATTTAAATCAACTTTTTAGCAGTAACACCCTCACATTTTTCATAAAACAAACACATTTATTTCAGGACTCTACTCTCTGAAACCTAAAACTAATTAAAAAAGAACATCTTTCTAGGCATCCACTCTCCCTAATCTTCCAAGAAAATTTCAATTAACTTATTGAAATATTGCAATCACCCTTATCCAAAAACGATATTTAAATCAACTTTTTAGCAGTAAAACACTCACATTTTTCATAAAACAAACACATTTTTTTCAGGAATCTACTCTCTGGAACCTAAAACTAATTTTAAAAAAACATCTTTCTAGGCATCCACTGTCCCTAATCGTGCAAGAAAATTTCAATTGACTTGTTGAAATATTGCAATCACCCTTATCCAAAAATGAAATTTAAATCAACTTTTTAGCAGTAACACACTCACATTTTTCATAAAACAAACACATTTTTTTCAGGAATCTACTCTCTGGAACCTAAAACTAATTTTAAAAAAACATCTTTCTAGGCATCCACTGTCCCTAATCGTGCAAGAAAATTTCAATTGACTTGTTGAAATATTGCAATCACCCTTATTCAAAAACGAAATTTAAATCAACTTTTTAGCAGTAACACCCTCACATTTTTCATAAAACAAACACATTTTTTTCAGGAATCTACTCTCTGGAACCTAAAACTAATTTTAAAAAAACATCTTTCTAGGCTTCCACTGTCCCTAATCGTGCAAGAAAATTTCAATTGACTTGTTGAAGTATTGCAATCACCCTTATCCAAAAACGAAATTTAAATCAACTTTTTAGCAGTAACACACTCACATTTTTCATAAAACAAACATTTTTTTTCAGGAATCTACCCTCTGGAACCTAAAACTAATTTTAAAAAAACATCTTTCTAGGCATCCACTGTCCCTAATCGTGCAAGAAAATTTCAATTGACTTGTTGAAATATTGCAATCACCCTTATCCAAAAACGAAATTTAAATCAACTTTTTAGCAGTAACACACTCACATTTTTCATAAAACAAACACATTTTTTTCAGGAATCTACTCTCTGAAACCTAAAACTAATTTTAAAAAAACCTCTTTCTAGGCATCCACTGTCCCTAATCGTGCAAGAAAATTTCAATTGACTTATTGAAATATTGCAATCACCCTTATTCAAAAACGAAATTTAAATCAACTTTTTAGCAGTAACACCCTCACATTTTTCATAAAACAAACACATTTTTTTCAGGAATCTACTCTCTTTAACCTAAAACTAATTAAAAAAAAAACATCTTTCTAGGCATCCACTCTCCCTAATCTTCCAAGAAAATTTCAATTAACTTATTGAAATATTGCAATCACCCTTATCCAAAAACGATATTTAAATCAACTTTTTTGCAGTAATACACTCACATTTTTCATAAAACAAACACATTTTTTTCAGGAATCTACTCTCTGAAACCTAAAACTAATTTAAAAAAAACATCTTTCTAGGCATCCATTGTCCCCAATCTTGCAAGAAAATTTCAATTGACTTGTTAAATGATGCATTCACACCTATCCTGAAACTAAATTTAAATCAACTTTTTTGCAGTAACACACTCACATTTTTCATAAAACAAACACATTTTTTTCAGGAATCTACTCTCTGAAACCTAAAACTAATTTTAAAAAAACATCTTTCTAGGCATCCACTGTCCCTAATCGTGCAAGAAAATTTCAATTTACTTATTGAAATATTGCAATCACCCTTATTCAAAAATGAAATTTAAATCAACTTTTTAGCAGTAACACCCTCACATTTTTCATAAAACAAACACATTTTTTTCAGGAATCTACTCTCTGAAACCTAAAACTAATTAAAAAAAAACATCTTTCTAGGCATCCACTCTCCCTAATCTTCCAAGAAAATTTCAATTAACTTATTGAAATATTGCAATCACCCTTATCCAAAAACGATATTTAAATCAACTTTTTTGCAGTAACACACTCACATTTTTCATAAAACAAACACATTTTTTTCAGGAATCTACTCTCTGAAACCTAAAACTAATTTAAAAAAAAATCTTTCTAGGCATCCATTGTCCCCAATCTTGCAGGAAAATTTCAATTGACTTGTTGAAATGATGCATTCACACCTATCCTGAAACTAAATTTAAATCAACTTTTTTGCAGTAACACACTCACATTTTTCATGAAACAAATAATTTTTTTTTCAGGAATCCACTCTCTGGAACCTATAACGAATTTGTAAAAAACATCTTTCTAGGCATCCACTCTCCCTAATCTTGCAAGAAAATTTCAATTAACTTGTTGAAATATTGCAATCACCCTTATCCAAAAACGAAATTTAAATCAAATTTTTAGCAGTAACACACTCACATTTTTCATAAAACAAACACATTTTTTTCAGGAATCTACTCTCTGGAAACTAAAACTAATTTTAAAAAAACATCTTTCTAGGCATCCACTGTCCCTAATCGTGCAAGAAAATTTCAATTGACTTGTTGAAATATTGCAATCACCCTTATCCAAAAACGAAATTTAAATCAACTTTTTAGCAGCAACACACTCACATTTTTCATAAAACAAACACATTTTTTTCAGGAATCTACTCTCTGAAACCTAAAACTAATTTAAAAAAAATATCTTTCTAGGCATCCACTGTCCCTAATCGTGCAAGAAAATTTCAATTGACTTGTTGAAATATTGCAATCACCCTTATTCAAAAACGTAATTTAAATCAACTTTTTAGCAGTAACACCCTCACATTTTTCATAAAACAAACACATTTTTTTCAGGAATCTACTCTCTGAAACCTAAAACTAATTAAAAAAAACATCTTTCTAGGCATCCACTCTCCCTAATCTTCCAAGAAAATTTCAATTAACTTATTGAAATATTGCAATCACCGTTATCCAAAAACGATATTTAAATCAACTTTTTAGCAGTAACACCCTCACATTTTTCATAAAACAAACACATTTTTTTCAGGTATCTACTCTCTGAAACCTAAAACTAATTAAAAAAAACACTTTTTTAGGCATCCACTCTCCCTAATCTTCCAAGAAAATTTCAATTAACTTGTTGAAATATTGCAATCACCCTTATCCAAAAACGAAATTTAAATCAACTTTTTAGCAGTAACACACTCACATTTTTCATAAAACAAACACATTTTTTTCAGGAATCTACTCTCTGAAACCTAAAACTAATTTAAAAAAAATATCTTTCTAGGCATCCACTGTCCCTAATCGTGCAAGAAAATTTCACTTGACTTGTTGAAATATTGCAATCACCCTTATTCAAAAACGAAATTTAAATCAACTTTTTAGCAGTAACACCCTCACATTTTTCATAAAACAAACACATTTATTTCAGGACTCTACTCTCTGAAACCTAAAACTAATTAAAAAAGAACATCTTTCTAGGCATCCACTCTCCCTAATCTTCCAAGAAAATTTCAATTAACTTATTGAAATATTGCAATCACCCTTATCCAAAAACGATATTTAAATCAACTTTTTAGCAGTAAAACACTCACATTTTTCATAAAACAAACACATTTTTTTCAGGAATCTACTCTCTGGAACCTAAAACTAATTTAAAAAAAACATCTTTCTAGGCATCCACTGTCCCTAATCGTGCAAGAAAATTTCAATTGACTTGTTGAAATATTGCAATCACCCTTATCCAAAAATGAAATTTAAATCAACTTTTTAGCAGTAACACACTCACATTTTTCATAAAACAAACACATTTTTTTCAGGAATCTACTCTCTGGAACCTAAAACTAATTTTAAAAAAACATCTTTCTAGGCATCCACTGTCCCTAATCGTGCAAGAAAATTTCAATTGACTTGTTGAAATATTGCAATCACCCTTATTCAAAAACGAAATTTAAATCAACTTTTTAGCAGTAACACCCTCACATTTTTCATAAAACAAACACATTTTTTTCAGGAATCTACTCTCTGGAACCTAAAACTAATTTTAAAAAAACATCTTTCTAGGCTTCCACTGTCCCTAATCGTGCAAGAAAATTTCAATTGACTTGTTGAAGTATTGCAATCACCCTTATCCAAAAACGAAATTTAAATCAACTTTTTAGCAGTAACACACTCACATTTTTCATAAAACAAACATTTTTTTTCAGGAATCTACCCTCTGGAACCTAAAACTAATTTTAAAAAAACATCTTTCTAGGCATCCACTGTCCCTAATCGTGCAAGAAAATTTCAATTGACTTGTTGAAATATTGCAATCACCCTTATCCAAAAACGAAATTTAAATCAACTTTTTAGCAGTAACACACTCACATTTTTCATAAAACAAACACATTTTTTTCAGGAATCTACTCTCTGAAACCTAAAACTAATTTTAAAAAAACCTCTTTCTAGGCATCCACTGTCCCTAATCGTGCAAGAAAATTTCAATTGACTTATTGAAATATTGCAATCACCCTTATTCAAAAACGAAATTTAAATCAACTTTTTAGCAGTAACACCCTCACATTTTTCATAAAACAAACACATTTTTTTCAGGAATCTACTCTCTTTAACCTAAAACTAATTAAAAAAAAACATCTTTCTAGGCATCCACTCTCCCTAATCTTCCAAGAAAATTTCAATTAACTTATTGAAATATTGCAATCACCCTTATCCAAAAACGATATTTAAATCAACTTTTTTGCAGTAATACACTCACATTTTTCATAAAACAAACACATTTTTTTCAGGAATCTACTCTCTGAAACCTAAAACTAATTTAAAAAAAACATCTTTCTAGGCATCCATTGTCCCCAATCTTGCAAGAAAATTTCAATTGACTTGTTAAATGATGCATTCACACCTATCCTGAAACTAAATTTAAATCAACTTTTTTGCAGTAACACACTCACATTTTTCATGAAACAAATAATTTTTTTTTCAGGAATCCACTCTCTGGAACCTATAACGAATTTGTAAAAAACATCTTTCTAGGCATCCACTCTCCCTAATCTTGCAAGAAAATTTCAATTAACTTGTTGAAATATTGCAATCACCCTTATCCAAAAACGAAATTTAAATCAACTTTTTAGCAGTAACACACTCACATTTTTCATAAAACAAACACATTTTTTTCAGGAATCTACTCTCTGGAACCTGAAACTAATTTTAAAAAAACATCTTTCTAGGCATCCACTGTCCCTAATCGTGCAAGAAAATTTCAATTGACTTGTTGAAATATTGCAATCACCCTTATTCAAAAACAAAATTTAAATCAACTTTTTAGCAGTAACACCCTCACATTTTTCATAAAACAAACACATTTTTTTCAGGAATCTACTCTCTGAAACCTAAAACTAATTAAAAAAACATCTTTCTAGGCATCCACTCTCCCTAATCTTCCAAGAAAATTTCAATTAACTTATTGAAATATTGCAATCACCCTTATCCAAAAACGATATTTAAAACAACTTTTTAGCAGTAACACACTCACATTTTTCATTAAACAAACACATTTTTTTCAGGAATCTACTCTCTGGAACCTAAAACTAATTTTAAAAAAACATCTTTCTAGGCATCCACTGTCCCTAATCGTGCAAGAAAATTTCAATTGACTTGTTGAAATATTGCAATCACCCTTATCCAAAAACGAAATTTAAATCAACTTTTTAGCAGTAACACACTCACATTTTTCATAAAACAAACACATTTTTTTCAGGAATCTACTCTCTGAAACCTAAAACTAATTTAAAAAAAATATCTTTCTAGGCATCCACTGTCCCTAATCGTGCAAGAAAATTTCAATTGACTTGTTGAAATATTGCAATCACCCTTATTCAAAAACGAAATTTAAATCAACTTTTTAGCAGTAACACCCTCACATTTTTCATAAAACAAACACATTTATTTCAGGAATCTACTCTCTGGAACCTAAAACTAATAAAAAAAAACATCTTTCTAGGCATCCACTCTCCCTAATCTTCCAAGAAAATTTCAATTAACTTATTGAAATATTGCAATCACCCTTATCCAAAAACGATATTTACATCAACTTTTTTGCAGTAACACACTCACATTTTTCATAAAACAAACACATTTTTTTCAGGAATCTACTCTCTGAAACCTAAAACTAATTTTAAAAAAACATCTTTCTAGGCATCCACTGTCCCTAATTGTGCAAGAAAATTTCAATTGACTTGTTGAAATATTGCAATTACCCTTATTCAAAAACGAAATTTAAATCAACTTTTTAGCAGTAACACCCTCACATTTTTCATAAAACAAACACATTTTTTTCAGGAATCTACTCTCTGGAACCTAAAACTAATTTGAAAAAAACATCTTTCTAGGCATCCACTGTCCCTAATCGTGCAAGAAAATTTCAATTGACTTGTTGAAGTATTGCAATCACCCTTATCCACAAACGAAATTTAAATCAACTTTTTAGCAGTAACACACTCACATTTTTCATAAAACAAACACATTTATTTTCTACAATCTACTCTCTGGAACCTAAAACTAATTTTAAAAAAACATCTTTCTAGGCATCCACTGTCCCTAATCGTGCAAGAAAATTTCAATTGACTTGTTGAAATAGTGCAATCACCCTTATTCAAAAACGAAATTTAAATCAACTTTTTAGCAGTAACACCCTCACATTTTTCATAAAACAAACACATTTATTTCAGGAATCTACTCTCTGAAACCTAAAACTAATTAAAAAAACATCTTTCTAGGCATCCACTCTCCCTAATCTTCCAAGAAAATTTCAATTAACTTATTGAAATATTGCAATCACCCTTATCCAAAAACGATATTTAAATCAACTTTTTAGCAGTAACACACTCACATTTTTCATAAAACAAACACATTTTTTTCAGGAATCTACTCTCTGGAACCTAAAACTAATTTAAAAAAAACATCTTTCTAGGCATCCACTGTCCCTAATCGTGCAAGAACATTTCAATTGACTTGTTGAAATATTGCAATCACCCTTATCCAAAAATGAAATTTAAATCAACTTTTTAGCAGTAACACACTCACATTTTTCATAAAACAAACACATTTTTTTCAGGAATCTACTCTCTGGAACCTAAAACTAATTTTAAAAAAACATCTTTCTAGGCATCCACTGTCCCTAATCGTGCAAGAAAATTTCAATTGACTTGTTGAAATATTGCAATCACCCTTATTCAAAAACAAAATTTAAATCAACTTTTTAGCAGTAACACCCTCACATTTTTCATAAAACAAACACATTTTTTTCAGGAATCTACTCTCTGGAACCTAAAACTAATTTTAAAAAAACATCTTTCTAGGCATCCACTGTCCCTAATCATGCAAGAAAATTTAAATTGACTTGTTGAAATATTGCAATCACCCTTATCCAAAAATGAAATTTAAATCAACTTTTTAGCAGTAACACACTCACATTTTTCATAAAACAAACACATTTTTTTTCAGGAATCTACTCTCTGGAACCTAAAACTAATTTTAAAAAAAACATCTTTCTAGGCATCCACTGTCCCTAATTGTGCAAGAAAATTTCAATTGACTTGTTGAAATATTGCAATCACCCTTATCCAAAAACGAAATTTAAATCAACTTTTTAGCAGTAACACACTCACATTTTTCATAAAACAAACACATTTTTTTCAGGAATCTACTCTCTGAAACCTAAAACTAATTTTAAAAAAACATCTTTCTAGGCATCCACTGTCCCTAATCGTGCAAGAAAATTTCATTTGACTTATTGAAATATTGCAATCACCCTTATTCAAAAATGAAATTTAAATCAACTTTTTAGCAGTAACACCCTCACATTTTTCATAAAACAAACACATTTTTTTCAGGAATCTACTCTCTGAAACCTAAAACTAATTAAAAAAAAACATCTTTCTAGGCATCCACTCTCCCTAATCTTCCAAGAAAATTTCAATTAACTTATTGAAATATTGCAATCACCCTTATCCAAAAACGATATTTAAATCAACTTTTTTGCAGTAACACACTCACATTTTTCATAAAACAAACACATTTTTTTCAGGAATCTACTCTCTGAAACCTAAAACTAATTTAAAAAAAAATCTTTCTAGGCATCCATTGTCCCCAATCTTGCAGGAAAATTTCAATTGACTTGTTGAAATGATGCATTCACACCTATCCTGAAACTAAATTTAAATCAACTTTTTTGCAGTAACACACTCACATTTTTCATGAAACAAATAATTTTTTTTTCAGGAATCCACTCTCTGGAACCTATAACGAATTTGTAAAAAACATCTTTCTAGGCATCCACTCTCCCTAATCTTGCAAGAAAATTTCAATTAACTTGTTGAAATATTGCAATCACCCTTATCCAAAAACGAAATTTAAATCAAATTTTTAGCAGTAACACACTCACATTTTTCATAAAACAAACACATTTTTTTCAGGAATCTACTCTCTGGAAACTAAAACTAATTTTAAAAAAACATCTTTCTAGGCATCCACTGTCCCTAATCGTGCAAGAAAATTTCAATTGACTTGTTGAAATATTGCAATCACCCTTATCCAAAAACGAAATTTAAATCAACTTTTTAGCAGTAACACACTCACATTTTTCATAAAACAAACACATTTTTTTCAGGAATCTACTCTCTGAAACCTAAAACTAATTTAAAAAAAATATCTTTCTAGGCATCCACTGTCCCTAATCGTGCAAGAAAATTTCAATTGACTTGTTGAAATATTGCAATCACCCTTATTCAAAAACGTAATTTAAATCAACTTTTTAGCAGTAACACCCTCACATTTTTCATAAAACAAACACATTTTTTTCAGGAATCTACTCTCTGAAACCTAAAACTAATTAAAAAAAACATCTTTCTAGGCATCCACTCTCCCTAATCTTCCAAGAAAATTTCAATTAACTTATTGAAATATTGCAATCACCGTTATCCAAAAACGATATTTAAATCAACTTTTTTGCAGTAACACACTCACATTTTTCATAAAACAAACACATTTTTTTCAGGAATCTACTCTCTGAAACCTAAAACTAATTTTAAAAAAACATCTTTCTAGGCATCCACTGTCCCTAATCGTGCAAGAAAATTTCAATTGACTTGTTGAAATATTGCAATCACCCTTATTCAAAAACGAAATTTAAATCAACTTTTTAGCAGTAACACCCTCACATTTTTCATAAAACAAACACATTTTTTTCAGGAATCTACTCTCTGAAACCTAAAACTAATTAAAAAAAACACTTTTTTAGGCATCCACTCTCCCTAATCTTCCAAGAAAATTTCAATTAACTTGTTGAAATATTGCAATCACCCTTATCCAAAAACGAAATTTAAATCAACTTTTTAGCAGTAACACACTCACATTTTTCATAAAACAAACACATTTTTTTCAGGAATCTACTCTCTGAAACCTAAAACTAATTTTAAAAAAATATCTTTCTAGGCATCCACTGTCCCTAATCGTGCAAGAAAATTTCACTTGACTTGTTGAAATATTGCAATCACCCTTATTCAAAAACGAAATTTAAATCAACTTTTTAGCAGTAACACCCTCACATTTTTCATAAAACAAACACATTTATTTCAGGACTCTACTCTCTGAAACCTAAAACTAATTAAAAAAGAACATCTTTCTAGGCATCCACTCTCCCTAATCTTCCAAGAAAATTTCAATTAACTTATTGAAATATTGCAATCACCCTTATCCAAAAACGATATTTAAATCAACTTTTTAGCAGTAAAACACTCACATTTTTCATAAAACAAACACATTTTTTTCAGGAATCTACTCTCTGGAACCTAAAACTAATTTTAAAAAAACATCTTTCTAGGCATCCACTGTCCCTAATCGTGCAAGAAAATTTCAATTGACTTGTTGAAATATTGCAATCACCCTTATCCAAAAATGAAATTTAAATCAACTTTTTAGCAGTAACACACTCACATTTTTCATAAAACAAACACATTTTTTTCAGGAATCTACTCTCTGGAACCTAAAACTAATTTTAAAAAAACATCTTTCTAGGCATCCACTGTCCCTAATCGTGCAAGAAAATTTCAATTGACTTGTTGAAATATTGCAATCACCCTTATTCAAAAACGAAATTTAAATCAACTTTTTAGCAGTAACACCCTCACATTTTTCATAAAACAAACACATTTTTTTCAGGAATCTACTCTCTGGAACCTAAAACTAATTTTAAAAAAACATCTTTCTAGGCTTCCACTGTCCCTAATCGTGCAAGAAAATTTCAATTGACTTGTTGAAGTATTGCAATCACCCTTATCCAAAAACGAAATTTAAATCAACTTTTTAGCAGTAACACACTCACATTTTTCATAAAACAAACATTTTTTTTCAGGAATCTACCCTCTGGAACCTAAAACTAATTTTAAAAAAACATCTTTCTAGGCATCCACTGTCCCTAATCGTGCAAGAAAATTTCAATTGACTTGTTGAAATATTGCAATCACCCTTATCCAAAAACGAAATTTAAATCAACTTTTTAGCAGTAACACACTCACATTTTTCATAAAACAAACACATTTTTTTCAGGAATCTACTCTCTGAAACCTAAAACTAATTTTAAAAAAACCTCTTTCTAGGCATCCACTGTCCCTAATCGTGCAAGAAAATTTCAATTGACTTATTGAAATATTGCAATCACCCTTATTCAAAAACGAAATTTAAATCAACTTTTTAGCAGTAACACCCTCACATTTTTCATAAAACAAACACATTTTTTTCAGGAATCTACTCTCTTTAACCTAAAACTAATTAAAAAAAAACATCTTTCTAGGCATCCACTCTCCCTAATCTTCCAAGAAAATTTCAATTAACTTATTGAAATATTGCAATCACCCTTATCCAAAAACGATATTTAAATCAACTTTTTTGCAGTAATACACTCACATTTTTCATAAAACAAACACATTTTTTTCAGGAATCTACTCTCTGAAACCTAAAACTAATTTAAAAAAAACATCTTTCTAGGCATCCATTGTCCCCAATCTTGCAAGAAAATTTCAATTGACTTGTTAAATGATGCATTCACACCTATCCTGAAACTAAATTTAAATCAACTTTTTTGCAGTAACACACTCACATTTTTCATAAAACAAACACATTTTTTTCAGGAATCTACTCTCTGAAACCTAAAACTAATTTTAAAAAAACATCTTTCTAGGCATCCACTGTCCCTAATCGTGCAAGAAAATTTCAATTTACTTATTGAAATATTGCAATCACCCTTATTCAAAAATGAAATTTAAATCAACTTTTTAGCAGTAACACCCTCACATTTTTCATAAAACAAACACATTTTTTTCAGGAATCTACTCTCTGAAACCTAAAACTAATTAAAAAAAAACATCTTTCTAGGCATCCACTCTCCCTAATCTTCCAAGAAAATTTCAATTAACTTATTGAAATATTGCAATCACCCTTATCCAAAAACGATATTTAAATCAACTTTTTTGCAGTAACACACTCACATTTTTCATAAAACAAACACATTTTTTTCAGGAATCTACTCTCTGAAACCTAAAACTAATTTAAAAAAAAATCTTTCTAGGCATCCATTGTCCCCAATCTTGCAGGAAAATTTCAATTGACTTGTTGAAATGATGCATTCACACCTATCCTGAAACTAAATTTAAATCAACTTTTTTGCAGTAACACACTCACATTTTTCATGAAACAAATAATTTTTTTTTCAGGAATCCACTCTCTGGAACCTATAACGAATTTGTAAAAAACATCTTTCTAGGCATCCACTCTCCCTAATCTTGCAAGAAAATTTCAATTAACTTGTTGAAATATTGCAATCACCCTTATCCAAAAACGAAATTTAAATCAAATTTTTAGCAGTAACACACTCACATTTTTCATAAAACAAACACATTTTTTTCAGGAATCTACTCTCTGGAAACTAAAACTAATTTTAAAAAAACATCTTTCTAGGCATCCACTGTCCCTAATCGTGCAAGAAAATTTCAATTGACTTGTTGAAATATTGCAATCACCCTTATCCAAAAACGAAATTTAAATCAACTTTTTAGCAGCAACACACTCACATTTTTCATAAAACAAACACATTTTTTTCAGGAATCTACTCTCTGAAACCTAAAACTAATTTAAAAAAAATATCTTTCTAGGCATCCACTGTCCCTAATCGTGCAAGAAAATTTCAATTGACTTGTTGAAATATTGCAATCACCCTTATTCAAAAACGTAATTTAAATCAACTTTTTAGCAGTAACACCCTCACATTTTTCATAAAACAAACACATTTTTTTCAGGAATCTACTCTCTGAAACCTAAAACTAATTAAAAAAAACATCTTTCTAGGCATCCACTCTCCCTAATCTTCCTAGAAAATTTCAATTAACTTATTGAAATATTGCAATCACCGTTATCCAAAAACGATATTTAAATCAACTTTTTTGCAGTAACACACTCACATTTTTCATAAAACAAACACATTTTTTTCAGGAATCTACTCTCTGAAACCTAAAACTAATTTTAAAAAAACATCTTTCTAGGCATCCACTGTCCCTAATCGTGCAAGAAAATTTCAATTGACTTGTTGAAATATTGCAATCACCCTTATTCAAAAACGAAATTTAAATCAACTTTTTAGCAGTAACACCCTCACATTTTTCATAAAACAAACACATTTTTTTCAGGTATCTACTCTCTGAAACCTAAAACTAATTAAAAAAAACACTTTTTTAGGCATCCACTCTCCCTAATCTTCCAAGAAAATTTCAATTAACTTGTTGAAATATTGCAATCACCCTTATCCAAAAACGAAATTTAAATCAACTTTTTAGCAGTAACACACTCACATTTTTCATAAAACAAACACATTTTTTTCAGGAATCTACTCTCTGAAACCTAAAACTAATTTAAAAAAAATATCTTTCTAGGCATCCACTGTCCCTAATCGTGCAAGAAAATTTCACTTGACTTGTTGAAATATTGCAATCACCCTTATTCAAAAACGAAATTTAAATCAACTTTTTAGCAGTAACACCCTCACATTTTTCATAAAACAAACACATTTATTTCAGGACTCTACTCTCTGAAACCTAAAACTAATTAAAAAAGAACATCTTTCTAGGCATCCACTCTCCCTAATCTTCCAAGAAAATTTCAATTAACTTATTGAAATATTGCAATCACCCTTATCCAAAAACGATATTTAAATCAACTTTTTAGCAGTAAAACACTCACATTTTTCATAAAACAAACACATTTTTTTCAGGAATCTACTCTCTGGAACCTAAAACTAATTTTAAAAAAACATCTTTCTAGGCATCCACTGTCCCTAATCGTGCAAGAAAATTTCAATTGACTTGTTGAAATATTGCAATCACCCTTATCCAAAAATGAAATTTAAATCAACTTTTTAGCAGTAACACACTCACATTTTTCATAAAACAAACACATTTTTTTCAGGAATCTACTCTCTGGAACCTAAAACTAATTTTAAAAAAACATCTTTCTAGGCATCCACTGTCCCTAATCGTGCAAGAAAATTTCAATTGACTTGTTGAAATATTGCAATCACCCTTATTCAAAAACGAAATTTAAATCAACTTTTTAGCAGTAACACCCTCACATTTTTCATAAAACAAACACATTTTTTTCAGGAATCTACTCTCTGGAACCTAAAACTAATTTTAAAAAAACATCTTTCTAGGCTTCCACTGTCCCTAATCGTGCAAGAAAATTTCAATTGACTTGTTGAAGTATTGCAATCACCCTTATCCAAAAACGAAATTTAAATCAACTTTTTAGCAGTAACACACTCACATTTTTCATAAAACAAACATTTTTTTTCAGGAATCTACCCTCTGGAACCTAAAACTAATTTTAAAAAAACATCTTTCTAGGCATCCACTGTCCCTAATCGTGCAAGAAAATTTCAATTGACTTGTTGAAATATTGCAATCACCCTTATCCAAAAACGAAATTTAAATCAACTTTTTAGCAGTAACACACTCACATTTTTCATAAAACAAACACATTTTTTTCAGGAATCTACTCTCTGAAACCTAAAACTAATTTTAAAAAAACCTCTTTCTAGGCATCCACTGTCCCTAATCGTGCAAGAAAATTTCAATTGACTTATTGAAATATTGCAATCACCCTTATTCAAAAACGAAATTTAAATCAACTTTTTAGCAGTAACACCCTCACATTTTTCATAAAACAAACACATTTTTTTCAGGAATCTACTCTCTTTAACCTAAAACTAATTAAAAAAAAACATCTTTCTAGGCATCCACTCTCCCTAATCTTCCAAGAAAATTTCAATTAACTTATTGAAATATTGCAATCACCCTTATCCAAAAACGATATTTAAATCAACTTTTTTGCAGTAATACACTCACATTTTTCATAAAACAAACACATTTTTTTCAGGAATCTACTCTCTGAAACCTAAAACTAATTTAAAAAAAACATCTTTCTAGGCATCCATTGTCCCCAATCTTGCAAGAAAATTTCAATTGACTTGTTAAATGATGCATTCACACCTATCCTGAAACTAAATTTAAATCAACTTTTTTGCAGTAACACACTCACATTTTTCATGAAACAAATAATTTTTTTTTCAGGAATCCACTCTCTGGAACCTATAACGAATTTGTAAAAAACATCTTTCTAGGCATCCACTCTCCCTAATCTTGCAAGAAAATTTCAATTAACTTGTTGAAATATTGCAATCACCCTTATCCAAAAACGAAATTTAAATCAACTTTTTAGCAGTAACACACTCACATTTTTCATAAAACAAACACATTTTTTTCAGGAATCTACTCTCTGGAACCTGAAACTAATTTTAAAAAAACATCTTTCTAGGCATCCACTGTCCCTAATCGTGCAAGAAAATTTCAATTGACTTGTTGAAATATTGCAATCACCCTTATTCAAAAACAAAATTTAAATCAACTTTTTAGCAGTAACACCCTCACATTTTTCATAAAACAAACACATTTATTTCAGGAATCTACTCTCTGGAACCTAAAACTAATAAAAAAAAACATCTTTCTAGGCATCCACTCTCCCTAATCTTCCAAGAAAATTTCAATTAACTTATTGAAATATTGCAATCACCCTTATCCAAAAACGATATTTACATCAACTTTTTTGCAGTAACACACTCACATTTTTCATAAAACAAACACATTTTTTTCAGGAATCTACTCTCTGAAACCTAAAACTAATTTTAAAAAAACATCTTTCTAGGCATCCACTGTCCCTAATTGTGCAAGAAAATTTCAATTGACTTGTTGAAATATTGCAATTACCCTTATTCAAAAACGAAATTTAAATCAACTTTTTAGCAGTAACACCCTCACATTTTTCATAAAACAAACACATTTTTTTCAGGAATCTACTCTCTGGAACCTAAAACTAATTTGAAAAAAACATCTTTCTAGGCATCCACTGTCCCTAATCGTGCAAGAAAATTTCAATTGACTTGTTGAAGTATTGCAATCACCCTTATCCACAAACGAAATTTAAATCAACTTTTTAGCAGTAACACACTCACATTTTTCATAAAACAAACACATTTATTTTCTACAATCTACTCTCTGGAACCTAAAACTAATTTAAAAAAAACATCTTTCTAGGCATCCACTGTCCCTAATCGTGCAAGAAAATTTCAATTGACTTGTTGAAATATTGCAATCACCCTTATCCAAAAACGAAATTTAAATCAACTTTTTAGCAGTAACACACTCACATTTTTCATAAAACAAACACATTTTTTTCAGGAATCTACTCTCTGAAACCTAAAACTAATTTTAAAAAAACATCTTTCTAGGCATCCACTGTCCCTAATCGTGCAACAAAATTTCAATTGACTTATTGAAATATTGCAATCACCCTTATTCAAAAACGAAATTTAAATCAACTTTTTAGCAGTAACACCCTCACATTTTTCATAAAACAAACACATTTTTTTCAGGAATCTACTCTGTGAAACCTAATACTAATTTAAAAAAGATATCTTTCTATGCATCCACTCTCCCTAATCGTGCAAGAAAATTTCAATTAACTTGTTGAAGTATTGCAATCACCCTTATCCAAAAACGAAATTTAAATCAACTTTTTAGCAGTAACACACTCACATTTTTCATAAAACAAACACATTTTTTTCAGGAATCTACTCTCTGAAACCTAAAACTAATTAAAAAAAACACTTTTTTAGGCATCCACTCTCCCTAATCTTCCAAGAAAATTTCAATTAACTTGTTGAAATATTGCAATCACCCTTATCCAAAAACGAAATTTAAATCAACTTTTTAGCAGTAACACACTCACATTTTTCATAAAACAAACACATTTTTTTCAGGAATCTACTCTCTGAAACCTAAAACTAATTAAAAAAAAATATCTTTCTAGGCATCCACTGTCCCTAATCGTGCAAGAAAATTTCACTTGACTTGTTGAAATATTGCAATCACCCTTATTCAAAAACGAAATTTAAATCAACTTTTTAGCAGTAACACCCTCACATTTTTCATAAAACAAACACATTTATTTCAGGACTCTACTCTCTGAAACCTAAAACTAATTAAAAAAGAACATCTTTCTAGTCATCCACTCTCCCTAATCTTCCAAGAAAATTTCAATTAACTTATTGAAATATTGCAATCACCCTTATCCAAAAACGATATTTAAATCAACTTTTTAGCAGTAAAACACTCACATTTTTCATAAAACAAACACATTTTTTTCAGGAATCTACTCTCTGGAACCTAAAACTAATTTAAAAAAAACATCTTTCTAGGCATCCACTGTCCCTAATCGTGCAAGAAAATTTCAATTGACTTGTTGAAATATTGCAATCACCCTTATCCAAAAATGAAATTTAAATCAACTTTTTAGCAGTAACACACTCACATTTTTCATAAAACAAACACATTTTTTTCAGGAATCTACTCTCTGGAACCTTAAACTAATTTAAAAAAAACATCTTTCTAGGCATCCACTGTCCCTAATCGTGCAAGAAAATTTCAATTGACTTGTTGAAATATTGCAATCACCCTTATTCAAAAACGAAATTTAAATCAACTTTTTAGCAGTAACACCCTCACATTTTTCATAAAACAAACACATTTTTTTCAGGAATCTACTCTCTGGAACCTAAAACTAATTTTAAAAAAACATCTTTCTAGGCATCCACTGTCCCTAATCGTGCAAGAAAATTTCAATTGACTTGTTGAAGTATTGCAATCACCCTTATCCAAAAACGAAATTTAAATCAACTTTTTAGCAGTAACACACTCACATTTTTCATAAAACAAACATTTTTTTTCAGGAATCTACCCTCTGGAACCTAAAACTAATTTTAAAAAAACATCTTTCTAGGCATCCACTGTCCCTAATCGTGCAAGAAAATTTCAATTGACTTGTTGAAATATTGCAATCACCCTTATCCAAAAACGAAATTTAAATCAACTTTTTAGCAGTAACACACTCACATTTTTCATAAAACAAACACATTTTTTTCAGGAATCTACTCTCTGAAACCTAAAACTAATTTTAAAAAAACATCTTTCTAGGCATCCACTGTCCCTAATCGTGCAAGAAAATTTCAATTGATTTATTGAAATATTGCAATCACCCTTATTCAAAAACGAAATTTAAATCAACTTTTTAGCAGTAACACCCTCACATTTTTCATAAAACAAACACATTTTTTTCAGGAATCTACTCTCTGAAACCTAAAACTAATTAAAAAAAACATCTTTCTAGGCATCCACTCTCCCTAATCTTCCAAGAAAATTTCAATTAACTTATTGAAATATTGCAATCACCCTTATCCAAAAACGATATTTAAATCAACTTTTTTGCAGTAATACACTCACATTTTTCATAAAACAAACACATTTTTTTCAGGAATCTACTCTCTGAAACCTAAAACTAATTTAAAAAAACATCTTTCTAGGCATCCATTGTCCCCAATCTTGCAAGAAAATTTCAATTGACTTGTTAAATGATGCATTCACACCTATCCTGAAACTAAATTTAAATCAACTTTTTTGCAGTAACACACTCACATTTTTCATGAAACAAATAATTTTTTTTTCAGGAATCCACTCTCTGGAACCTATAACGAATTTGTAAAAAACATCTTTCTAGGCATCCACTCTCCCTAATCTTGCAAGAAAATTTCAATTAACTTGTTGAAATATTGCAATCACCCTTATCCAAAAACGAAATTTAAATCAACTTTTTAGCAGTAACACACTCACATTTTTCATAAAACAAACACATTTTTTTCAGGAATCTACTCTCTGGAACCTGAAACTAATTTTAAAAAAACATCTTTCTAAGCATCCACTGTCCCTAATCGTGTAAGAAAATTTCAATTGACTTGTTGAAATATTGCAATCACCCTTATCCAAAAACGAAATTTAAATCAACTTTTTAGCAGTAACACACTCACATTTTTCATAAAACAAACACATTTATTTCAGGAATCTACTCTCTGGAACCTAAAACTAATTAAAAAAAACATCTTTCTAGGCATCCACTCTCCCTAATCTTCCAAGAAAATTTCAATTAACTTATTGAAATATTGCAATCACCCTTATCCAAAAACGATATTTACATCAACTTTTTTGCAGTAACACACTCACATTTTTCATAAAACAAACAAATTTTTTTCAGGAATCTACTCTCTGAAACCTAAAACTAATTTTAAAAAAACATCTTTCTAGGCATCCACTGTCCCTAATTGTGCAAGAAAATTTCAATTGACTTGTTGAAATATTGCAATTACCCTTATTCAAAAACGAAATTTAAATCAACTTTTTAGCAGTAACACCCTCACATTTTTCATAAAACAAACACATTTTTTTCAGGAATCTACTCTCTGGAACCTAAAACTAATTTGAAAAAAACATCTTTCTAGGCATCCACTGTCCCTAATCGTGCAAGAAAATTTCAATTGACTTGTTGAAGTATTGCAATCACCCTTATCCACAAACGAAATTTAAATCAACTTTTTAGCAGTAACACACTCACATTTTTCATAAAACAAACACATTTTTTTTCTACAATCTACTCTCTGGAACCTAAAACTAATTTAAAAAAAACATCTTTCTAGGCATCCACTGTCCCTAATCGTGCAAGAAAATTTCAATTGACTTGTTGAAATATTGCAATCACCCTTATCCAAAAACGAAATTTAAATCAACTTTTTAGCAGTAACACACTCACATTTTTCATAAAACAAACACATTTTTTTCAGGAATCTACTCTCTGAAACCTAAAACTAATTTTAAAAAAACATCTTTCTAGGCATCCACTGTCCCTAATCGTGCAACAAAATTTCAATTGACTTATTGAAATATTGCAATCACCCTTATTCAAAAACGAAATTTAAATCAACTTTTTAGCAGTAACACCCTCACATTTTTCATAAAACAAACACATTTTTTTCAGGAATCTACTCTGTGAAACCTAATACTAATTTAAAAAAGATATCTTTCTATGCATCCACTCTCCCTAATCGTGCAAGAAAATTTCAATTAACTTGTTGAAGTATTGCAATCACCCTTATCCAAAAACGAAATTTAAATCAACTTTTTAGCAGTAACACACTCACATTTTTCATAAAACAAACACATTTTTTTCAGGAATCTACTCTCTGAAACCTAAAACTAATTAAAAAAAACACTTTTTTAGGCATCCACTCTCCCTAATCTTCCAAGAAAATTTCAATTAACTTGTTGAAATATTGCAATCACCCTTATCCAAAAACGAAATTTAAATCAACTTTTTAGCAGTAACACACTCACATTTTTCATAAAACAAACACATTTTTTTCAGGAATCTACTCTCTGAAACCTAAAACTAATTAAAAAAAAATATCTTTCTAGGCATCCACTGTCCCTAATCGTGCAAGAAAATTTCACTTGACTTGTTGAAATATTGCAATCACCCTTATTCAAAAACGAAATTTAAATCAACTTTTTAGCAGTAACACCCTCACATTTTTCATAAAACAAACACATTTATTTCAGGACTCTACTCTCTGAAACCTAAAACTAATTAAAAAAGAACATCTTTCTAGGCATCCACTCTCCCTAATCTTCCAAGAAAATTTCAATTAACTTATTGAAATATTGCAATCACCCTTATCCAAAAACGATATTTAAATCAACTTTTTAGCAGTAAAACACTCACATTTTTCATAAAACAAACACATTTTTTTCAGGAATCTACTCTCTGGAACCTAAAACTAATTTAAAAAAAACATCTTTCTAGGCATCCACTGTCCCTAATCGTGCAAGAAAATTTCAATTGACTTGTTGAAATATTGCAATCACCCTTATCCAAAAATGAAATTGAAATCAACTTTTTAGCAGTAACACACTCACATTTTTCATAAAACAAACACATTTTTTTCAGGAATCTACTCTCTGGAACCTTAAACTAATTTAAAAAAAACATCTTTCTAGGCATCCACTGTCCCTAATCGTGCAAGAAAATTTCAATTGACTTGTTGAAATATTGCAATCACCCTTATTCAAAAACGAAATTTAAATCAACTTTTTAGCAGTAACACCCTCACATTTTTCATAAAACAAACACATTTTTTTCAGGAATCTACTCTCTGGAACCTAAAACTAATTTTAAAAAAACATCTTTCTAGGCATCCACTGTCCCTAATCGTGCAAGAAAATTTCAATTGACTTGTTGAAGTATTGCAATCACCCTTATCCAAAAACGAAATTTAAATCAACTTTTTAGCAGTAACACACTCACATTTTTCATAAAACAAACATTTTTTTTCAGGAATCTACCCTCTGGAACCTAAAACTAATTTTAAAAAAACATCTTTCTAGGCATCCACTGTCCCTAATCGTGCAAGAAAATTTCAATTGACTTGTTGAAATATTGCAATCACCCTTATCCAAAAACGAAATTTAAATCAACTTTTTAGCAGTAACACACTCACATTTTTCATAAAACAAACACATTTTTTTCAGGAATCTACTCTCTGAAACCTAAAACTAATTTTAAAAAAACATCTTTCTAGGCATCCACTGTCCCTAATCGTGCAAGAAAATTTCAATTGATTTATTGAAATATTGCAATCACCCTTATTCAAAAACGAAATTTAAATCAACTTTTTAGCAGTAACACCCTCACATTTTTCATAAAACAAACACATTTTTTTCAGGAATCTACTCTCTGAAACCTAAAACTAATTAAAAAAAACATCTTTCTAGGCATCCACTCTCCCTAATCTTCCAAGAAAATTTCAATTAACTTATTGAAATATTGCAATCACCCTTATCCAAAAACGATATTTAAATCAACTTTTTTGCAGTAATACACTCACATTTTTCATAAAACAAACACATTTTTTTCAGGAATCTACTCTCTGAAACCTAAAACTAATTTAAAAAAACATCTTTCTAGGCATCCATTGTCCCCAATCTTGCAAGAAAATTTCAATTGACTTGTTAAATGATGCATTCACACCTATCCTGAAACTAAATTTAAATCAACTTTTTTGCAGTAACACACTCACATTTTTCATGAAACAAATAATTTTTTTTTCAGGAATCCACTCTCTGGAACCTATAACGAATTTGTAAAAAACATCTTTCTAGGCATCCACTCTCCCTAATCTTGCAAGAAAATTTCAATTAACTTGTTGAAATATTGCAATCACCCTTATCCAAAAACGAAATTTAAATCAACTTTTTAGCAGTAACACACTCACATTTTTCATAAAACAAACACATTTTTTTCAGGAATCTACTCTCTGGAACCTGAAACTAATTTTAAAAAAACATCTTTCTAAGCATCCACTGTCCCTAATCGTGTAAGAAAATTTCAATTGACTTGTTGAAATATTGCAATCACCCTTATCCAAAAACGAAATTTAAATCAACTTTTTAGCAGTAACACACTCACATTTTTCATAAAACAAACACATTTATTTCAGGAATCTACTCTCTGGAACCTAAAACTAATTAAAAAAAACATCTTTCTAGGCATCCACTCTCCCTAATCTTCCAAGAAAATTTCAATTAACTTATTGAAATATTGCAATCACCCTTATCCAAAAACGATATTTACATCAACTTTTTTGCAGTAACACACTCACATTTTTCATAAAACAAACACATTTTTTTCAGGAATCTACTCTCTGAAACCTAAAACTAATTTTAAAAAAACATCTTTCTAGGCATCCACTGTCCCTAATTGTGCAAGAAAATTTCAATTGACTTGTTGAAATATTGCAATTACCCTTATTCAAAAACGAAATTTAAATCAACTTTTTAGCAGTAACACCCTCACATTTTTCATAAAACAAACACATTTTTTTCAGGAATCTACTCTCTGGAACCTAAAACTAATTTGAAAAAAACATCTTTCTAGGCATCCACTGTCCCTAATCGTGCAAGAAAATTTCAATTGACTTGTTGAAGTATTGCAATCACCCTTATCCACAAACGAAATTTAAATCAACTTTTTAGCAGTAACACACTCACATTTTTCATAAAACAAACACATTTTTTTTCTACAATCTACTCTCTGGAACCTAAAACTAATTTAAAAAAAACATCTTTCTAGGCATCCACTGTCCCTAATCGTGCAAGAAAATTTCAATTGACTTGTTGAAATATTGCAATCACCCTTATCCAAAAACGAAATTTAAATCAACTTTTTAGCAGTAACACACTCACATTTTTCATAAAACAAACACATTTTTTTCAGGAATCTACTCTCTGAAACCTAAAACTAATTTTAAAAAAACATCTTTCTAGGCATCCACTGTCCCTAATCGTGCAACAAAATTTCAATTGACTTATTGAAATATTGCAATCACCCTTATTCAAAAACGAAATTTAAATCAACTTTTTAGCAGTAACACCCTCACATTTTTCATAAAACAAACACATTTTTTTCAGGAATCTACTCTGTGAAACCTAATACTAATTTAAAAAAGATATCTTTCTATGCATCCACTCTCCCTAATCGTGCAAGAAAATTTCAATTAACTTGTTGAAGTATTGCAATCACCCTTATCCAAAAACGAAATTTAAATCAACTTTTTAGCAGTAACACACTCACATTTTTCATAAAACAAACACATTTTTTTCAGGAATCTACTCTCTGAAACCTAAAACTAATTAAAAAAAACACTTTTTTAGGCATCCACTCTCCCTAATCTTCCAAGAAAATTTCAATTAACTTGTTGAAATATTGCAATCACCCTTATCCAAAAACGAAATTTAAATCAACTTTTTAGCAGTAACACACTCACATTTTTCATAAAACAAACACATTTTTTTCAGGAATCTACTCTCTGAAACCTAAAACTAATTAAAAAAAAATATCTTTCTAGGCATCCACTGTCCCTAATCGTGCAAGAAAATTTCACTTGACTTGTTGAAATATTGCAATCACCCTTATTCAAAAACGAAATTTAAATCAACTTTTTAGCAGTAACACCCTCACATTTTTCATAAAACAAACACATTTATTTCAGGACTCTACTCTCTGAAACCTAAAACTAATTAAAAAAGAACATCTTTCTAGGCATCCACTCTCCCTAATCTTCCAAGAAAATTTCAATTAACTTATTGAAATATTGCAATCACCCTTATCCAAAAACGATATTTAAATCAACTTTTTAGCAGTAAAACACTCACATTTTTCATAAAACAAACACATTTTTTTCAGGAATCTACTCTCTGGAACCTAAAACTAATTTAAAAAAAACATCTTTCTAGGCATCCACTGTCCCTAATCGTGCAAGAAAATTTCAATTGACTTGTTGAAATATTGCAATCACCCTTATCCAAAAATGAAATTGAAATCAACTTTTTAGCAGTAACACACTCACATTTTTCATAAAACAAACACATTTTTTTCAGGAATCTACTCTCTGGAACCTTAAACTAATTTAAAAAAAACATCTTTCTAGGCATCCACTGTCCCTAATCGTGCAAGAAAATTTCAATTGACTTGTTGAAATATTGCAATCACCCTTATTCAAAAACGAAATTTAAATCAACTTTTTAGCAGTAACACCCTCACATTTTTCATAAAACAAACACATTTTTTTCAGGAATCTACTCTCTGGAACCTAAAACTAATTTTAAAAAAACATCTTTCTAGGCATCCACTGTCCCTAATCGTGCAAGAAAATTTCAATTGACTTGTTGAAGTATTGCAATCACCCTTATCCAAAAACGTAATTTAAATCAACTTTTTAGCAGTAACACACTCACATTTTTCATAAAACAAACATTTTTTTTCAGGAATCTACCCTCTGGAACCTAAAACTAATTTTAAAAAAACATCTTTCTAGGCATCCACTGTCCCTAATCGTGCAAGAAAATTTCAATTGACTTGTTGAAATATTGCAATCACCCTTATCCAAAAACGAAATTTAAATCAACTTTTTAGCAGTAACACACTCACATTTTTCATAAAACAAACACATTTTTTTCAGGAATCTACTCTCTGAAACCTAAAACTAATTTTAAAAAAACATCTTTCTAGGCATCCACTGTCCCTAATCGTGCAAGAAAATTTCAATTGACTTATTGAAATATTGCAATCACCCTTATTCAAAAACGAAATTTAAATCAACTTTTTAGCAGTAACACCCTCACATTTTTCATAAAACAAACACATTTTTTTCAGGAATCTACTCTCTGAAACCTAAAACTAATTAAAAAAAAACATCTTTCTAGGCATCCACTCTCCCTAATCTTCCAAGAAAATTTCAATTAACTTATTGAAATATTGCAATCACCCTTATCCAAAAACGATATTTAAATCAACTTTTTTGCAGTAATACACTCACATTTTTCATAAAACAAACACATTTTTTTCAGGAATCTACTCTCTGAAACCTAAAACTAATTTAAAAAAAACATCTTTCTAGGCATCCATTGTCCCCAATCTTGCAAGAAAATTTCAATTGACTTGTTAAATGATGCATTCACACCTATCCTGAAACTAAATTTAAATCAACTTTTTTGCAGTAACACACTCACATTTTTCATGAAACAAATAATTTTTTTTTCAGGAATCCACTCTCTGGAACCTATAACGAATTTGTAAAAAACATCTTTCTAGGCATCCACTCTCCCTAATCTTGCAAGAAAATTTCAATTAACTTGTTGAAATATTGCAATCACCCTTATCCAAAAACGAAATTTAAATCAACTTTTTAGCAGTAACACACTCACATTTTTCATAAAACAAACACATTTTTTTCAGGAATCTACTCTCTGGAACCTGAAACTAATTTTAAAAAAACATCTTTCTAGGCATCCACTGTCCCTAATCGTGTAAGAAAATTTCAATTGACTTGTTGAAATATTGCAATCACCCTTATCCAAAAACGAAATTTAAATCAACTTTTTAGCAGTAACACACTCACATTTTTCATAAAACAAACACATTTTTTTCAGGAATCTACTCTCTGAAACCTAAAACTAATTTTAAAAAAACATCTTTCTAGGCATCCACTGTCCCTAATCGTGCAAGAAAATTTCAATTGACTTGTTGAAATATTGCAATCACCCTTATTCAAAAACAAAATTTAAATCAACTTTTTAGCAGTAACACCCTCACATTTTTCATAAAACAAACACATTTTTTTCAGGAATCTACTCTCTGAAACCTAAAACTAATTAAAAAAACATCTTTCTAGGCATCCACTCTCCCTAATCTTCCAAGAAAATTTCAATTAACTTATTGAAATATTGCAATCACCCTTATCCAAAAACGATATTTAAAACAACTTTTTAGCAGTAACACACTCACATTTTTCATTAAACAAACACATTTTTTTCAGGAATCTACTCTCTGGAACCTAAAACTAATTTTAAAAAAACATCTTTCTAGGCATCCACTGTCCCTAATCGTGTAAGAAAATTTCAATTGACTTGTTGAAATATTGCAATCACCCTTATCCAAAAACGAAATTTAAATCAACTTTTTAGCAGTAACACACTCACATTTTTCATAAAACAAACACATTTTTTTCAGGAATCTACTCTCTGAAACCTAAAACTAATTTAAAAAAAATATCTTTCTAGGCATCCACTGTCCCTAATCGTGCAAGAAAATTTCAATTGACTTGTTGAAATATTGCAATCACCCTTATTCAAAAACGAAATTTAAATCAACTTTTTAGCAGTAACACCCTCACATTTTTCATAAAACAAACACATTTATTTCAGGAATCTACTCTCTGAAACCTAAAACTAATTAAAAAAAACATCTTTCTAGGCATCCACTCTCCCTAATCTTCCAAGAAAATTTCAATTAACTTATTGAAATATTGCAATCACCCTTATCCAAAAACGATATTTACATCAACTTTTTTGCAGTAACACACTCACATTTTTCATAAAACAAACACATTTTTTTCAGGAATCTACTCTCTGAAACCTAAAACTAATTTTAAAAAAACATCTTTCTAGGCATCCACTGTCCCTAATCGTGCAACAAAATTTCAATTGACTTATTGAAATATTGCAATCACCCTTATTCAAAAACGAAATTTAAATCAACTTTTTAGCAGTAACACCCTCACATTTTTCATAAAACAAACACATTTTTTTCAGGAATCTACTCTGTGAAACCTAATACTAATTTAAAAAAGATATCTTTCTATGCATCCACTCTCCCTAATCGTGCAAGAAAATTTCAATTAACTTGTTGAAGTATTGCAATCACCCTTATCCAAAAACGAAATTTAAATCAACTTTTTAGCAGTAACACCCTCACATTTTTCATAAAAAAAACACATTTTTTTCAGGAATCTACTCTCTGGAACCTAAAACTAATTTTAAAAAAACATCTTTCTAGGCATCCACTGTCCCTAATTGTGCAAGAAAATTTCAATTGACTTGTTGAAATATTGCAATCACCCTTATCCAAAAACGAAATTTAAATCAACTTTTTAGCAGTAACACACTCACATTTTTCATAAAACAAACACTTTTTTTTCAGGAATCTACTCTCTGAAACCTAAAACTAATTTAAAAAAAATATCTCTCTAGGCATCCACTGTCCCTAATCGTGCAAGAAAATTTCAATTGACTTGTTGAAATATTGCAATCACCCTTATCCAAAAACGAAATTTAAATCAACTTTTTAGCAGTAACACACTCACATTTTTCATAAAACGAACACATTTTTTCAGGAATCAACTCTCTGGAACCTAAAACAAATATAAAAAAAACATCTTTCTATGCATCCACTCTCCCTAATCGTGCTAGAAAATTTCAATTAACTAGTTGAAATAATGCAATCATGCCTATCCTGAAGCTAAATTTAAATAAACTTTTTAGCAGTAACACACTCATATTTTTCATGAAACAAACACATTTATTTCAGGAATCTACTCTCTGAAACCTAAAACTAATTAAAAAAACATCTTTCTAGGCATCCACTCTCCCTAATCTTCCAAGAAAATTTCAATTAACTTATTGAAATATTGCAATCACCCTTATCCAAAAACGATATTTAAATCAACTTTTTAGCAGTATCACACTCACATTTTTCATAAAACAAACACATTTGTTTCAGGAATCTACTCTCTGGAACCTAAAACTAATTTTAAAAAAACATCTTTCTAGGCATCCACTGTCCCTAGTCGTGCAAGAAAATTTCAATTGACTTGTTGAAATATTGCAATCACCCTTATTCAAAAACGAAATTTAAATCAACTTTTTAGCAGTAACACCCTCACATTTTTCATAAAACAAACACATTTTTTTCAGGAATCTACTCTCTGGAACCTAAAACTAATTTTAAAAAAACATCTTTCTAGGCATCCACTGTCCCTAATCGTGCAAGAAAATTTCAATTGACTTGTTGAAGTATTGCAATCACCCTTATCCAAAAACGAAATTTAAATCAACTTTTTAGCAGTAACACACTCACATTTTTCATAAAACAAACACATTTTTTTTCAGGAATCTACTCTCTGGAACCTAAAACTAATTTTAAAAAAACATCTTTCTAGGCATCCACTGTCCCTAATCGTGCAAGAAAATTTCAATTGACTTGTTGAAATATTGCAATCACCCTTATCCAAAAATGAAATTTAAATCAACTTTTTAGCAGTAACACACTCACATTTTTCATAAAACAAACACATTTGTTTCAGGAATCTACTCTCTGGAACCTAAAACTAATTTTAAAAAAACATCTTTCTAGGCATCCACTGTCCCTAGTCGTGCAAGAAAATTTCAATTGACTTGTTGAAATATTGCAATCACCCTTATTCAAAAACGAAATTTAAATCAACTTTTTAGCAGTAACACCCTCACATTTTTCATAAAACAAACACATTTTTTTCAGGAATCTACTCTCTGGAACCTAAAACTAATTTTAAAAAAAATCTTTCTAGGCATCCACTGTCCCTAATCGTGCAAGAAAATTTCAATTGACTTGTTGAAGTATTGCAATCACCCTTATCCAAAAACGAAATTTAAATCAACTTTTTAGCAGTAACACACTCACATTTTTCATAAAACAAACACATTTTTTTTCAGGAATCTACTCTCTGGAACCTAAAACTAATTTTAAAAAAACATCTTTCTAGGCATCCACTGTCCCTAATCGTGCAAGAAAATTTCAATTGACTTGTTGAAATATTGCAATCACCCTTATCCAAAAACGAAATTTAAATCAACTTTTTAGCAGTAACACACTCACATTTTTCATAAAACAAACAAATTTTTTTCAGGAATCTACTCTCTGAAACCTAAAACTAATTTTAAAAAAACATCTTTCTAGGCGTCCACTGTCCCTAATCGTGCAAGAAAATTTCAATTGACTTATTGAAATATTGCAATCACCCTTATTCAAAAACGAAATTTAAATCAACTTTTTAGCAGTAACACCCTCACATTTTTCATAAAACAAACAAATTTTTTTCAGGAATCTACTCTCTGAAACCTAAAACTAATTAAAAAAAACATCTTTCCAGGCATCCACTCTCCCTAATCTTCCAAGAAAATTTCAATTAACTTATTGAAATATTGCAATCACCCTTATCCAAAAACGATATTTAAATCAACTTTTTAGCAGTAACACACTCACATTTTTCTTAAAACAAACACATTTTTTTCAGGAATCTACTCTCTGGAACCTAAAACTAATTTAAAAAAAATATCTTTCTAGGCATCCACTGTCCCTAATCGTGCAAGAAAATTTCAATTGACTTGTTGAAATATTGCAATCACCCTTATCCAAAAATGAAATTTAAATCAACTTTTTAGCAGTAACACACTCACATTTTTCATAAAACAAACACATTTTTTTCAGGAATCTACTCTCTGAAACCTAAAACTAATTTTAAAAAAACATCTTTCTAGGCATCCACTGTCCCTAATCGTGCAAGAAAATTTCAATTGACTTATTGAAATATTGCAATCACCCTTATTCAAAAACGAAATTTAAATCAACTTTATAGCAGTAACACCCTCACATTTTTCATAAAACAAACACATTTTTTTCAGGAATCTACTCTCTGAAACCTAATACTAATTTAAAAAAGAAATCTTTCTATGCATCCACTGTCCCTAATCGTGCAAGAAAATTTCAATTGACTTGTTGAAGTATTGCAATCACCCTTATCCAAAAACAAAATTTAAATCAACTTTTTAGCAGTAACACACTCACATTTTTCATAAAACAAACACATTTTTTTCAGGAATCTACTCTCTGGATTCTAAAACTAATTTAAAAAAAACATCTTTCTAGGCATCCACTATCCCTAATCGTGCAAGAAAATTTCAATTGACTTGTTGAAATATTGCAATCACCCTTATCCAAAAACGAAATTTAAATCAACTTTTTAGCAGTAACACACTCACATTTTTCATAAAGCAAACACATTTTTTTCAGGAATCTACTCTCTGAAACCTAAAACTAATTTAAAAAAAACATCTTTCTAGGCATCCATTGTCCCCAATCTTGCAAGAACATTTCAATTGACTTGTTGAAATGATGCATTCACACCTATCCTGAAACTAAATTTAAATCAACTTTTTTGCAGTAACACACTCACATTTTTCATGAAACAAATAATTTTTTTTTCAGGAATCCACTCTCTGGAACCTATAACGAATTTGTAAAAAACATCTTTCTAGGCATCCACTCTCCCTAATCTTGCAAGAAAATTTCAATTAACTTGTTGAAATATTGCAATCACCCTTATCCAAAAACGATATTTAAATCAACTTTTTAGCAGTAACACACTCACATTTTTCATAAAACAAACACATTTTTTTCAGGAATCTACTCTCTGGAACCTAAAACTAATTTTAAAAAAACATCTTTCTAGGCATCCACTGTCCCTAATCGTGTAAGAAAATTTCAATTGACTTGTTGAAATATTGCAATCACCCTTATTCAAAAACGAAATTTAAATCAACTTTTTAGCAGTAACACCCTCACATTTTTCATAAAACAAACACATTTTTTTCAGGAATCTACTCTCTGGAACCTAAAACTAATTTAAAAAAAACATCTTTCTAGGCATCCACTGTCCCTAATCGTGCAAGAAAATTTCAATTGACTTGTTGAAGTACTGCAATCACCCTTATCCAAAAACGAAATTTAAATCAACTTTTTAGCAGTAACACACTCACATTTTTCATAAAACAAACACATTTTTTTTCAGGAATCTACTCTCTGGAACCTAAAACTAATTTAAAAAAAAAATCTTTCGAGGCATCCACTGTCCCTAATCGTGCAAGAAAATTTCAATTGACTTGTTGAAATATTGCAATCACCCTTATCCAAAAACGAAATTTAAATCAACTTTTTAGCAGTAACACACTCACATTTTTCATAAAACAAACACATTTTTTTCAGGAATCTACTCTCTGAAACCTAAAACTAATTTTAAAAAAACATCTTTCTAGGCATCCACTGTCCCTAATCGTGCAAGAAAATTTCAATTGACTTATTGAAATATTGCAATCACCCTTATTCAAAAACGAAATTTAAATCAACTTTTTAGCAGTAACACCCTCACATTTTTCATAAAACAAACAAATTTTTTTCAGGAATCTACTCTCTGAAACCTAAAACTAATTAAAAAAAACATCTTTCTAGGCATCCACTCTCCCTAATCTTCCAAGAAAATTTCAATTAACTTATTGAAATATTGCAATCACCCTTATCCAAAAACGATATCTAAATCAACTTTTTTGCAGTAACACACTCACATTTTTAATAAAACAAACACATTTTTTTCAGGAATCTACTCTCTGAAACCTAAAACTAATTTAAAAAAAATATCTTTCTAGGCATCCATTGTCCCCAATCTTGCAAGAAAATTTCAATTGACTTGTTGAAATGATGCATTCACACCTATCCTGAAACTAAATTTAAATCAACTTTTTTGCAGTAACACACTCACATTTTTCATGAAACAAATAATTTTTTTTTCAGGAATCCACTCTCTGGAACCTATAACGAATTTGTAAAAAACATCTTTCTAGGCATCCACTCTCCCTAATCTTGCAAGAAAATTTCAATTAACTTGTTGAAATATTGCAATCACCCTTATCCAAAAACTAAATTTAAATCAACTTTTTAGCAGTAACACACTCACATTTTTCATAAAACAAACACATTTTTTTCAGGAATCTACTCTCTGGAACCTAAAACTAATTTTAAAAAAACATCTTTCTAGGCATCCACTGTCCCTAATCGTGCAAGAAAATTTCAATTGACTTGTTGAAATATTGCAATCACCCTTATCCAAAAACGAAATTTAAATCAACTTTTTAGCAGTAACACACTCACATTTTTCATAAAACAAACACATTTTTTTCAGGAATCTACTCTCTGAAACCTAAAACTAATTTAAAAAAAATATCTTTCTAGGCATCCACTGTCCCTAATCGTGCAAGAAAATTTCAATTGACTTGTTGAAATATTGCAATCACCCTTATTCAAAAAACGTAATTTAAATCAACTTTTTAGCAGTAACACCCTCACATTTTTCATAAAACAAACACATTTTTTTCAGGAATCTACTCTCTGAAACCTAAAACTAATTAAAAAAAACATGTTTCTAGGCATCCACTCTCCCTAATCTTCCAAGAAAATGTCAATTAACTTATTGAAATATTGCAATCACCCTTATCCAAAAACGATATTTAAATCAACTTTTTAGCAGTAACACACTCACATTTTTCATAAAACAAACACATTTTTTTCAGGAATCTACTCTCTGGAACCTAAAACTAATTTAAAAAAAACATCTTTCTAGGCATCCACTGTCCCTAATCGTGCAAGAAAATTTCAATTGACTTGTTGAAATATTGCAATCACCCTTATCCAAAAATGAAATTTAAATCAACTTTTTAGCAGTAACACACTAACATTTTTCATAAAACAAACACATTTTTTCAGGAATCTACTCTCTGGAACCTAAAACTAATTTTAAAAAAACATCTTTCTAGGCATCCACTGTCCCTAATCGTGCAAGAAAATTTCAATTGACTTGTTGAAGTATTGCAATCACCCTTATCCAAAAACGAAATTTAAATCAACTTTTTAGCAGTAACACACTCACATTTTTCATAAAACAAACACATTTTTTTTCAGGAATCTACTCTCTGGAACCTAAAACTAATTTTAAAAAAACATCTTTCTAGGCATCCACTGTCCCTAATCGTGCAAGAAAATTTCAATTGACTTGTTGAAATATTGCAATCACCCTTATCCAAAAACGAAATTTAAATCAACTTTTTAGCAGTAACACACTCACATTTTTCATAAAACAAACACATTTTTTTCAGGAATCTACTCTCTGAAACCTAAAACTAATTTTAAAAAAACATCTTTCTAGGCATCCACTGTCCCTAATCGTGCAAGAAAATTTCAATTGACTTATTGAAATATTGCAATCACCCTTATTCAAAAACGAAATTTAAATCAACTTTTTAGCAGTAACACCCTCACATTTTTCATAAAACAAACACATTTTTTTCAGGAATCTACTCTCTGAAACCTAATACTAATTTAAAAAAGAAATCTGTCTATGCATCCACTGTCCCTAATCGTGCAAGAAAATTTCAATTGACTTGTTGAAGTATTGCAATCACCCTTATCCAAAAACGAAATTTAAATCAACTTTTTAGCAGTAACACACTCACATTTTTCATAAAACAAACACATTTTTTTCAGGAATCTACTCTCTGGAACCTAAAACTAATTTTAAAAAAACATCTTTCTAGGCATCCACTGTCCCTAATCGTGCAAGAAAATTTCAATTGACTTGTTGAAATATTGCAATCACTCTTATTCAAAAACGAAATTTAAATCAACTTTTTAGCAGTAACACCCTCACATTTTTCATAAAACAAACACATTTTTTTCAGGAATCTACTCTCTGAAACCTAAAACTAATTAAAAAAAAACATCTTTCTAGGCATCCACTCTCCCTAATCTTCCAAGAAAATTTCAATTAACTTATTGAAATATTGCAATCACCCTTATCCAAAAACGATATTTAAAACAACTTTTTAGCAGTAACACACTCACATTTTTCATAAAACAAACACATTTTTTTCAGGAATCTACTCTCTGGAACCTAAAACTAATTTTAAAAAAACATCTTTCTAGGCATCCACTGTCCCTAATCGTGCAAGAAAATTTCAATTGACTTGTTGAAATATTGCAATCACCCTTATCCAAAAACGAAATTTAAATCAACTTTTTAGCAGTAACACCCTCACATTTTTCATAAAACAAACACATTTATTTCAGGAATCTACTCTCTGAAACCTAAAACTAATTAAAAAAACATCTTTCTAGGCATCCACTCTCCCTAATCTTCCAAGAAAATTTCAATTAACTTATTGAAATATTGCAATCACCCTTATCCAAAAACGATATTTAAATCAACTTTTTAGCAGTAACACACTCACATTTTTCATAAAACAAACACATTTTTTTCAGGAATCTACTCTCTGGAACCTAAAACTAATTTTAAAAAAACATCTTTCTAGGCATCCACTGTCCCTAATCGTGCAAGAACATTTCAATTGACTTGTTGAAATATTGCAATCACCCTTATCCAAAAATGAAATTTAAATCAACTTTTTAGCAGTAACACACTCACATTTTTCATAAAACAAACACATTTTTTTCAGGAATCTACTCTCTGGAACCTAAAACTAATTTTAAAAAAACATCTTTCTAGGCATCCACTGTCCCTAATCGTGCAAGAAAATTTCAATTGACTTGTTGAAATATTGCAATCACCCTTATTCAAAAACAAAATTTAAATCAACTTTTTAGCAGTAACACCCTCACATTTTTCATAAAACAAACACATTTTTTTCAGGAATCTACTCTCTGGAACCTAAAACTAATTTTAAAAAAACATCTTTCTAGGCATCCACTGTCCCTAATCATGCAAGAAAATTTAAATTGACTTGTTGAAATATTGCAATCACCCTTATCCAAAAATGAAATTTAAATCAACTTTTTAGCAGTAACACACTCACATTTTTCATAAAACAAACACATTTTTTTTCAGGAATCTACTCTCTGGAACCTAAAACTAATTTTAAAAAAAACATCTTTCTAGGCATCCACTGTCCCTAATTGTGCAAGAAAATTTCAATTGACTTGTTGAAATATTGCAATCACCCTTATCCAAAAATGAAATTTAAATCAACTTTTTAGCAGTAACACACTCACATTTTTCATAAAACAAACACATTTTTTTCAGGAATCTACTCTCTGAAACCTAAAACTAATTTTAAAAAAACATCTTTCTAGGCATCCACTGTCCCTAATCGTGCAAGAAAATTTCAATTGACTTATTGAAATATTGCAATCACCCTTATTCAAAAATGAAATTTAAATCAACTTTTTAGCAGCAACACCCTCACATTTTTCATAAAACAAACACATTTTTTTCAGGAATCTACTCTCTGAAACCTAAAACTAATTAAAAAAAAACATCTTTCTAGGCATCCACTCTCCCTAATCTTCCAAGAAAATTTCAATTAACTTATTGAAATATTGCAATCACCCTTATCCAAAAACGATATTTAAATCAACTTTTTTGCAGTAACACACTCACATTTTTCATAAAACAAACACATTTTTTTCAGGAATCTACTCTCTGAAACCTAAAACTAATTTAAAAAAAAATCTTTCTAGGCATCCATTGTCCCCAATCTTGCAGGAAAATTTCAATTGACTTGTTGAAATGATGCATTCACACCTATCCTGAAACTAAATTTAAATCAACTTTTTTGCAGTAACACACTCACATTTTTCATGAAACAAATAATTTTTTTTTCAGGAATCCACTCTCTGGAACCTATAACGAATTTGTAAAAAACATCTTTCTAGGCATCCACTCTCCCTAATCTTGCAAGAAAATTTCAATTAACTTGTTGAAATATTGCAATCACCCTTATCCAAAAACGAAATTTAAATCAAATTTTTAGCAGTAACACACTCACATTTTTCATAAAACAAACACATTTTTTTCAGGAATCTACTCTCTGGAAACTAAAACTAATTTTAAAAAAACATCTTTCTAGGCATCCACTGTCCCTAATCGTGCAAGAAAATTTCAATTGACTTGTTGAAATATTGCAATCACCCTTATCCAAAAACGAAATTTAAATCAACTTTTTAGCAGTAACACACTCACATTTTTCATAAAACAAACACATTTTTTTCAGGAATCTACTCTCTGAAACCTAAAACTAATTTAAAAAAAATATCTTTCTAGGCATCCACTGTCCCTAATCGTGCAAGAAAATTTCAATTGACTTGTTGAAATATTGCAATCACCCTTATTCAAAAACGTAATTTAAATCAACTTTTTAGCAGTAACACCCTCACATTTTTCATAAAACAAACACATTTTTTTCAGGAATCTACTCTCTGAAACCTAAAACTAATTAAAAAAAACATCTTTCTAGGCATCCACTCTCCCTAATCTTCCAAGAAAATTTCAATTAACTTATTGAAATATTGCAATCACCGTTATCCAAAAACGATATTTAAATCAACTTTTTTGCAGTAACACACTCACATTTTTCATAAAACAAACACATTTTTTATCAGGAATCTACTCTCTGAAACCTAAAACTAATTTTAAAAAAACACCTTTCTAGGCATCCACTGTCCCTAATCGTGCAAGAAAATTTCAATTGACTTGTTGAAATATTGCAATCACCCTTATTCAAAAACGAAATTTAAATCAACTTTTTAGCAGTAACACCCTCACATTTTTCATAAAACAAACACATTTTTTTCAGGAATCTACTCTCTGAAACCTAAAACTAATTAAAAAAAACACTTTTTTAGGCATCCACTCTCCCTAATCTTCCAAGAAAATTTCAATTAACTTGTTGAAATATTGCAATCACCCTTATCCAAAAACGAAATTTAAATCAACTTTTTAGCAGTAACACACTCACATTTTTCATAAAACAAACACATTTTTTTCAGGAATCTACTCTCTGAAACCTAAAACTAATTTAAAAAAAATATCTTTCTAGGCATCCACTGTCCCTAATCGTGCAAGAAAATTTCACTTGACTTGTTGAAATATTGCAATCACCCTTATTCAAAAACGAAATTTAAATCAACTTTTTAGCAGTAACACCCTCACATTTTTCATAAAACAAACACATTTATTTCAGGACTCTACTCTCTGAAACCTAAAACTAATTAAAAAAGAACATCTTTCTAGGCATCCACTCTCCCTAATCTTCCAAGAAAATTTCAATTAACTTATTGAAATATTGCAATCACCCTTATCCAAAAACGATATTTAAATCAACTTTTTAGCAGTAAAACACTCACATTTTTCATAAAACAAACACATTTTTTTCAGGAATCTACTCTCTGGAACCTAAAACTAATTTTAAAAAAACATCTTTCTAGGCATCCACTGTCCCTAATCGTGCAAGAAAATTTCAATTGACTTGTTGAAATATTGCAATCACCCTTATCCAAAAATGAAATTTAAATCAACTTTTTAGCAGTAACACACTCACATTTTTCATAAAACAAACACATTTTTTTCAGGAATCTACTCTCTGGAACCTAAAACTAATTTTAAAAAAACATCTT
This sequence comes from Lissotriton vulgaris, assembly GCF_964263255.1. Classification (NCBI taxonomy): domain Eukaryota; kingdom Metazoa; phylum Chordata; class Amphibia; order Caudata; family Salamandridae; genus Lissotriton; species Lissotriton vulgaris. Next base: position 146,929 of record NW_028247291.1, on the reverse strand, counting down.
TCTAGGCATCCACTGTCCCTAATCGTGCAAGAAAATTTCAATTGACTTGTTGAAATATTGCAATCACCCTTATTCAAAAACGAAATTTAAATCAACTTTTTAGCAGTAACACCCTCACATTTTTCATAAAACAAACACATTTTTTTCAGGAATCTACTCTCTGGAACCTAAAACTAATTTTAAAAAAACATCTTTCTAGGCTTCCACTGTCCCTAATCGTGCAAGAAAATTTCAATTGACTTGTTGAAGTATTGCAATCACCCTTATCCAAAAACGAAATTTAAATCAACTTTTTAGCAGTAACACACTCACATTTTTCATAAAACAAACATTTTTTTCAGGAATCTACCCTCTGGAACCTAAAACTAATTTTAAAAAAACATCTTTCTAGGCATCCACTGTCCCTAATCGTGCAAGAAAATTTCAATTGACTTGTTGAAATATTGCAATCACCCTTATCCAAAAACGAAATTTAAATCAACTTTTTAGCAGTAACACACTCACATTTTTCATAAAACAAACACATTTTTTTCAGGAATCTACTCTCTGAAACCTAAAACTAATTTTAAAAAAACCTCTTTCTAGGCATCCACTGTCCCTAATCGTGCAAGAAAATTTCAATTGACTTATTGAAATATTGCAATCACCCTTATTCAAAAACGAAATTTAAATCAACTTTTTAGCAGTAACACCCTCACATTTTTCATAAAACAAACACATTTTTTTCAGGAATCTACTCTCTTTAACCTAAAACTAATTAAAAAAAAACATCTTTCTAGGCATCCACTCTCCCTAATCTTCCAAGAAAATTTCAATTAACTTATTGAAATATTGCAATCACCCTTATCCAAAAACGATATTTAAATCAACTTTTTTGCAGTAATACACTCACATTTTTCATAAAACAAACACATTTTTTTCAGGAATCTACTCTCTGAAACCTAAAACTAATTTAAAAAAATCATCTTTCTAGGCATCCATTGTCCCCAATCTTGCAAGAAAATTTCAATTGACTTGTTAAATGATGCATTCACACCTATCCTGAAACTAAATTTAAATCAACTTTTTTGCAGTAACACACTCACATTTTTCATAAAACAAACACATTTTTTTCAGGAATCTACTCTCTGAAACCTAAAACTAATTTTAAAAAAACATCTTTCTAGGCATCCACTGTCCCTAATCGTGCAAGAAAATTTCAATTTACTTATTGAAATATTGCAATCACCCTTATTCAAAAATGAAATTTAAATCAACTTTTTAGCAGTAACACCCTCACATTTTTCATAAAACAAACACATTTTTTTCAGGAATCTACTCTCTGAAACCTAAAACTAATTAAAAAAAAACATCTTTCTAGGCATCCACTCTCCCTAATCTTCCAAGAAAATTTCAATTAACTTATTGAAATATTGCAATCACCCTTATCCAAAAACGATATTTAAATCAACTTTTTTGCAGTAACACACTCACATTTTTCATAAAACAAACACATTTTTTTCAGGAATCTACTCTCTGAAACCTAAAACTAATTTAAAAAAAAATCTTTCTAGGCATCCATTGTCCCCAATCTTGCAGGAAAATTTCAATTGACTTGTTGAAATGATGCATTCACACCTATCCTGAAACTAAATTTAAATCAACTTTTTTGCAGTAACACACTCACATTTTTCATGAAACAAATAATTTTTTTTTCAGGAATCCACTCTCTGGAACCTATAACGAATTTGTAAAAAACATCTTTCTAGGCATCCACTCTCCCTAATCTTGCAAGAAAATTTCAATTAACTTGTTGAAATATTGCAATCACCCTTATCCAAAAACGAAATTTAAATCAAATTTTTAGCAGTAACACACTCACATTTTTCATAAAACAAACACATTTTTTTCAGGAATCTACTCTCTGGAAACTAAAACTAATTTTAAAAAAACATCTTTCTAGGCATCCACTGTCCCTAATCGTGCAAGAAAATTTCAATTGACTTGTTGAAATATTGCAATCACCCTTATCCAAAAACGAAATTTAAATCAACTTTTTAGCAGCAACACACTCACATTTTTCATAAAACAAACACATTTTTTTCAGGAATCTACTCTCTGAAACCTAAAACTAATTTAAAAAAAATATCTTTCTAGGCATCCACTGTCCCTAATCGTGCAAGAAAATTTCAATTGACTTGTTGAAATATTGCAATCACCCTTATTCAAAAACGTAATTTAAATCAACTTTTTAGCAGTAACACCCTCACATTTTTCATAAAACAAACACATTTTTTTCAGGAATCTACTCTCTGAAACCTAAAACTAATTAAAAAAAACATCTTTCTAGGCATCCACTCTCCCTAATCTTCCAAGAAAATTTCAATTAACTTATTGAAATATTGCAATCACCGTTATCCAAAAACGATATTTAAATCAACTTTTTTGCAGTAACACACTCACATTTTTCATAAAACAAACACATTTTTTTCAGGAATCTACTCTCTGAAACCTAAAACTAATTTTAAAAAAACATCTTTCTAGGCATCCACTGTCCCTAATCGTGCAAGAAAATTTCACTTGACTTGTTGAAATATTGCAATCACCCTTATTCAAAAACGAAATTTAAATCAACTTTTTAGCAGTAACACCCTCACATTTTTCATAAAACAAACACATTTATTTCAGGACTCTACTCTCTGAAACCTAAAACTAATTAAAAAAGAACATCTTTCTAGGCATCCACTCTCCCTAATCTTCCAAGAAAATTTCAATTAACTTATTGAAATATTGCAATCACCCTTATCCAAAAACGATATTTAAATCAACTTTTTAGCAGTAAAACACTCACATTTTTCATAAAACAAACACATTTTTTTCAGGAATCTACTCTCTGGAACCTAAAACTAATTTTAAAAAAACATCTTTCAAGGCATCCACTGTCCCTAATCGTGCAAGAAAATTTCAATTGACTTGTTGAAATATTGCAATCACCCTTATCCAAAAATGAAATTTAAATCAACTTTTTAGCAGTAACACACTCACATTTTTCATAAAACAAACACATTTTTTTCAGGAATCTACTCTCTGGAACCTAAAACTAATTTTAAAAAAACATCTTTCTAGGCATCCACTGTCCCTAATCGTGCAAGAAAATTTCAATTGACTTGTTGAAATATTGCAATCACCCTTATTCAAAAACGAAATTTAAATCAACTTTTTAGCAGTAACACCCTCACATTTTTCATAAAACAAACACATTTTTTTCAGGAATCTACTCTCTGGAACCTAAAACTAATTTTAAAAAAACATCTTTCTAGGCTTCCACTGTCCCTAATCGTGCAAGAAAATTTCAATTGACTTGTTGAAGTATTGCAATCACCCTTATCCAAAAACGAAATTTAAATCAACTTTTTAGCAGTAACACACTCACATTTTTCATAAAACAAACATTTTTTTTCAGGAATCTACCCTCTGGAACCTAAAACTAATTTTAAAAAAACATCTTTCTAGGCATCCACTGTCCCTAATCGTGCAAGAAAATTTCAATTGACTTGTTGAAATATTGCAATCACCCTTATCCAAAAACGAAATTTAAATCAACTTTTTAGCAGTAACACACTCACATTTTTCATAAAACAAACACATTTTTTTCAGGAATCTACTCTCTGAAACCTAAAACTAATTTTAAAAAAACCTCTTTCTAGGCATCCACTGTCCCTAATCGTGCAAGAAAATTTCAATTGACTTATTGAAATATTGCAATCACCCTTATTCAAAAACGAAATTTAAATCAACTTTTTAGCAGTAACACCCTCACATTTTTCATAAAACAAACACATTTTTTTCAGGAATCTACTCTCTTTAACCTAAAACTAATTAAAAAAAAACATCTTTCTAGGCATCCACTCTCCCTAATCTTCCAAGAAAATTTCAATTAACTTATTGAAATATTGCAATCACCCTTATCCAAAAACGATATTTAAATCAACTTTTTTGCAGTAATACACTCACATTTTTCATAAAACAAACACATTTTTTTCAGGAATCTACTCTCTGAAACCTAAAACTAATTTAAAAAAAACATCTTTCTAGGCATCCATTGTCCCCAATCTTGCAAGAAAATTTCAATTGACTTGTTAAATGATGCATTCACACCTATCCTGAAACTAAATTTAAATCAACTTTTTTGCAGTAACACACTCACATTTTTCATGAAACAAATAATTTTTTTTTCAGGAATCCACTCTCTGGAACCTATAACGAATTTGTAAAAAACATCTTTCTAGGCATCCACTCTCCCTAATCTTGCAAGAAAATTTCAATTAACTTGTTGAAATATTGCAATCACCCTTATCCAAAAACGAAATTTAAATCAACTTTTTAGCAGTAACACACTCACATTTTTCATAAAACAAACACATTTTTTTCAGGAATCTACTCTCTGGAACCTGAAACTAATTTTAAAAAAACATCTTTCTAGGCATCCACTGTCCCTAATCGTGCAAGAAAATTTCAATTGACTTGTTGAAATATTGCAATCACCCTTATTCAAAAACAAAATTTAAATCAACTTTTTAGCAGTAACACCCTCACATTTTTCATAAAACAAACACATTTTTTTCAGGAATCTACTCTCTGAAACCTAAAACTAATTAAAAAAACATCTTTCTAGGCATCCACTCTCCCTAATCTTCCAAGAAAATTTCAATTAACTTATTGAAATATTGCAATCACCCTTATCCAAAAACGATATTTAAAACAACTTTTTAGCAGTAACACACTCACATTTTTCATTAAACAAACACATTTTTTTCAGGAATCTACTCTCTGGAACCTAAAACTAATTTTAAAAAAACATCTTTCTAGGCATCCACTGTCCCTAATCGTGCAAGAAAATTTCAATTGACTTGTTGAAATATTGCAATCACCCTTATCCAAAAACGAAATTTAAATCAACTTTTTAGCAGTAACACACTCACATTTTTCATAAAACAAACACATTTTTTTCAGGAATCTACTCTCTGAAACCTAAAACTAATTTAAAAAAAATATCTTTCTAGGCATCCACTGTCCCTAATCGTGCAAGAAAATTTCAATTGACTTGTTGAAATATTGCAATCACCCTTATTCAAAAACGAAATTTAAATCAACTTTTTAGCAGTAACACCCTCACATTTTTCATAAAACAAACACATTTATTTCAGGAATCTACTCTCTGGAACCTAAAACTAATAAAAAAAAACATCTTTCTAGGCATCCACTCTCCCTAATCTTCCAAGAAAATTTCAATTAACTTATTGAAATATTGCAATCACCCTTATCCAAAAACGATATTTACATCAACTTTTTTGCAGTAACACACTCACATTTTTCATAAAACAAACACATTTTTTTCAGGAATCTACTCTCTGAAACCTAAAACTAATTTTAAAAAAACATCTTTCTAGGCATCCACTGTCCCTAATTGTGCAGGAAAATTTCAATTGACTTGTTGAAATATTGCAATTACCCTTATTCAAAAACGAAATTTAAATCAACTTTTTAGCAGTAACACCCTCACATTTTTCATAAAACAAACACATTTTTTTCAGGAATCTACTCTCTGGAACCTAAAACTAATTTGAAAAAAACATCTTTCTAGGCATCCACTGTCCCTAATCGTGCAAGAAAATTTCAATTGACTTGTTGAAGTATTGCAATCACCCTTATCCACAAACGAAATTTAAATCAACTTTTTAGCAGTAACACACTCACATTTTTCATAAAACAAACACATTTTTTTTCTACAATCTACTCTCTGGAACCTAAAACTAATTTAAAAAAAACATCTTTCTAGGCATCCACTGTCCCTAATCGTGCAAGAAAATTTCAATTGACTTGTTGAAATATTGCAATCACCCTTATCCAAAAACGAAATTTAAATCAACTTTTTAGCAGTAACACACTCACATTTTTCATAAAACAAACACATTTTTTTCAGGAATCTACTCTCTGAAACCTAAAACTAATTTTAAAAAAACATCTTTCTAGGCATCCACTGTCCCTAATCGTGCAACAAAATTTCAATTGACTTATTGAAATATTGCAATCACCCTTATTCAAAAACGAAATTTAAATCAACTTTTTAGCAGTAACACCCTCACATTTTTCATAAAACAAACACATTTTTTTCAGGAATCTACTCTGTGAAACCTAATACTAATTTAAAAAAGATATCTTTCTATGCATCCACTCTCCCTAATCGTGCAAGAAAATTTCAATTAACTTGTTGAAGTATTGCAATCACCCTTATCCAAAAACGAAATTTAAATCAACTTTTTAGCAGTAACACACTCACATTTTTCATAAAACAAACACATTTTTTTCAGGAATCTACTCTCTGAAACCTAAAACTAATTAAAAAAAACACTTTTTTAGGCATCCACTCTCCCTAATCTTCCAAGAAAATTTCAATTAACTTGTTGAAATATTGCAATCACCCTTATCCAAAAACGAAATTTAAATCAACTTTTTAGCAGTAACACACTCACATTTTTCATAAAACAAACACATTTTTTTCAGGAATCTACTCTCTGAAACCTAAAACTAATTAAAAAAAAATATCTTTCTAGGCATCCACTGTCCCTAATCGTGCAAGAAAATTTCACTTGACTTGTTGAAATATTGCAATCACCCTTATTCAAAAACGAAATTTAAATCAACTTTTTAGCAGTAACACCCTCACATTTTTCATAAAACAAACACATTTATTTCAGGACTCTACTCTCTGAAACCTAAAACTAATTAAAAAAGAACATCTTTCTAGGCATCCACTCTCCCTAATCTTCCAAGAAAATTTCAATTAACTTATTGAAATATTGCAATCACCCTTATCCAAAAACGATATTTAAATCAACTTTTTAGCAGTAAAACACTCACATTTTTCATAAAACAAACACATTTTTTTCAGGAATCTACTCTCTGGAACCTAAAACTAATTTAAAAAAAACATCTTTCTAGGCATCCACTGTCCCTAATCGTGCAAGAAAATTTCAATTGACTTGTTGAAATATTGCAATCACCCTTATCCAAAAATGAAATTTAAATCAACTTTTTAGCAGTAACACACTCACATTTTTCATAAAACAAACACATTTTTTTCAGGAATCTACTCTCTGGAACCTTAAACTAATTTAAAAAAAACATCTTTCTAGGCATCCACTGTCCCTAATCGTGCAAGAAAATTTCAATTGACTTGTTGAAATATTGCAATCACCCTTATTCAAAAACGAAATTTAAATCAACTTTTTAGCAGTAACACCCTCACATTTTTCATAAAACAAACACATTTTTTTCAGGAATCTACTCTCTGGAACCTAAAACTAATTTTAAAAAAACATCTTTCTAGGCATCCACTGTCCCTAATCGTGCAAGAAAATTTCAATTGACTTGTTGAAGTATTGCAATCACCCTTATCCAAAAACGAAATTTAAATCAACTTTTTAGCAGTAACACACTCACATTTTTCATAAAACAAACATTTTTTTTCAGGAATCTACCCTCTGGAACCTAAAACTAATTTTAAAAAAACATCTTTCTAGGCATCCACTGTCCCTAATCGTGCAAGAAAATTTCAATTGACTTGTTGAAATATTGCAATCACCCTTATCCAAAAACGAAATTTAAATCAACTTTTTAGCAGTAACACACTCACATTTTTCATAAAACAAACACATTTTTTTCAGGAATCTACTCTCTGAAACCTAAAACTAATTTTAAAAAAACATCTTTCTAGGCATCCACTGTCCCTAATCGTGCAAGAAAATTTCAATTGATTTATTGAAATATTGCAATCACCCTTATTCAAAAACGAAATTTAAATCAACTTTTTAGCAGTAACACCCTCACATTTTTCATAAAACAAACACATTTTTTTCAGGAATCTACTCTCTGAAACCTAAAACTAATTAAAAAAAAACATCTTTCTAGGCATCCACTCTCCCTAATCTTCCAAGAAAATTTCAATTAACTTATTGAAATATTGCAATCACCCTTATCCAAAAACGATATTTAAATCAACTTTTTTGCAGTAATACACTCACATTTTTCATAAAACAAACACATTTTTTTCAGGAATCTACTCTCTGAAACCTAAAACTAATTTAAAAAAAACATCTTTCTAGGCATCCATTGTCCCCAATCTTGCAAGAAAATTTCAATTGACTTGTTAAATGATGCATTCACACCTATCCTGAAACTAAATTTAAATCAACTTTTTTGCAGTAACACACTCACATTTTTCATGAAACAAATAATTTTTTTTTCAGGAATCCACTCTCTGGAACCTATAACGAATTTGTAAAAAACATCTTTCTAGGCATCCACTCTCCCTAATCTTGCAAGAAAATTTCAATTAACTTGTTGAAATATTGCAATCACCCTTATCCAAAAACGAAATTTAAATCAACTTTTTAGCAGTAACACACTCACATTTTTCATAAAACAAACACATTTTTTTCAGGAATCTACTCTCTGGAACCTGAAACTAATTTTAAAAAAACATCTTTCTAGGCATCCACTGTCCCTAATCGTGCAAGAAAATTTCAATTGACTTGTTGAAATATTGCAATCACCCTTATTCAAAAACAAAATTTAAATCAACTTTTTAGCAGTAACACCCTCACATTTTTCATAAAACAAACACATTTTTTTCAGGAATCTACTCTCTGAAACCTAAAACTAATTAAAAAAACATCTTTCTAGGCATCCACTCTCCCTAATCTTCCAAGAAAATTTCAATTAACTTATTGAAATATTGCAATCACCCTTATCCAAAAACGATATTTAAAACAACTTTTTAGCAGTAACACACTCACATTTTTCATTAAACAAACACATTTTTTTCAGGAATCTATTCTCTGGAACCTAAAACTAATTTTAAAAAAACATCTTTCTAGGCATCCACTGTCCCTAATCGTGCAAGAAAATTTCAATTGACTTGTTGAAATATTGCAATCACCCTTATCCAAAAACGAAATTTAAATCAACTTTTTAGCAGTAACACACTCACATTTTTCATAAAACAAACACATTTTTTTCAGGAATCTACTCTCTGAAACCTAAAACTAATTTAAAAAAAATATCTTTCTAGGCATCCACTGTCCCTAATCGTGCAAGAAAATTTCAATTGACTTGTTGAAATATTGCAATCACCCTTATTCAAAAACGAAATTTAAATCAACTTTTTAGCAGTAACACCCTCACATTTTTCATAAAACAAACACATTTATTTCAGGAATCTACTCTCTGGAACCTAAAACTAATAAAAAAAAACATCTTTCTAGGCATCCACTCTCCCTAATCTTCCAAGAAAATTTCAATTAACTTATTGAAATATTGCAATCACCCTTATCCAAAAACGATATTTACATCAACTTTTTTGCAGTAACACACTCACATTTTTCATAAAACAAACACATTTTTTTCAGGAATCTACTCTCTGAAACCTAAAACTAATTTTAAAAAAACATCTTTCTAGGCATCCACTGTCCCTAATTGTGCAGGAAAATTTCAATTGACTTGTTGAAATATTGCAATTACCCTTATTCAAAAACGAAATTTAAATCAACTTTTTAGCAGTAACACCCTCACATTTTTCATAAAACAAACACATTTTTTTCAGGAATCTACTCTCTGGAACCTAAAACTAATTTGAAAAAAACATCTTTCTAGGCATCCACTGTCCCTAATCGTGCAAGAAAATTTCAATTGACTTGTTGAAGTATTGCAATCACCCTTATCCACAAACGAAATTTAAATCAACTTTTTAGCAGTAACACACTCACATTTTTCATAAAACAAACACATTTTTTTTCTACAATCTACTCTCTGGAACCTAAAACTAATTTAAAAAAAACATCTTTCTAGGCATCCACTGTCCCTAATCGTGCAAGAAAATTTCAATTGACTTGTTGAAATATTGCAATCACCCTTATCCAAAAACGAAATTTAAATCAACTTTTTAGCAGTAACACACTCACATTTTTCATAAAACAAACACATTTTTTTCAGGAATCTACTCTCTGAAACCTAAAACTAATTTTAAAAAAACATCTTTCTAGGCATCCACTGTCCCTAATCGTGCAACAAAATTTCAATTGACTTATTGAAATATTGCAATCACCCTTATTCAAAAACGAAATTTAAATCAACTTTTTAGCAGTAACACCCTCACATTTTTCATAAAACAAACACATTTTTTTCAGGAATCTACTCTGTGAAACCTAATACTAATTTAAAAAAGATATCTTTCTATGCATCCACTCTCCCTAATCGTGCAAGAAAATTTCAATTAACTTGTTGAAGTATTGCAATCACCCTTATCCAAAAACGAAATTTAAATCAACTTTTTAGCAGTAACACACTCACATTTTTCATAAAACAAACACATTTTTTTCAGGAATCTACTCTCTGAAACCTAAAACTAATTAAAAAAACACTTTTTTAGGCATCCACTCTCCCTAATCTTCCAAGAAAATTTCAATTAACTTGTTGAAATATTGCAATCACCCTTATCCAAAAACGAAATTTAAATCAACTTTTTAGCAGTAACACACTCACATTTTTCATAAAACAAACACATTTTTTTCAGGAATCTACTCTCTGAAACCTAAAACTAATTAAAAAAAAATATCTTTCTAGGCATCCACTGTCCCTAATCGTGCAAGAAAATTTCACTTGACTTGTTGAAATATTGCAATCACCCTTATTCAAAAACGAAATTTAAATCAACTTTTTAGCAGTAACACCCTCACATTTTTCATAAAACAAACACATTTATTTCAGGACTCTACTCTCTGAAACCTAAAACTAATTAAAAAAGAACATCTTTCTAGGCATCCACTCTCCCTAATCTTCCAAGAAAATTTCAATTAACTTATTGAAATATTGCAATCACCCTTATCCAAAAACGATATTTAAATCAACTTTTTAGCAGTAAAACACTCACATTTTTCATAAAACAAACACATTTTTTTCAGGAATCTACTCTCTGGAACCTAAAACTAATTTAAAAAAAACATCTTTCTAGGCATCCACTGTCCCTAATCGTGCAAGAAAATTTCAATTGACTTGTTGAAATATTGCAATCACCCTTATCCAAAAATGAAATTTAAATCAACTTTTTAGCAGTAACACACTCACATTTTTCATAAAACAAACACATTTTTTTCAGGAATCTACTCTCTGGAACCTTAAACTAATTTAAAAAAAACATCTTTCTAGGCATCCACTGTCCCTAATCGTGCAAGAAAATTTCAATTGACTTGTTGAAATATTGCAATCACCCTTATTCAAAAACGAAATTTAAATCAACTTTTTAGCAGTAACACCCTCACATTTTTCATAAAACAAACACATTTTTTTCAGGAATCTACTCTCTGGAACCTAAAACTAATTTTAAAAAAACATCTTTCTAGGCATCCACTGTCCCTAATCGTGCAAGAAAATTTCAATTGACTTGTTGAAGTATTGCAATCACCCTTATCCAAAAACGAAATTTAAATCAACTTTTTAGCAGTAACACACTCACATTTTTCATAAAACAAACATTTTTTTTCAGGAATCTACCCTCTGGAACCTAAAACTAATTTTAAAAAAACATCTTTCTAGGCATCCACTGTCCCTAATCGTGCAAGAAAATTTCAATTGACTTGTTGAAATATTGCAATCACCCTTATCCAAAAACGAAATTTAAATCAACTTTTTAGCAGTAACACACTCACATTTTTCATAAAACAAACACATTTTTTTCAGGAATCTACTCTCTGAAACCTAAAACTAATTTTAAAAAAACATCTTTCTAGGCATCCACTGTCCCTAATCGTGCAAGAAAATTTCAATTGATTTATTGAAATATTGCAATCACCCTTATTCAAAAACGAAATTTAAATCAACTTTTTAGCAGTAACACCCTCACATTTTTCATAAAACAAACACATTTTTTTCAGGAATCTACTCTCTGAAACCTAAAACTAATAAAAAAAAAACATCTTTCTAGGCATCCACTCTCCCTAATCTTCCAAGAAAATTTCAATTAACTTATTGAAATATTGCAATCACCCTTATCCAAAAACGATATTTAAATCAACTTTTTTGCAGTAATACACTCACATTTTTCATAAAACAAACACATTTTTTTCAGGAATCTACTCTCTGAAACCTAAAACTAATTTAAAAAAAACATCTTTCTAGGCATCCATTGTCCCCAATCTTGCAAGAAAATTTCAATTGACTTGTTAAATGATGCATTCACACCTATCCTGAAACTAAATTTAAATCAACTTTTTTGCAGTAACACACTCACATTTTTCATGAAACAAATAATTTTTTTTTCAGGAATCCACTCTCTGGAACCTATAACGAATTTGTAAAAAACATCTTTCTAGGCATCCACTCTCCCTAATCTTGCAAGAAAATTTCAATTAACTTGTTGAAATATTGCAATCACCCTTATCCAAAAACGAAATTTAAATCAACTTTTTAGCAGTAACACACTCACATTTTTCATAAAACAAACGCATTTTTTTCAGGAATCTACTCTCTGGAACCTGAAACTAATTTTAAAAAAACATCTTTCTAGGCATCCACTGTCCCTAATCGTGTAAGAAAATTTCAATTGACTTGTTGAAATATTGCAATCACCCTTATCCAAAAACGAAATTTAAATCAACTTTTTAGCAGTAACACACTCACATTTTTCATAAAACAAACACATTTATTTCAGGAATCTACTCTCTGGAACCTAAAACTAATTAAAAAAAACATCTTTCTAGGCATCCACTCTCCCTAATCTTCCAAGAAAATTTCAATTAACTTATTGAAATATTGCAATCACCCTTATCCAAAAACGATATTTACATCAACTTTTTTGCAGTAACACACTCACATTTTTCATAAAACAAACACATTTTTTTCAGGAATCTACTCTCTGAAACCTAAAACTAATTTTAAAAAAACATCTTTCTAGGCATCCACTGTCCCTAATTGTGCAAGAAAATTTCAATTGACTTGTTGAAATATTGCAATTACCCTTATTCAAAAACGAAATTTAAATCAACTTTTTAGCAGTAACACCCTCACATTTTTCATAAAACAAACACATTTTTTTCAGGAATCTACTCTCTGGAACCTAAAACTAATTTGAAAAAAACATCTTTCTAGGCATCCACTGTCCCTAATCGTGCAAGAAAATTTCAATTGACTTGTTGAAGTATTGCAATCACCCTTATCCACAAACGAAATTTAAATCAACTTTTTAGCAGTAACACACTCACATTTTTCATAAAACAAACACATTTTTTTTCTACAATCTACTCTCTGGAACCTAAAACTAATTTAAAAAAAACATCTTTCTAGGCATCCACTGTCCCTAATCGTGCAAGAAAATTTCAATTGACTTGTTGAAATATTGCAATCACCCTTATCCAAAAACGAAATTTAAATCAACTTTTTAGCAGTAACACACTCACATTTTTCATAAAACAAACACATTTTTTTCAGGAATCTACTCTCTGAAACCTAAAACTAATTTTAAAAAAACATCTTTCTAGGCATCCACTGTCCCTAATCGTGCAACAAAATTTCAATTGACTTATTGAAATATTGCAATCACCCTTATTCAAAAACGAAATTTAAATCAACTTTTTAGCAGTAACACCCTCACATTTTTCATAAAACAAACACATTTTTTTCAGGAATCTACTCTGTGAAACCTAAAACTAATTTAAAAAAGATATCTTTCTATGCATCCACTCTCCCTAATCGTGCAAGAAAATTTCAATTAACTTGTTGAAGTATTGCAATCACCCTTATCCAAAAACGAAATTTAAATCAACTTTTTAGCAGTAACACACTCACATTTTTCATAAAACAAACACATTTTTTTCAGGAATCTACTCTCTGAAACCTAAAACTAATTAAAAAAAACACTTTTTTAGGCATCCACTCTCCCTAATCTTCCAAGAAAATTTCAATTAACTTGTTGAAATATTGCAATCACCCTTATCCAAAAACGAAATTTAAATCAACTTTTTAGCAGTAACACACTCACATTTTTCATAAAACAAACACATTTTTTTCAGGAATCTACTCTCTGAAACCTAAAACTAATTAAAAAAAAATATCTTTCTAGGCATCCACTGTCCCTAATCGTGCAAGAAAATTTCACTTGACTTGTTGAAATATTGCAATCACCCTTATTCAAAAACGAAATTTAAATCAACTTTTTAGCAGTAACACCCTCACATTTTTCATAAAACAAACACATTTATTTCAGGACTCTACTCTCTGAAACCTAAAACTAATTAAAAAAGAACATCTTTCTAGGCATCCACTCTCCCTAATCTTCCAAGAAAATTTCAATTAACTTATTGAAATATTGCAATCACCCTTATCCAAAAACGATATTTAAATCAACTTTTTAGCAGTAAAACACTCACATTTTTCATAAAACAAACACATTTTTTTCAGGAATCTACTCTCTGGAACCTAAAACTAATTTAAAAAAAACATCTTTCTAGGCATCCACTGTCCCTAATCGTGCAAGAAAATTTCAATTGACTTGTTGAAATATTGCAATCACCCTTATCCAAAAATGAAATTGAAATCAACTTTTTAGCAGTAACACACTCACATTTTTCATAAAACAAACACATTTTTTTCAGGAATCTACTCTCTGGAACCTTAAACTAATTTAAAAAAAACATCTTTCTAGGCATCCACTGTCCCTAATCGTGCAAGAAAATTTCAATTGACTTGTTGAAATATTGCAATCACCCTTATTCAAAAACGAAATTTAAATCAACTTTTTAGCAGTAACACCCTCACATTTTTCATAAAACAAACACATTTTTTTCAGGAATCTACTCTCTGGAACCTAAAACTAATTTTAAAAAAACATCTTTCTAGGCATCCACTGTCCCTAATCGTGCAAGAAAATTTCAATTGACTTGTTGAAGTATTGCAATCACCCTTATCCAAAAACGAAATTTAAATCAACTTTTTAGCAGTAACACACTCACATTTTTCATAAAACAAACATTTTTTTTCAGGAATCTACCCTCTGGAACCTAAAACTAATTTTAAAAAAACATCTTTCTAGGCATCCACTGTCCCTAATCGTGCAAGAAAATTTCAATTGACTTGTTGAAATATTGCAATCACCCTTATCCAAAAACGAAATTTAAATCAACTTTTTAGCAGTAACACACTCACATTTTTCATAAAACAAACACATTTTTTTCAGGAATCTACTCTCTGAAACCTAAAACTAATTTTAAAAAAACATCTTTCTAGGCATCCACTGTCCCTAATCGTGCAAGAAAATTTCAATTGACTTATTGAAATATTGCAATCACCCTTATTCAAAAACGAAATTTAAATCAACTTTTTAGCAGTAACACCCTCACATTTTTCATAAAACAAACACATTTTTTTCAGGAATCTACTCTCTGAAACCTAAAACTAATTAAAAAAAAACATCTTTCTAGGCATCCACTCTCCCTAATCTTCCAAGAAAATTTCAATTAACTTATTGAAATATTGCAATCACCCTTATCCAAAAACGATATTTAAATCAACTTTTTTGCAGTAATACACTCACATTTTTCATAAAACAAACACATTTTTTTCAGGAATCTACTCTCTGAAACCTAAAACTAATTTAAAAAAAACATCTTTCTAGGCATCCATTGTCCCCAATCTTGCAAGAAAATTTCAATTGACTTGTTAAATGATGCATTCACACCTATCCTGAAACTAAATTTAAATCAACTTTTTTGCAGTAACACACTCACATTTTTCATGAAACAAATAATTTTTTTTTCAGGAATCCACTCTCTGGAACCTATAACGAATTTGTAAAAAACATCTTTCTAGGCATCCACTCTCCCTAATCTTGCAAGAAAATTTCAATTAACTTGTTGAAATATTGCAATCACCCTTATCCAAAAACGAAATTTAAATCAACTTTTTAGCAGTAACACACTCACATTTTTCATAAAACAAACACATTTTTTTCAGGAATCTACTCTCTGGAACCTGAAACTAATTTTAAAAAAACATCTTTCTAGGCATCCACTGTCCCTAATCGTGTAAGAAAATTTCAATTGACTTGTTGAAATATTGCAATCACCCTTATCCAAAAACGAAATTTAAATCAACTTTTTAGCAGTAACACACTCACATTTTTCATAAAACAAACACATTTATTTCAGGAATCTACTCTCTGGAACCTAAAACTAATTAAAAAAAACATCTTTCTAGGCATCCACTCTCCCTAATCTTCCAAGAAAATTTCAATTAACTTATTGAAATATTGCAATCACCCTTATCCAAAAACGATATTTACATCAACTTTTTTGCAGTAACACACTCACATTTTTCATAAAACAAACACATTTTTTTCAGGAATCTACTCTCTGAAACCTAAAACTAATTTTAAAAAAACATCTTTCTAGGCATCCACTGTCCCTAATTGTGCAAGAAAATTTCAATTGACTTGTTGAAATATTGCAATTACCCTTATTCAAAAACGAAATTTAAATCAACTTTTTAGCAGTAACACCCTCACATTTTTCATAAAACAAACACATTTTTTTCAGGAATCTACTCTCTGGAACCTAAAACTAATTTGAAAAAAACATCTTTCTAGGCATCCACTGTCCCTAATCGTGCAAGAAAATTTCAATTGACTTGTTGAAGTATTGCAATCACCCTTATCCACAAACGAAATTTAAATCAACTTTTTAGCAGTAACACACTCACATTTTTCATAAAACAAACACATTTTTTTTCTACAATCTACTCTCTGGAACCTAAAACTAATTTAAAAAAAACATCTTTCTAGGCATCCACTGTCCCTAATCGTGCAAGAAAATTTCAATTGACTTGTTGAAATATTGCAATCACCCTTATCCAAAAACGAAATTTAAATCAACTTTTTAGCAGTAACACACTCACATTTTTCATAAAACAAACACATTTTTTTCAGGAATCTACTCTCTGAAACCTAAAACTAATTTTAAAAAAACATCTTTCTAGGCATCCACTGTCCCTAATCGTGCAACAAAATTTCAATTGACTTATTGAAATATTGCAATCACCCTTATTCAAAAACGAAATTTAAATCAACTTTTTAGCAGTAACACCCTCACATTTTTCATAAAACAAACACATTTTTTTCAGGAATCTACTCTGTGAAACCTAATACTAATTTAAAAAAGATATCTTTCTATGCATCCACTCTCCCTAATCGTGCAAGAAAATTTCAATTAACTTGTTGAAGTATTGCAATCACCCTTATCCAAAAACGAAATTTAAATCAACTTTTTAGCAGTAACACACTCACATTTTTCATAAAACAAACACATTTTTTTCAGGAATCTACTCTCTGAAACCTAAAACTAATTAAAAAAAACACTTTTTTAGGCATCCACTCTCCCTAATCTTCCAAGAAAATTTCAATTAACTTGTTGAAATATTGCAATCACCCTTATCCAAAAACGAAATTTAAATCAACTTTTTAGCAGTAACACACTCACATTTTTCATAAAACAAACACATTTTTTTCAGGAATCTACTCTCTGAAACCTAAAACTAATTAAAAAAAAATATCTTTCTAGGCATCCACTGTCCCTAATCGTGCAAGAAAATTTCACTTGACTTGTTGAAATATTGCAATCACCCTTATTCAAAAACGAAATTTAAATCAACTTTTTAGCAGTAACACCCTCACATTTTTCATAAAACAAACACATTTATTTCAGGACTCTACTCTCTGAAACCTAAAACTAATTAAAAAAGAACATCTTTCTAGGCATCCACTCTCCCTAATCTTCCAAGAAAATTTCAATTAACTTATTGAAATATTGCAATCACCCTTATCCAAAAACGATATTTAAATCAACTTTTTAGCAGTAAAACACTCACATTTTTCATAAAACAAACACATTTTTTTCAGGAATCTACTCTCTGGAACCTAAAACTAATTTAAAAAAAACATCTTTCTAGGCATCCACTGTCCCTAATCGTGCAAGAAAATTTCAATTGACTTGTTGAAATATTGCAATCACCCTTATCCAAAAATGAAATTGAAATCAACTTTTTAGCAGTAACACACTCACATTTTTCATAAAACAAACACATTTTTTTCAGGAATCTACTCTCTGGAACCTTAAACTAATTTAAAAAAAACATCTTTCTAGGCATCCACTGTCCCTAATCGTGCAAGAAAATTTCAATTGACTTGTTGAAATATTGCAATCACCCTTATTCAAAAACGAAATTTAAATCAACTTTTTAGCAGTAACACC
Source organism: Lissotriton vulgaris (assembly GCF_964263255.1). Lineage (NCBI taxonomy): Eukaryota > Metazoa > Chordata > Amphibia > Caudata > Salamandridae > Lissotriton > Lissotriton vulgaris. The sequence continues at coordinate 128,597 of NW_028247291.1, read as the reverse complement.
CTCACATTTTTCATAAAACAAACACATTTTTTTCAGGAATCTACTCTCTGGAACCTAAAACTAATTTTAAAAAAACATCTTTCTAGGCATCCACTGTCCCTAATCGTGCAAGAAAATTTCAATTGACTTGTTGAAGTATTGCAATCACCCTTATCCAAAAACGAAATTTAAATCAACTTTTTAGCAGTAACACACTCACATTTTTCATAAAACAAACATTTTTTTTCAGGAATCTACCCTCTGGAACATAAAACTAATTTTAAAAAAACATCTTTCTAGGCATCCACTGTCCCTAATCGTGCAAGAAAATTTCAATTGACTTGTTGAAATATTGCAATCACCCTTATCCAAAAACGAAATTTAAATCAACTTTTTAGCAGTAACACACTCACATTTTTCATAAAACAAACACATTTTTTTCAGGAATCTACTCTCTGAAACCTAAAACTAATTTTAAAAAAACATCTTTCTAGGCATCCACTGTCCCTAATCGTGCAAGAAAATTTCAATTGACTTATTGAAATATTGCAATCACCCTTATTCAAAAACTAAATTTAAATCAACTTTTTAGCAGTAACACCCTCACATTTTCATAAAACAAACACATTTTTTTCAGGAATCTACTCTCTGAAACCTAAAACTAATTAAAAAAAAACATCTTTCTAGGCATCCACTCTCCCTAATCTTCCAAGAAAATTTCAATTAACTTATTGAAATATTGCAATCACCCTTATCCAAAAACGATATTTAAATCAACTTTTTTGCAGTAATACACTCACATTTTTCATAAAACAAACACATTTTTTTCAGGAATCTACTCTCTGAAACCTAAAACTAATTTAAAAAAAACATCTTTCTAGGCATCCATTGTCCCCAATCTTGCAAGAAAATTTCAATTGACTTGTTAAATGATGCATTCACACCTATCCTGAAACTAAATTTAAATCAACTTTTTTGCAGTAACACACTCACATTTTTCATGAAACAAATAATTTTTTTTTCAGGAATCCACTCTCTGGAACCTATAACGAATTTGTAAAAAACATCTTTCTAGGCATCCACTCTCCCTAATCTTGCAAGAAAATTTCAATTAACTTGTTGAAATATTGCAATCACCCTTATCCAAAAACGAAATTTAAATCAACTTTTTAGCAGTAACACACTCACATTTTTCATAAAACAAACACATTTTTTTCAGGAATCTACTCTCTGGAACCTGAAACTAATTTTAAAAAAACATCTTTCTAGGCATCCACTGTCCCTAATCGTGTAAGAAAATTTCAATTGACTTGTTGAAATATTGCAATCACCCTTATCCAAAAACGAAATTTAAATCAACTTTTTAGCAGTAACACACTCACATTTTTCATAAAACAAACACATTTTTTTCAGGAATCTACTCTCTGAAACCTAAAACTAATTTTAAAAAAACATCTTTCTAGGCATCCACTGTCCCTAATCGTGCAAGAAAATTTCAATTGACTTGTTGAAATATTGCAATCACCCTTATTCAAAAACAAAATTTAAATCAACTTTTTAGCAGTAACACCCTCACATTTTTCATAAAACAAACACATTTTTTTCAGGAATCTACTCTCTGAAACCTAAAACTAATTAAAAAAACATCTTTCTAGGCATCCACTCTCCCTAATCTTCTAAGAAAATTTCAATTAACTTATTGAAATATTGCAATCACCCTTATCCAAAAACGATATTTAAAACAACTTTTTAGCAGTAACACACTCACATTTTTCATTAAACAAACACATTTTTTTCAGGAATCTACTCTCTGGAACCTAAAACTAATTTTAAAAAAACATCTTTCTAGGCATCCACTGTCCCTAATCGTGTAAGAAAATTTCAATTGACTTGTTGAAATATTGCAATCACCCTTATCCAAAAACGAAATTTAAATCAACTTTTTAGCAGTAACACACTCACATTTTTCATAAAACAAACACATTTTTTTCAGGAATCTACTCTCTGAAACCTAAAACTAATTTAAAAAAAATATCTTTCTAGGCATCCACTGTCCCTAATCGTGCAAGAAAATTTCAATTGACTTGTTGAAATATTGCAATCACCCTTATTCAAAAACGAAATTTAAATCAACTTTTTAGCAGTAACACCCTCACATTTTTCATAAAACAAACACATTTATTTCAGGAATCTACTCTCTGAAACCTAAAACTAATTAAAAAAAACATCTTTCTAGGCATCCACTCTCCCTAATCTTCCAAGAAAATTTCAATTAACTTATTGAAATATTGCAATCACCCTTATCCAAAAACGATATTTACATCAACTTTTTTGCAGTAACACACTCACATTTTTCATAAAACAAACACATTTTTTTCAGGAATCTACTCTCTGAAACCTAAAACTAATTTTAAAAAAACATCTTTCTAGGCATCCACTGTCCCTAATTGTGCAAGAAAATTTCAATTGACTTGTTGAAATATTGCAATCACCCTTATTCAAAAACGAAATTTAAATCAACTTTTTAGCAGTAACACCCTCACATTTTTCATAAAACAAACACATTTTTTTCAGGAATCTACTCTCTGGAACCTAAAACTAATTTGAAAAAAACATCTTTCTAGGCATCCACTGTCCCTAATCGTGCAAGAAAATTTCAATTGACTTGTTGAAGTATTGCAATCACCCTTATCCAAAAACGAAATTTAAATCAACTTTTTAGCAGTAACACACTCACATTTTTCATAAAACAAACACATTTTTTTCAGGAATCTACTCTCTGGAACCTAAAACTAATTTTAAAAAAACATCTTTCTAGGCATCCACTGTCCCTAATCGTGTAAGAAAATTTCAATTGACTTGTTGAAATATTGCAATCACCCTTATCCAAAAACGAAATTTAAATCAACTTTTTAGCAGTAACACACACATTTTTCATAAAACAAACACATTTTTTTCAGGAATCTACTCTCTGAAACCTAAAACTAATTTTAAAAAAATATCTTTCTAGGCATCCACTGTCCCTAATCGTGCAAGAAAATTTCAATTGACTTGTTGAAATATTGCAATCACCCTTATTCAAAAACAAAATTTAAATCAACTTTTTAGCAGTAACACCCTCACATTTTTCATAAAACAAACACATTTGTTTCAGGAATCTACTCTCTGAAACCTAAAACTAATTAAAAAAACATCTTTCTAGGCATCCACTCTCCCTAATCTTCCAAGAAAATTTCAATTAACTTATTGAAATATTGCAATCACCCTTATCCAAAAACGATATTTAAAACAACTTTTTAGCAGTAACACACTCACATTTTTCATTAAACAAACACATTTTTTTCAGGAATCTACTCTCTGGAACCTAAAACTAATTTTAAAAAAACATCTTTCTAGGCATCCACTGTCCCTAATCGTGCAAGAAAATTTCAATTGACTTGTTGAAATATTGCAATCACCCTTATCCAAAAACGAAATTTAAATCAACTTTTTAGCAGTAACACACTCACATTTTTCATAAAACAAACACATTTTTTTCAGGAATCTACTCTCTGAAACCTAAAACTAATTTAAAAAAAATATCTTTCTAGGCATCCACTGTCCCTAATCGTGCAAGAAAATTTCAATTGACTTGTTGAAATATTGCAATCACCCTTATTCAAAAACGAAATTTAAATCAACTTTTTAGCAGTAACACCCTCACATTTTTCATAAAACAAACACATTTATTTCAGGAATCTACTCTCTGAAACCTAAAACTAATTAAAAAAAACATCTTTCTAGGCATCCACTCTCCCTAATCTTCCAAGAAAATTTCAATTAACTTATTGAAATATTGCAATCACCCTTATCCAAAAACGATATTTAAATCAACTTTTTAGCAGTAAAACACTCACATTTTTCATAAAACAAACACATTTTTTTCAGGAATCTACTCTCTGGAACCTAAAACTAATTTTAAAAAAACATATTTCTAGGCATCCACTGTCCCTAATCGTGCAAGAAAATTTCAATTGACTTGTTGAAATATTGCAATCACCCTTATCCAAAAATGAAATTTAAATCAACTTTTTAGCAGTAACACACTCACATTTTTCATAAAACAAACACATTTTTTTCAGGAATCTACTCTCTGGAACCTAAAACTAATTTTAAAAAAACATCTTTCTAGGCATCCACTGTCCCTAATCGTGCAAGAAAATTTCAATTGACTTGTTGAAGTATTGCAATCACCCTTATCCAAAAACGAAATTTAAATCAACTTTTTAGCAGTAACACACTCACATTTTTCATAAAACAAACATTTTTTTTCAGGAATCTACCCTCTGGAACCTAAAACTAATTTTAAAAAAACATCTTTCTAGGCATCCACTGTCCCTAATCGTGCAAGAAAATTTCAATTGACTTGTTGAAATATTGAAATCACCCTTATCCAAAAACGAAATTTAAATCAACTTTTTATCAGTAACACACTCACATTTTTCATAAAACAAACACATTTTTTTCAGGAATCTACTCTCTGAAACCTAAAACTAATTTTAAAAAAACATCTTTCTAGGCATCCACTGTCCCTAATCGTGCAAGAAAATTTCAATTGACTTATTGAAATATTGCAATCACCCTTATTCAAAAACGAAATTTAAATCAACTTTTTAGCAGTAACACCCTCACATTTTTCATAAAACAAACACATTTTTTTCAGGAATCTACTCTCTGAAACCTAAAACTAATTAAAAAAAAACATCTTTCTAGGCATCCACTCTCCCTAATCTTCCAAGAAAATTTCAATTAACTTATTGAAATATTGCAATCACCCTTATCCAAAAACGATATTTAAATCAACTTTTTTGCAGTAATACACTCACATTTTTCATAAAACAAACACATTTTTTTCAGGAATCTACTCTCTGAAACCTAAAACTAATTTAAAAAAAACATCTTTCTAGGCATCCATTGTCCCCAATCTTGCAAGAAAATTTCAATTGACTTGTTAAATGATGCATTCACACCTATCCTGAAACTAAATTTAAATCAACTTTTTTGCAGTAACACACTCACATTTTTCATGAAACAAATAATTTTTTTTTCAGGAATCCACTCTCTGGAACCTATAACGAATTTGTAAAAAACATCTTTCTAGGCATCCACTCTCCCTAATCTTGCAAGAAAATTTCAATTAACTTGTTGAAATATTGCAATCACCCTTATCCAAAAACGAAATTTAAATCAACTTTTTAGCAGTAACACACTCACATTTTTCATAAAAGAAACACATTTTTTTCAGGAATCTACTCTCTGGAACCTGAAACTAATTTTAAAAAAACATCTTTCTAGGCATCCACTGTCCCTAATCGTGTAAGAAAATTTCAATTGACTTGTTGAAATATTGCAATCACCCTTATCCAAAAACGAAATTTAAATCAACTTTTTAGCAGTAACACACTCACATTTTTCATAAAACAAACACATTTTTTCAGGAATCTACTCTCTGAAACCTAAAACTAATTTTAAAAAAACATCTTTCTAGGCATCCACTGTCCCTAATCGTGCAAGAAAATTTCAATTGACTTGTTGAAATATTGCAATCACCCTTATTCAAAAACAAAATTTAAATCAACTTTTTAGCAGTAACACCCTCACATTTTTCATAAAACAAACACATTTTTTTCAGGAATCTACTCTCTGAAACCTAAAACTAATTAAAAAAACATCTTTCTAGGCATCCACTCTCCCTAATCTTCCAAGAAAATTTCAATTAACTTATTGAAATATTGCAATCACCCTTATCCAAAAACGATATTTAAAACAACTTTTTAGCAGTAACACACTCACATTTTTCATTAAACAAACACATTTTTTTCAGGAATCTACTCTCTGGAACCTAAAACTAATTTTAAAAAAACATCTTTCTAGGCATCCACTGTCCCTAATCGTGCAAGAAAATTTCAATTGACTTGTTGAAATATTGCAATCACCCTTATCCAAAAACGAAATTTAAATCAATTTTTTAGCAGTAACACACTCACATTTTTCATAAAACAAACACATTTTTTTCAGGAATCTACTCTCTGAAACCTAAAACTAATTTAAAAAAAATATCTTTCTAGGCATCCACTGTCCCTAATCGTGCAAGAAAATTTCAATTGACTTGTTGAAATATTGCAATCACCCTTATTCAAAAACGAAATTTAAATCAACTTTTTAGCAGTAACACCCTCACATTTTTCATAAAACAAACACATTTATTTCAGGAATCTACTCTCTGAAACCTAAAACTAATTAAAAAAAACATCTTTCTAGGCATCCACTCTCCCTAATCTTCCAAGAAAATTTCAATTAACTTATTGAAATATTGCAATCACCCTTATCCAAAAACGATATTTACATCAACTTTTTTGCAGTAACACACTCACATTTTTCATAAAACAAACACATTTTTTTCAGGAATCTACTCTCTGAAACCTAAAACTAATTTTAAAAAAACATCTTTCTAGGCATCCACTGTCCCTAATTGTGCAAGAAAATTTCAATTGACTTGTTGAAATATTGCAATCACCCTTATTCAAAAACGAAATTTAAATCAACTTTTTAGCAGTAACACCCTCACATTTTTCATAAAACAAACACATTTTTTTCAGGAATCTACTCTCTGGAACCTAAAACTAATTTGAAAAAAACATCTTTCTAGGCATCCACTGTCCCTAATCGTGCAAGAAAATTTCAATTGACTTGTTGAAGTATTGCAATCACCCTTATCCAAAAACGAAATTTAAATCAACTTTTTAGCAGTAACACACTCACATTTTTCATAAAACAAACACATTTTTTTTCAGGAATCTACTCTCTGGAACCTAAAACTAATTTTAAAAAAACATCTTTCTAGGCATCCACTGTCCCTAATCGTGCAAGAAAATTTCAATTGACTTGTTGAAATATTGCAATCACCCTTATCCAAAAACGAAATTTAAATCAACTTTTTAGCAGTAACACACTCACATTTTTCATAAAACAAACACATTTTTTTCAGGAATCTACTCTCTGAAACCTAAAACTAATTTTAAAAAAACATCTTTCTAGGCATCCACTGTCCCTAATCGTGCAACAAAATTTCAATTGACTTATTGAAATATTGCAATCACCCTTATTCAAAAACGAAATTTAAATCAACTTTTTAGCAGTAACACCCTCACATTTTTCATAAAACAAACACATTTTTTTCAGGAATCTACTCTGTGAAACCTAATACTAATTTAAAAAAGATATCTTTCTATGCATCCACTCTCCCTAATCGTGCAAGAAAATTTCAATTAACTTGTTGAAGTATTGCAATCACCCTTATCCAAAAACGAAATTTAAATCAACTTTTTAGCAGTAACACACTCACATTTTTCATAAAACAAACACATTTTTTTCAGGAATCTACTCTCTGGAACCTAAAACTAATTTTAAAAAAACATCTTTCTAGGCATCCACTGTCCCTAATTGTGCAAGAAAATTTCAATTGACTTGTTGAAATATTGCAATCACCCTTATCCAAAAACGAAATTTAAATCAACTTTTTAGCAGTAACACACTCACATTTTTCATAAAACAAACACATTTTTTTCAGGAATCTACTCTCTGAAACCTAAAACTAATTTAAAAAAAATATCTCTCTAGGCATCCACTGTCCCTAATCGTGCAAGAAAATTTCAATTGACTTGTTGAAATATTGCAATCACCCTTATCCAAAAACGAAATTTAAATCAACTTTTTAGCAGTAACACACTCACATTTTTCATAAAACGAACACATTTTTTCAGGAATCAACTCTCTGGAACATAAAACAAATATAAAAAAAACATCTTTCTATGCATCCACTCTCCCTAATCGTGCAAGAAAATTTCAATTAACTAGTTGAAATAATGCAATCATGCCTATCCTGAAGCTAAATTTAAATAAACTTTTTAGCAGTAACACACTCATATTTTTCATAAAACAAACACATTTATTTCAGGAATCTACTCTCTGAAACCTAAAACTAATTAAAAAAACATCTTTCTAGGCATCCACTCTCCCTAATCTTCCAAGAAAATTTCAATTAACTTATTGAAATATTGCAATCACCCTTATCCAAAAACGATATTTAAATCAACTTTTTAGCAGTATCACACTCACATTTTTCATAAAACAAACACATTTTTTTTAGGAATCTACTCTCTGGAACCTAAAACTAATTTTAAAAAAACATCTTTCTAGGCATCCACTGTCCCTAATCGTGCAAGAAAATTTCAATTGACTTGTTGAAATATTGCAATCACCCTTATCCAAAAATGAAATTTAAATCAACTTTTTAGCAGTAACACACTCACATTTTTCATAAAACAAACACATTTGTTTCAGGAATCTACTCTCTGGAACCTAAAACTAATTTTAAAAAAACATCTTTCTAGGCATCCACTGTCCCTAGTCGTGCAAGAAAATTTCAATTGACTTGTTGAAATATTGCAATCACCCTTATTCAAAAACTAAATTTAAATCAACTTTTTAGCAGTAACACCCTCACATTTTTCATAAAACAAACACATTTTTTTAAGGAATCTACTCTCTGGAACCTAAAACTAATTTTAAAAAAACATCTTTCTAGGCATCCACTGTCCCTAATCGTGCAAGAAAATTTCAATTGACTTGTTGAAGTATTGCAATCACCCTTATCCAAAAACGAAATTTAAATCAACTTTTTAGCAGTAACACACTCACATTTTTCATAAAACAAACACATTTTTTTTCAGGAATCTACTCTCTGGAACCTAAAACTAATTTAAAAAAAACATCTTTCTAGGCATCCACTGTCCCTAATCGTGCAAGAAAATTTCAATTGACTTGTTGAAATATTGCAATCACCCTTATCCAAAAACGAAATTTAAATCAACTTTTTAGCAGTAACACACTCACATTTTTCATAAAACAAACAAATTTTTTTCAGGAATCTACTCTCTGAAACCTAAAACTAATTTTAAAAAAACATCTTTCTAGGCATCCACTGTCCCTAATCGTGCAAGAAAATTTCAATTGACTTATTGAAATATTGCAATCACCCTTATTCAAAAACGAAATTTAAATCAACTTTTTAGCAGTAACACCCTCACATTTTTCATAAAACAAACACATTTTTTTCAGGAATCTACTCTCTGAAACCTAAAACTAATTAAAAAAAACATCTTTCCAGGCATCCACTCTCCCTAATCTTCCAAGAAAATTTCAATTAACTTATTGAAATATTGCAATCACCCTTATCCAAAAACGATATTTAAATCAACTTTTTAGCAGTAACACACTCACATTTTTCATAAAACAAACACATTTTTTTCAGGAATCTACTCTCTGGAACCTAAAACTAATTTAAAAAAAACATCTTTCTAGGCATCCACTGTCCCTAATCGTGCAAGAAAATTTCAATTGACTTGTTGAAATATTGCAATCACCCTTATCCAAAAATGAAATTTAAATCAACTTTATAGCAGTAACACCCTCACATTTTTCATAAAACAAACACATTTTTTTCAGGAATCTACTCTCTGGAACCTAAAACTAATTTTAAAAAAACATCTTTCTAGGCATCCACTGTCCCTAATCGTGCAAGAAAATTTCAATTGACTTGTTGAAATATTGCAATCACCCTTATCCAAAAATGAAATTTAAATCAACTTTTTAGCAGTAACACACTCACATTTTTCATAAAACAAACACATTTGTTTCAGGAATCTACTCTCTGGAACCTAAAACTAATTTTAAAAAAACATCTTTCTAGGCATCCACTGTCCCTAGTCGTGCAAGAAAATTTCAATTGACTTGTTGAAATATTGCAATCACCCTTATTCAAAAACGAAATTTAAATCAACTTTTTAGCAGTAACACCCTCACATTTTTCATAAAACAAACACATTTTTTTCAGGAATCTACTCTCTGGAACCTAAAACTAATTTAAAAAAAACATCTTTCTAGGCATCCACTGTCCCTAATCGTGCAAGAAAATTTCAATTGACTTGTTGAAGTATTGCAATCACCCTTATCCAAAAACGATATTTAAATCAACTTTTTAGCAGTATCACACTCACATTTTTCATAAAACAAACACATTTTTTTCAGGAATCTACTCTCTGGAACCTAAAACTAATTTTAAAAAAACATCTTTCTAGGCATCCACTGTCCCTAATCGTGCAAGAAAATTTCAATTGACTTGTTGAAATATTGCAATCACCCTTATCCAAAAATGAAATTTAAATCAACTTTTTAGCAGTAACACACTCACATTTTTCATAAAACAAACACATTTGTTTCAGGAATCTACTCTCTGGAACCTAAAACTAATTTTAAAAAAACATCTTTCTAGGCATCCACTGTCCCTAGTCGTGCAAGAAAATTTCAATTGACTTGTTGAAATATTGCAATCACCCTTATTCAAAAACGAAATTTAAATCAACTTTTTAGCAGTAACACCCTCACATTTTTCATAAAACAAACACATTTTTTTCAGGAATCTACTCTCTGGAACCTAAAACTAATTTTAAAAAAACATCTTTCTAGGCATCCACTGTCCCTAATCGTGCAAGAAAATTTCAATTGACTTGTTGAAGTATTGCAATCACCCTTATCCAAAAACGAAATTTAAATCAACTTTTTAGCAGTAACACACTCACATTTTTCATAAAACAAACACATTTTTTTTCAGGAATCTACTCTCTGGAACCTAAAACTAATTTTAAAAAAACATCTTTCTAGGCATCCACTGTCCCTAATCGTGCAAGAAAATTTCAATTGACTTATTGAAATATTGCAATCACCCTTATTCAAAAACGAAATTTAAATCAACTTTTTAGCAGTAACACCCTCACATTTTTCATAAAACAAACACATTTTTTTCAGGAATCTACTCTCTGAAACCTAAAACTAATTAAAAAAAACATCTTTCCAGGCATCCACTCTCCCTAATCTTCCAAGAAAATTTCAATTAACTTATTGAAATATTGCAATCACCCTTATCCAAAAACGATATTTAAATCAACTTTTTAGCAGTAACACACTCACATTTTTCATAAAACAAACACATTTTTTTCAGGAATCTACTCTCTGGAACCTAAAACTAATTTAAAAAAAACATCTTTCTAGGCATCCACTGTCCCTAATCGTGCAAGAAAATTTCAATTGACTTGTTGAAGTATTGCAATCACCCTTATCCAAAAACGAAATTTAAATCAACTTTTTAGCAGTAACACACTCACATTTTTCATAAAACAAACACATTTTTTTTCAGGAATCTACTCTCTGGAACCTAAAACTAATTTTAAAAAAACATCTTTCTAGGCATCCACTGTCCCTAATCGTGCAAGAAAATTTCAATTGACTTATTGAAATATTGCAATCACCCTTATTCAAAAACGAAATTTAAATCAACTTTTTAGCAGTAACACCCTCACATTTTTCATAAAACAAACACATTTTTTTCAGGAATCTACTCTCTGAAACCTAAAACTAATTAAAAAAAACATCTTTCCAGGCATCCACTCTCCCTAATCTTCCAAGAAAATTTCAATTAACTTATTGAAATATTGCAATCACCCTTATCCAAAAACGATATTTAAATCAACTTTTTAGCAGTAACACACTCACATTTTTCATAAAACAAACACATTTTTTTCAGGAATCTACTCTCTGGAACCTAAAACTAATTTAAAAAAAACATCTTTCTAGGCATCCACTGTCCCTAATCGTGCAAGAAAATTTCAATTGACTTGTTGAAATATTGCAATCACCCTTATCCAAAAATGAAATTTAAATCAACTTTTTAGCAGTAACACACTCACATTTTTCATAAAACAAACACATTTTTTTCAGGAATCTACTCTCTGAAACCTAAAACTAATTTTAAAAAAACATCTTTCTAGGCATCCACTGTCCCTAATCGTGCAAGAAAATTTCAATTGACTTATTGAAATATTGCAATCACCCTTATTCAAAAACGAAATTTAAATCAACTTTATAGCAGTAACACCCTCACATTTTTCATAAAACAAACACATTTTTTTCAGGAATCTACTCTCTGAAACCTAATACTAATTTAAAAAAGAAATCTTTCTATGCATCCACTGTCCCTAATCGTGCAAGAAAATTTCAATTGACTTGTTGAAGTATTGCAATCACCCTTATCCAAAAACGAAATTTAAATCAACTTTTTAGCAGTAACACACTCACATTTTTCATAAAACAAACACATTTTTTTCAGGAATCTACTCTCTGAAACCTAAAACTAATTTAAAAAAAACATCTTTCTAGGCATCCATTGTCCCCAATCTTGCAAGAAAATTTCAATTGACTTGTTGAAATGATGCATTCACACCTATCCTGAAACTAAATTTAAATCAACTTTTTTGCAGTAACACACTCACATTTTTCATGAAACAAATCATTTTTTTTTCAGGAATCCACTCTCTGGAACCTATAACGAATTTGTAAAAAACATCTTTCTAGGCATCCACTCTCCCTAATCTTGCAAGAAAATTTCAATTAACTTGTTGAAATATTGCAATCACCCTTATCCAAAAACGATATTTACATCAACTTTTTTGCAGTAACACACTCACATTTTTCATAAAACAAACACATTTGTTTCAGGAATCTACTCTCTGGAACCTAAAACTAATTTTAAAAAAACATCTTTCTAGGCATCCACTGTCCCTAATCTTCCAAGAAAATTTCAATTAACTTATTGAAATATTGCAATCACCCTTATCCAAAAACGATATTTACATCAACTTTTTTGCAGTAACACACTCACATTTTTCATAAAACAAACACATTTTTTTCAGGAATCTACTCTCTGAAACCTAAAACTAATTTTAAAAAAACATCTTTCTAGGCATCCACTGTCCCTAATTGTGCAAGAAAATTTCAATTGACTTGTTGAAATATTGCAATCACCCTTATTCAAAAACGAAATTTAAATCAACTTTTTAGCAGTAACACCCTCACATTTTTCATAAAACAAACACATTTTTTTCAGGAATCTACTCTCTGGAACCTAAAACTAATTTGAAAAAAACATCTTTCTAGGCATCCACTGTCCCTAATCGTGCAAGAAAATTTCAATTGACTTGTTGAAGTATTGCAATCACCCTTATCCAAAAACGAAATTTAAATCAACTTTTTAGCAGTAACACACTCACATTTTTCATAAAACAAACACATTTTTTTTCAGGAATCTACTCTCTGGAACCTAAAACTAATTTTAAAAAAACATCTTTCTAGGCATCCACTGTCCCTAATCGTGCAAGAAAATTTCAATTGACTTGTTGAAATATTGCAATCACCCTTATCCAAAAACGAAATTTAAATCAACTTTTTAGCAGTAACACACTCACATTTTTCATAAAACAAACACATTTTTTTCAGGAATCTACTCTCTGAAACCTAAAACTAATTTTAAAAAAACATCTTTCTAGGCATCCACTGTCCCTAATCGTGCAACAAAATTTCAATTGACTTATTGAAATATTGCAATCACCCTTATTCAAAAACGAAATTTAAATCAACTTTTTAGCAGTAACACCCTCACATTTTTCATAAAACAAACACATTTTTTTCAGGAATCTACTCTGTGAAACCTAATACTAATTTAAAAAAGATATATTTCTATGCATCCACTCTCCCTAATCGTGCAAGAAAATTTCAATTAACTTGTTGAAGTATTGCAATCACCCTTATCCAAAAACGAAATTTAAATCAACTTTTTAGCAGTAACACACTCACATTTTTCATAAAACAAACACATTTTTTTCAGGAATCTACTCTCTGGAACCTAAAACTAATTTTAAAAAAACATCTTTCTAGGCATCCACTGTCCCTAATTGTGCAAGAAAATTTCAATTGACTTGTTGAAATATTGCAATCACCCTTATCCAAAAACGAAATTTAAATCAACTTTTTAGCAGTAACACACTCACATTTTTCATAAAACAAACACATTTTTTTCAGGAATCTACTCTCTGAAACCTAAAACTAATTTAAAAAAAATATCTCTCTAGGCATCCACTGTCCCTAATCGTGCAAGAAAATTTCAATTGACTTGTTGAAATATTGCAATCACCCTTATCCAAAAACGAAATTTAAATCAACTTTTTAGCAGTAACACACTCACATTTTTCATAAAACGAACACATTTTTTCAGGAATCAACTCTCTGGAACATAAAACAAATATAAAAAAAACATCTTTCTATGCATCCACTCTCCCTAATCGTGCAAGAAAATTTCAATTAACTAGTTGAAATAATGCAATCATGCCTATCCTGAAGCTAAATTTAAATAAACTTTTTAGCAGTAACACACTCATATTTTTCATAAAACAAACACATTTATTTCAGGAATCTACTCTCTGAAACCTAAAACTAATTAAAAAAACATCTTTCTAGGCATCCACTCTCCCTAATCTTCCAAGAAAATTTCAATTAACTTATTGAAATATTGCAATCACCCTTATCCAAAAACGATATTTAAATCAACTTTTTAGCAGTATCACACTCACATTTTTCATAAAACAAACACATTTTTTTTAGGAATCTACTCTCTGGAACCTAAAACTAATTTTAAAAAAACATCTTTCTAGGCATCCACTGTCCCTAATCGTGCAAGAAAATTTCAATTGACTTGTTGAAATATTGCAATCACCCTTATCCAAAAATGAAATTTAAATCAACTTTTTAGCAGTAACACACTCACATTTTTCATAAAACAAACACATTTGTTTCAGGAATCTACTCTCTGGAACCTAAAACTAATTTTAAAAAAACATCTTTCTAGGCATCCACTGTCCCTAGTCGTGCAAGAAAATTTCAATTGACTTGTTGAAATATTGCAATCACCCTTATTCAAAAACGAAATTTAAATCAACTTTTTAGCAGTAACACCCTCACATTTTTCATAAAACAAACACATTTTTTTCAGGAATCTACTCTCTGGAACCTAAAACTAATTTTAAAAAAACATCTTTCTAGGCATCCACTGTCCCTAATCGTGCAAGAAAATTTCAATTGACTTGTTGAAGTATTGCAATCACCCTTATCCAAAAACGAAATTTAAATCAACTTTTTAGCAGTAACACACTCACATTTTTCATAAAACAAACACATTTTTTTTCAGGAATCTACTCTCTGGAACCTAAAACTAATTTAAAAAAAACATCTTTCTAGGCATCCACTGTCCCTAATCGTGCAAGAAAATTTCAATTGACTTGTTGAAATATTGCAATCACCCTTATCCAAAAACGAAATTTAAATCAACTTTTTAGCAGTAACACACTCACATTTTTCATAAAACAAACAAATTTTTTTCAGGAATCTACTCTCTGAAACCTAAAACTAATTTTAAAAAAACATCTTTCTAGGCATCCACTGTCCCTAATCGTGCAAGAAAATTTCAATTGACTTATTGAAATATTGCAATCACCCTTATTCAAAAACAAAATTTAAATCAACTTTTTAGCAGTAACACCCTCACATTTTTCATAAAACAAACACATTTTTTTCAGGAATCTACTCTCTGAAACCTAAAACTAATTAAAAAAAACATCTTTCCAGGCATCCACTCTCCCTAATCTTCCAAGAAAATTTCAATTAACTTATTGAAATATTGCAATCACCCTTATCCAAAAACGATATTTAAATCAACTTTTTAGCAGTAACACACTCACATTTTTCATAAAACAAACACATTTTTTTCAGGAATCTACTCTCTGGAACCTAAAACTAATTTAAAAAAAACATCTTTCTAGGCATCCACTGTCCCTAATCGTGCAAGAAAATTTCAATTGACTTGTTGAAATATTGCAATCACCCTTATCCAAAAATGAAATTTAAATCAACTTTATAGCAGTAACACCCTCACATTTTTCATAAAACAAACACATTTTTTTCAGGAATCTACTCTCTGGAACCTAAAACTAATTTTAAAAAAACATCTTTCTAGGCATCCACTGTCCCTAATCGTGCAAGAAAATTTCAATTGACTTGTTGAAATATTGCAATCACCCTTATCCAAAAATGAAATTTAAATCAACTTTTTAGCAGTAACACACTCACATTTTTCATAAAACAAACACATTTGTTTCAGGAATCTACTCTCTGGAACCTAAAACTAATTTTAAAAAAACATCTTTCTAGGCATCCACTGTCCCTAGTCGTGCAAGAAAATTTCAATTGACTTGTTGAAATATTGCAATCACCCTTATTCAAAAACGAAATTTAAATCAACTTTTTAGCAGTAACACCCTCACATTTTTCATAAAACAAACACATTTTTTTCAGGAATCTACTCTCTGGAACCTAAAACTAATTTTAAAAAAACATCTTTCTAGGCATCCACTGTCCCTAATCGTGCAAGAAAATTTCAATTGACTTGTTGAAGTATTGCAATCACCCTTATCCAAAAACGATATTTAAATCAACTTTTTAGCAGTATCACACTCACATTTTTCATAAAACAAACACATTTTTTTCAGGAATCTACTCTCTGGAACCTAAAACTAATTTTAAAAAAACATCTTTCTAGGCATCCACTGTCCCTAATCGTGCAAGAAAATTTCAATTGACTTGTTGAAATATTGCAATCACCCTTATCCAAAAATGAAATTTAAATCAACTTTTTAGCAGTAACACACTCACATTTTTCATAAAACAAACACATTTGTTTCAGGAATCTACTCTCTGGAACCTAAAACTAATTTTAAAAAAACATCTTTCTAGGCATCCACTGTCCCTAGTCGTGCAAGAAAATTTCAATTGACTTGTTGAAATATTGCAATCACCCTTATTCAAAAACGAAATTTAAATCAACTTTTTAGCAGTAACACCCTCACATTTTTCATAAAACAAACACATTTTTTTCAGGAATCTACTCTCTGGAACCTAAAACTAATTTTAAAAAAACATCTTTCTAGGCATCCACTGTCCCTAATCGTGCAAGAAAATTTCAATTGACTTGTTGAAGTATTGCAATCACCCTTATCCAAAAACGAAATTTAAATCAACTTTTTAGCAGTAACACACTCACATTTTTCATAAAACAAACACATTTTTTTCAGGAATCTACTCTCTGGAACCTAAAACTAATTTTAAAAAAACATCTTTCTAGGCATCCACTGTCCCTAATCGTGCAAGAAAATTTCAATTGACTTGTTGAAATATTGCAATCACCCTTATCCAAAAACGAAATTTAAATCAACTTTTTAGCAGTAACACACTCACATTTTTCATAAAACAAACACATTTTTTTCAGGAATCTACTCTCTGAAACCTAAAACTAATTTTAAAAAAACATCTTTCTAGGCATCCACTGTCCCTAATCGTGCAAGAAAATTTCAATTGACTTATTGAAATATTGCAATCACCCTTATTCAAAAACGAAATTTAAATCAACTTTTTAGCAGTAACACCCTCACATTTTTCATAAAACAAACACATTTTTTTCAGGAATCTACTCTCTGAAACCTAAAACTAATTAAAAAAAACATCTTTCCAGGCATCCACTCTCCCTAATCTTCCAAGAAAATTTCAATTAACTTATTGAAATATTGCAATCACCCTTATCCAAAAACGATATTTAAATCAACTTTTTAGCAGTAACACACTCACATTTTTCATAAAACAAACACATTTTTTTCAGGAATCTACTCTCTGGAACCTAAAACTAATTTAAAAAAAACATCTTTCTAGGCATCCACTGTCCCTAATCGTGCAAGAAAATTTCAATTGACTTGTTGAAGTATTGCAATCACCCTTATCCAAAAACGAAATTTAAATCAACTTTTTAGCAGTAACACACTCACATTTTTCATAAAACAAACACATTTTTTTCAGGAATCTACTCTCTGAAACCTAAAACTAATTTAAAAAAAACATCTTTCTAGGCATCCATTGTCCCCAATCTTGCAAGAAAATTTCAATTGACTTGTTGAAATGATGCATTCACACCTATCCTGAAACTAAATTTAAATCAACTTTTTTGCAGTAACACACTCACATTTTTCATGAAACAAATCATTTTTTTTTCAGGAATCCACTCTCTGGAACCTATAACGAATTTGTATAAAACATCTTTCTAGGCATCCACTCTCCCTAATCTTGCAAGAAAATTTCAATTAACTTGTTGAAATATTGCAATCACCCTTATCCAAAAACGATATTTACATCAACTTTTTTGCAGTAACACACTCACATTTTTCATAAAACAAACACATTTGTTTCAGGAATCTACTCTCTGGAACCTAAAACTAATTTTAAAAAAACATCTTTCTAGGCATCCACTGTCCCTAATCTTCCAAGAAAATTTCAATTAACTTATTGAAATATTGCAATCACCCTTATCCAAAAACGATATTTACATCAACTTTTTTGCAGTAACACACTCACATTTTTCATAAAACAAACACATTTTTTTCAGGAATCTACTCTCTGAAACCTAAAACTAATTTTAAAAAAACATCTTTCTAGGCATCCACTGTCCCTAATTGTGCAAGAAAATTTCAATTGACTTGTTGAAATATTGCAATCACCCTTATTCAAAAACGAAATTTAAATCAACTTTTTAGCAGTAACACCCTCACATTTTTCATAAAACAAACACATTTTTTTCAGGAATCTACTCTCTGGAACCTAAAACTAATTTGAAAAAAACATCTTTCTAGGCATCCACTGTCCCTAATCGTGCAAGAAAATTTCAATTGACTTGTTGAAGTATTGCAATCACCCTTATCCAAAAACGAAATTTAAATCAACTTTTTAGCAGTAACACACTCACATTTTTCATAAAACAAACACATTTTTTTTCAGGAATCTACTCTCTGGAACCTAAAACTAATTTTAAAAAAACATCTTTCTAGGCATCCACTGTCCCTAATCGTGCAAGAAAATTTCAATTGACTTGTTGAAATATTGCAATCACCCTTATCCAAAAACGAAATTTAAATCAACTTTTTAGCAGTAACACACTCACATTTTTCATAAAACAAACACATTTTTTTCAGGAATCTACTCTCTGAAACCTAAAACTAATTTTAAAAAAACATCTTTCTAGGCATCCACTGTCCCTAATCGTGCAACAAAATTTCAATTGACTTATTGAAATATTGCAATCACCCTTATTCAAAAACGAAATTTAAATCAACTTTTTAGCAGTAACACCCTCACATTTTTCATAAAACAAACACATTTTTTTCAGGAATCTACTCTGTGAAACCTAATACTAATTTAAAAAAGATATATTTCTATGCATCCACTCTCCCTAATCGTGCAAGAAAATTTCAATTAACTTGTTGAAGTATTGCAATCACCCTTATCCAAAAACGAAATTTAAATCAACTTTTTAGCAGTAACACACTCACATTTTTCATAAAACAAACACATTTTTTTCAGGAATCTACTCTCTGGAACCTAAAACTAATTTTAAAAAAACATCTTTCTAGGCATCCACTGTCCCTAATTGTGCAAGAAAATTTCAATTGACTTGTTGAAATATTGCAATCACCCTTATCCAAAAACGCAATTTAAATCAACTTTTTAGCAGTAACACACTCACATTTTTCATAAAACAAACACATTTTTTTCAGGAATCTACTCTCTGAAACCTAAAACTAATTTAAAAAAAATATCTCTCTAGGCATCCACTGTCCCTAATCGTGCAAGAAAATTTCAATTGACTTGTTGAAATATTGCAATCACCCTTATCCAAAAACGAAATTTAAATCAACTTTTTAGCAGTAACACACTCACATTTTTCATAAAACGAACACATTTTTTCAGGAATCAACTCTCTGGAACATAAAACAAATATAAAAAAAACATCTTTCTATGCATCCACTCTCCCTAATCGTGCAAGAAAATTTCAATTAACTAGTTGAAATAATGCAATCATGCCTATCCTGAAGCTAAATTTAAATAAACTTTTTAGCAGTAACACACTCATATTTTTCATAAAACAAACACATTTATTTCAGGAATCTACTCTCTGAAACCTAAAACTAATTAAAAAAACATCTTTCTAGGCATCCACTCTCCCTAATCTTCCAAGAAAATTTCAATTAACTTATTGAAATATTGCAATCACCCTTATCCAAAAACGATATTTAAATCAACTTTTTAGCAGTATCACACTCACATTTTTCATAAAACAAACACATTTTTTTTAGGAATCTACTCTCTGGAACCTAAAACTAATTTTAAAAAAACATCTTTCTAGGCATCCACTGTCCCTAATCGTGCAAGAAAATTTCAATTGACTTGTTGAAATATTGCAATCACCCTTATCCAAAAATGAAATTTAAATCAACTTTTTAGCAGTAACACACTCACATTTTTCATAAAACAAACACATTTGTTTCAGGAATCTACTCTCTGGAACCTAAAACTAATTTTAAAAAAACATCTTTCTAGGCATCCACTGTCCCTAGTCGTGCAAGAAAATTTCAATTGACTTGTTGAAATATTGCAATCACCCTTATTCAAAAACGAAATTTAAATCAACTTTTTAGCAGTAACACCCTCACATTTTTCATAAAACAAACACATTTTTTTCAGGAATCTACTCTCTGGAACCTAAAACTAATTTTAAAAAAACATCTTTCTAGGCATCCACTGTCCCTAATCGTGCAAGAAAATTTCAATTGACTTGTTGAAGTATTGCAATCACCCTTATCCAAAAACGAAATTTAAATCAACTTTTTAGCAGTAACACACTCACATTTTTCATAAAACAAACACATTTTTTTTCAGGAATCTACTCTCTGGAACCTAAAACTAATTTAAAAAAAACATCTTTCTAGGCATCCACTGTCCCTAATCGTGCAAGAAAATTTCAATTGACTTGTTGAAATATTGCAATCACCCTTATCCAAAAACGAAATTTAAATCAACTTTTTAGCAGTAACACACTCACATTTTTCATAAAACAAACAAATTTTTTTCAGGAATCTACTCTCTGAAACCTAAAACTAATTTTAAAAAAACATCTTTCTAGGCATCCACTGTCCCTAATCGTGCAAGAAAATTTCAATTGACTTATTGAAATATTGCAATCACCCTTATTCAAAAACAAAATTTAAATCAACTTTTTAGCAGTAACACCCTCACATTTTTCATAAAACAAACACATTTTTTTCAGGAATCTACTCTCTGAAACCTAAAACTAATTAAAAAAAACATCTTTCCAGGCATCCACTCTCCCTAATCTTCCAAGAAAATTTCAATTAACTTATTGAAATATTGCAATCACCCTTATCCAAAAACGATATTTAAATCAACTTTTTAGCAGTAACACACTCACATTTTTCATAAAACAAACACATTTTTTTCAGGAATCTACTCTCTGGAACCTAAAACTAATTTAAAAAAAACATCTTTCTAGGCATCCACTGTCCCTAATCGTGCAAGAAAATTTCAATTGACTTGTTGAAATATTGCAATCACCCTTATCCAAAAATGAAATTTAAATCAACTTTATAGCAGTAACACCCTCACATTTTTCATAAAACAAACACATTTTTTTCAGGAATCTACTCTCTGGAACCTAAAACTAATTTTAAAAAAACATCTTTCTAGGCATCCACTGTCCCTAATCGTGCAAGAAAATTTCAATTGACTTGTTGAAATATTGCAATCACCCTTATCCAAAAATGAAATTTAAATCAACTTTTTAGCAGTAACACACTCACATTTTTCATAAAACAAACACATTTGTTTCAGGAATCTACTCTCTGGAACCTAAAACTAATTTTAAAAAAACATCTTTCTAGGCATCCACTGTCCCTAGTCGTGCAAGAAAATTTCAATTGACTTGTTGAAATATTGCAATCACCCTTATTCAAAAACGAAATTTAAATCAACTTTTTAGCAGTAACACCCTCACATTTTTCATAAAACAAACACATTTTTTTCAGGAATCTACTCTCTGGAACCTAAAACTAATTTTAAAAAAACATCTTTCTAGGCATCCACTGTCCCTAATCGTGCAAGAAAATTTCAATTGACTTGTTGAAGTATTGCAATCACCCTTATCCAAAAACGATATTTAAATCAACTTTTTAGCAGTATCACACTCACATTTTTCATAAAACAAACACATTTTTTTCAGGAATCTACTCTCTGGAACCTAAAACTAATTTTAAAAAAACATCTTTCTAGGCATCCACTGTCCCTAATCGTGCAAGAAAATTTCAATTGACTTGTTGAAATATTGCAATCACCCTTATCCAAAAATGAAATTTAAATCAACTTTTTAGCAGTAACACACTCACATTTTTCATAAAACAAACACATTTGTTTCAGGAATCTACTCTCTGGAACCTAAAACTAATTTTAAAAAAACATCTTTCTAGGCATCCACTGTCCCTAGTCGTGCAAGAAAATTTCAATTGACTTGTTGAAATATTGCAATCACCCTTATTCAAAAACGAAATTTAAATCAACTTTTTAGCAGTAACACCCTCACATTTTTCATAAAACAAACACATTTTTTTCAGGAATCTACTCTCTGGAACCTAAAACTAATTTTAAAAAAACATCTTTCTAGGCATCCACTGTCCCTAATCGTGCAAGAAAATTTCAATTGACTTGTTGAAGTATTGCAATCACCCTTATCCAAAAACGAAATTTAAATCAACTTTTTAGCAGTAACACACTCACATTTTTCATAAAACAAACACATTTTTTTCAGGAATCTACTCTCTGAAACCTAAAACTAATTTTAAAAAAACATCTTTCTAGGCATCCACTGTCCCTAATCGTGCAAGAAAATTTCAATTGACTTATTGAAATATTGCAATCACCCTTATTCAAAAACGAAATTTAAATCAACTTTTTAGCAGTAACACCCTCACATTTTTCATAAAACAAACACATTTTTTTCAGGAATCTACTCTCTGAAACCTAAAACTAATTAAAAAAAACATCTTTCCAGGCATCCACTCTCCCTAATCTTCCAAGAAAATTTCAATTAACTTATTGAAATATTGCAATCACCCTTATCCAAAAACGATATTTAAATCAACTTTTTAGCAGTAACACACTCACATTTTTCATAAAACAAACACATTTTTTTCAGGAATCTACTCTCTGGAACCTAAAACTAATTTAAAAAAAACATCTTTCTAGGCATCCACTGTCCCTAATCGTGCAAGAAAATTTCAATTGACTTGTTGAAATATTGCAATCACCCTTATCCAAAAATGAAATTTAAATCAACTTTTTAGCAGTAACACACTCACATTTTTCATAAAACAAACACATTTTTTTCAGGAATCTACTCTCTGAAACCTAATACTAATTTAAAAAAGAAATCTTTCTATGCATCCACTGTCCCTAATCGTGCAAGAAAATTTCAATTGACTTGTTGAAGTATTGCAATCACCCTTATCCAAAAACGAAATTTAAATCAACTTTTTAGCAGTAACACACTCACATTTTTCATAAAACAAACACATTTTTTTCAGGAATCTACTCTCTGGATTCTAAAACTAATTTAAAAAAAACATCTTTCTAGGCATCCACTATCCCTAATCGTGCAAGAAAATTTCAATTGACTTGTTGAAATATTGCAATCACCCTTATCCAAAAACGAAATTTAAATCAACTTTTTAGCAGTAACACACTCACATTTTTCATAAAACAAACACATTTTTTTCAGGAATCTACTCTCTGAAACCTAAAACTAATTTAAAAAAAACATCTTTCTAGGCATCCATTGTCCCCAATCTTGCAAGAAAATTTCAATTGACTTGTTGAAGGGTGGGGTGGCAGTAATTTTTAAAGACTGCCTCTCCATATCGTCCGCAGTATCAGTTGCAGTCCCTGGTATGGAATGCTTATACTTTTGCCTTCTCCTAAACCCCCAACTAGCCATTGCTGGGATGGTAGTTTATCGCCCCCCGGACTGTGTTGAGAGTAGTACAGCTCGTCTTATAGACGCAATCACACTGAACGCGCTGAAGCACGAGCACTTCCTGGTTGTGGGTGATTTTAATGTCCACATTGATAGGGATGGCAATAGAGCGGCAGAGCACCTGATGACAGCATTGAGTGCTGTAAACCTGATGCTCCATAATAAAGGTCCCACACATAGATCGGGACACACGCTGGATTTAATCTTCTCCACATTAGACAGCATAGTAGTGGATGATGCACTCCCAGTAGTATGGTCAGATCACTGGCTTATACCATTCACACTAGTATTAGATAGTGTAGAATCTAGAAAAAGCAAGCACTCTTACATGAAGAGGCAATGGAAAAATCTTACTCCGGCCATCATGAACCCAATTCTGTCCCATGATCCGCCCAAGCGTACCATGAATGCCAGCGTGGATGCCCAGGCATTACACTACTGGATTAGCAGCATGGTAGAGACGGTAGCACCAGCAAAAAGGGTGACAGCGCAGAGAACTTCTCCCACGGCCCCATGGTTCTCTGATGATTTAAGAGCGGAAAAAAGAGCCTGTAAGAAGCTCGAAAGACAATGGAGATTAAACTACTGCCCTCTAGCAAAAATACATTTTAAAGAGGCCACCAAGCTGTTTCACAAGCATATCAGGAAAGGAAAAAAGAGTTACTATGCATCCGTTATTCAACAGGCAGAGAACCCCAGCAAAGAAGTGTTTAAACTGGTTGAATCCTTTCTGAAGCCCCACTGTATCGAAAGGGATATCCCCCAATCCATAGCACTCTGTGATAAGATCTCTGTCTATTTTGACAATAAAATACAGATGGTCTATGACTCCTTTGGCCCGCATAAACCTACGGCCAAGGAGGATAGAGAGAATGGGGGCCGGCCCCCAGCCTCCCTGAGGAAATTTCAACCTATCCCGCTAGTTGAGGCAAGCCAAGAGATAACCCGGTGTAAGTCTGGCTCCCCAGAGGACCCTTGTCCGCCTAAATTGTGGGCACCTCTAGCGGACGCTATTGCACCTATGCTTCAACATATCTGGAATATTTCCATAGACACTGGGGAATTTCCGGAGGGTTGGAAGCATGCGACGCTTCTTCCACTGAAAAAGAAGCCAAACGGGGATGCGGAGGATTTAACTAACCTCCGTCCTATCTCTCTGCTGGCAGCTCCCGGAAAAATGCTGGAAAAACTAATTCATCGCCAGCTGAATGCTCATGTTGAATCTAATAACATCCTGCATGAGACTCAGTCCGGGTTCAGACCCGGCTTCAGCACGGAGACGGCGTTGATTGAGGTGGCTGATTCTCTGAGGTGGTCGTTAGATTCAGGGGACTCAGCTCTGCTGATGCTCCTGGATCTCTCGGCCGCGTTTGATACGGTGGACCATGCTAGGATGATCCAACGTTTGGCAGACATTGGCCTACAAGATCAGGCACTCGGTTGGATGCAGTCCTACCTGTCAAACCGAACGCAGAGGGTCACTCTAGGCACTTGTGACTCAAAGCGTAAGCCACTGCGATGCGGGGTCCCGCAAGGATCTGCCCTTAGCCCCCTTTTGTTTAACGTTTATCTTGCCCCTCTTTTCTCCCTCATTGCCAACTGGGGAGTCACCGCAATATCTTATGCGGATGACACCCAGTTGGTTTTTCCCTACTCTGAGGTGACAGAGGCGGCATTTGCAAACTTTAAGGGGTGCCTTCAGGATGTGGCCTCCTGGATGAATACTAATAAGCTGAAATTGAATCCGGGAAAAACGGAAGTGATCTTCTTTGGTAAAGGCAGTCACCCTCCAGCTGAGCTCTGGTGGCCAACTGAGATGGGTACTCCACCTTCACCTTCCCAATGGGCTAAAAATCTGGGAGTTAAGTGGGATGAAAATCTCTCCTTTGCGTCCCAGATCCATCAGGTCACAGGCTGCTGCCTGAGTAAAATGAGGAATCTCCGCCCAGTCCTGAAGCTTTTGCCTGAGTCTTGCCGGAAAACCGTGATCCATGCGACCATCACCTCGAGATTGGACTACGCTAATGGCCTGTATAGCGGCCTCCCGAAATACTTGGTTCAAAGGCTGCAGACGGTGCAAAACGCGGCAGCCAGGTTGCTCAAACATATTCCTTTTAAAGAGCACATTTCTCCCCATCTTCGGGCCCTACACTGGCTCCCGATTGCCAGTAGAATAAAATTTAAAACTCTTACTCTGGCATATAGGTCCCTCTACGGCACCTGTCCTAATTATTTGAGAGCCCGTCTGCCTAGATATACACAGTCCCGCTCCCTTCGTTCAAATGATCAGGTGCTACTGAGTGTGCCGCGAGTCAAAAGGGCCAGACTGGGTGGTCGGACCTTTTCAGCCAACGTGACCCGTCTCTGGAATTCCCTACCTCCTGAGCTGCGAAAGGCCCAATCAGAAACAAGTTTCAGGAGACAGCTTAAGTCGTGGCTGTTCTCGGAGCATCTATAAGTTGCAGACTCCCAGCTAGCTTTCTTGTCGAGCCCTCACAGCGCCGGGACGCCTCCTAGTTGAGGCAGCTGTTCGCGCTTTATAAATACTAGTATTATTATTATTATTATTGAAATGATGCATTCACACCTATCCTGAAACTAAATTTAAATCAACTTTTTTGCAGTAACACACTCACATTTTTCATGAAACAAATCATTTTTTTTTCAGGAATCCACTCTCTGGAACCTATAACGAATTTGTAAAAAACATCTTTCTAGGCATCCACTCTCCCTAATCTTGCAAGAAAATTTCAATTAACTTGTTGAAATATTGCAATCACCCTTATCCAAAAACGATATTTAAATCAACTTTTTAGCAGTAACACACTCACATTTTTCATAAAACAAACACATTTTTTTCAGGAATCTACTCTCTGGAACCTAAAACTAATTTTAAAAAAACATCTTTCTAGGCATCCACTGTCCCTAATCGTGCAAGAAAATTTCAATTGACTTGTTGAAATATTGCAATCACCCTTATCCAAAAATGAAATTTAAATCAACTTTTTAGCAGTAACACACTCACATTTTTCATAAAACAAACACATTTTTTTCAGGAATCTACTCTCTGGAACCTAAAACTGATTTTAAAAAAACATCTTTCTCGGCATCCACTGTCCCTAATCGTGTAAGAAAATTTCAATTGACTTGTTGAAATATTGCAATCACCCTTATTCAAAAACGAAATTTAAATCAACTTTTTAGCAGTAACACCCTCACATTTTTCATAAAACAAACACATTTTTTTCAGGAATCTACTCTCTGGAACCTAAAACTAATTTAAAAAAAAATCTTTCTAGGCATCCACTGTCCCTAATCGTGCAAGAAAATTTCAATTGACTTGTTGAAGTATTGCAATCACCCTTATCCAAAAACGAAATTTAAATCAACTTTTTAGCAGTAACACACTCACATTTTTCATAAAACAAACACATTTTTTTTCAGGAATCTACTCTCTGGAACCTAAAACTAATTTAAAAAAAAAATCTTTCTAGGCATCCACTGTCCCTAATCGTGCAAGAAAATTTCAATTGACTTGTTGAAATATTGCAATCACCCTTATCCAAAAACGAAATTTAAATCAACTTTTTAGCAGTAACACACTCACATTTTTCATAAAACAAACACATTTTTTTCAGGAATCTACTCTCTGAAACCTAAAACTAATTTTAAAAAAACATCTTTCTAGGCATCCACTGTCCCTAATCGTGCAAGAAAATTTCAATTGACTTATTGAAATATTGCAATCACCCTTATTCAAAAACGAAATTTAAATCAACTTTTTAGCAGTAACACCCTCACATTTTTCATAAAACAAACACATTTTTTTCAGATATCTACTCTCTGAAACCTAAAACTAATTAAAAAAAACATCTTTCTAGGCATCCACTCTCCCTAATCTTCCAAGAAAATTTCAATTAACTTATTGAAATATTGCAATCACCCTTATCCAGAAACGATATTTAAATCAACTTTTTTGCAGTAACACACTCACATTTTTAATAAAACAAACACATTTTTTTCAGGAATCTACTCTCTGAAACCTAAAACTAATTTAAAAAAAATATCTTTCTAGGCATCCATTGTCCCCAATCTTGCAAGAAAATTTCAATTGACTTGTTGAAATGATGCATTCACACCTATCCTGAAACTAAATTTAAATCAACTTTTTTGCAGTAACACACTCACATTTTTCATGAAACAAATAATTTTTTTTTCAGGAATCCACTCTCTGGAACCTATAACGAATTTGTAAAAAACATCTTTCTAGGCATCCACTCTCCCTAATCTTGCAAGAAAATTTCAATTAACTTGTTGAAATATTGCAATCACCCTTATCCAAAAACGAAATTTAAATCAACTTTTTAGCAGTAACACACTCACATTTTTCATAAAACAAACACATTTTTTTCAGGAATCTACTCTCTGCAACCTAAAACTAATTTTAAAAAAACATCTTTCTAGGCATCCACTGTCCCTAATCGTGCAAGAAAATTTCAATTGACTTGTTGAAATATTGCAATCACCCTTATCCAAAAACGAAATTTAAATCAACTTTTTAGCAGTAACACACTCACATTTTTCATAAAACAAACACATTTTTTTCAGGAATCTACTCTCTGAAACCTAAAACTAATTTAAAAAAAATATCTTTCTAGGCATCCACTGTCCCTAATCGTGCAAGAAAATTTCAATTGACTTGTTGAAATATTGCAATCACCCTTATTCAAAAACGTAATTTAAATCAACTTTTTAGCAGTAACACCCTCACATTTTTCATAAAACAAACACATTTTTTTCAGGAATCTACTCTCTGAAACCTAAAACTAATTAAAAAAAACATGTTTCTAGGCATCCACTCTCCCTAATCTTCCAAGAAAATGTCAATTAACTTATTGAAATATTGCAATCACCCTTATCCAAAAACGATATTTAAATCAACTTTTTAGCAGTAACACACTCACATTTTTCATAAAACAAACACATTTTTTTCAGGAATCTACTCTCTGGAACCTAAAACTAATTTAAAAAAAACATCTTTCTAGGCATCCACTGTCCCTAATAGTGCAAGAAAATTTCAATTGACTTGTTGAAATATTGGAATCACCCTTATCCAAAAATGAAATTTAAATCAACTTTTTAGCAGTAACACACTCACATTTTTCATAAAACAAACACATTTTTTTCAGGAATCTACTCTCTGGAACCTAAAACTAATTTTAAAAAAACATCTTTCTAGGCATCCACTGTCCCTAATCGTGCAAGAAAATTTCAATTGACTTGTTGAAGTATTGCAATCACCCTTATCCAAAAACGAAATTTAAATCAACTTTTTAGCAGTAACACACTCACATTTTTCATAAAACAAACACATTTTTTTCAGGAATCTACTCTCTGGAACCTAAAACTAATTTAAAAAAAAAATCTTTCTAGGCATCCACTGTCCCTAATCGTGCAAGAAAATTTCAATTGACTTGTTGAAGTATTGCAATCACCCTTATCCAAAAACGAAATTTAAATCAACTTTTTAGCAGTAACACACTCACATTTTTCATAAAACAAACACATTTTTTTTCAGGAATCTACTCTCTGGAACCTAAAACTAATTTAAAAAAAAAATCTTTCTAGGCATCCACTGTCCCTAATCGTGCAAGAAAATTTCAATTGACTTGTTGAAATATTGCAATCACCCTTATCCAAAAACGAAATTTAAATCAACTTTTTAGCAGTAACACACTCACATTTTTCATAAAACAAACACATTTTTTTCAGGAATCTACTCTCTGAAACCTAAAACTAATTTTAAAAAAACATCTTTCTAGGCATCCACTGTCCCTAATCGTGCAAGAAAATTTCAATTGACTTATTGAAATATTGCAATCACCCTTATTCAAAAACGAAATTTAAATCAACTTTTTAGCAGTAACACCCTCACATTTTTCATAAAACAAACACATTTTTTTCAGATATCTACTCTCTGAAACCTAAAACTAATTAAAAAAAACATCTTTCTAGGCATCCACTCTCCCTAATCTTCCAAGAAAATTTCAATTAACTTATTGAAATATTGCAATCACCCTTATCCAGAAACGATATTTAAATCAACTTTTTTGCAGTAACACACTCACATTTTTAATAAAACAAACACATTTTTTTCAGGAATCTACTCTCTGAAACCTAAAACTAATTTAAAAAAAATATCTTTCTAGGCATCCATTGTCCCCAATCTTGCAAGAAAATTTCAATTGACTTGTTGAAATGATGCATTCACACCTATCCTGAAACTAAATTTAAATCAACTTTTTTGCAGTAACACACTCACATTTTTCATGAAACAAATAATTTTTTTTTCAGGAATCCACTCTCTGGAACCTATAACGAATTTGTAAAAAACATCTTTCTAGGCATCCACTCTCCCTAATCGTGCAAGAAAATTTCAATTGACTTGTTGAAGTATTGCAATCACCCTTATCCAAAAACGAAATTTAAATCAACTTTTTAGCAGTAACACACTCACATTTTTCATAAAACAAACACATTTTTTTTCAGGAATCTACTCTCTGGAACCTAAAACTAATTTAAAAAAAAAATCTTTCTAGGCATCCACTGTCCCTAATCGTGCAAGAAAATTTCAATTGACTTGTTGAAATATTGCAATCACCCTTATCCAAAAACGAAATTTAAATCAACTTTTTAGCAGTAACACACTCACATTTTTCATAAAACAAACACATTTTTTTCAGGAATCTACTCTCTGAAACCTAAAACTAATTTTAAAAAAACATCTTTCTAGGCATCCACTGTCCCTAATCGTGCAAGAAAATTTCAATTGACTTATTGAAATATTGCAATCACCCTTATTCAAAAACGAAATTTAAATCAACTTTTTAGCAGTAACACCCTCACATTTTTCATAAAACAAACACATTTTTTTCAGATATCTACTCTCTGAAACCTAAAACTAATTAAAAAAAACATCTTTCTAGGCATCCACTCTCCCTAATCTTCCAAGAAAATTTCAATTAACTTATTGAAATATTGCAATCACCCTTATCCAGAAACGATATTTAAATCAACTTTTTTGCAGTAACACACTCACATTTTTAATAAAACAAACACATTTTTTTCAGGAATCTACTCTCTGAAACCTAAAACTAATTTAAAAAAAATATCTTTCTAGGCATCCATTGTCCCCAATCTTGCAAGAAAATTTCAATTGACTTGTTGAAATGATGCATTCACACCTATCCTGAAACTAAATTTAAATCAACTTTTTTGCAGTAACACACTCACATTTTTCATGAAACAAATAATTTTTTTTTCAGGAATCCACTCTCTGGAACCTATAACGAATTTGTAAAAAACATCTTTCTAGGCATCCACTCTCCCTAATCTTGCAAGAAAATTTCAATTAACTTGTTGAAATATTGCAATCACCCTTATCCAAAAACGAAATTTAAATCAACTTTTTAGCAGTAACACACTCACATTTTTCATAAAACAAACACATTTTTTTCAGGAATCTACTCTCTGCAACCTAAAACTAATTTTAAAAAAACATCTTTCTAGGCATCCACTGTCCCTAATCGTGCAAGAAAATTTCAATTGACTTGTTGAAATATTGCAATCACCCTTATCCAAAAACGAAATTTAAATCAACTTTTTAGCAGTAACACACTCACATTTTTCATAAAACAAACACATTTTTTTCAGGAATCTACTCTCTGAAACCTAAAACTAATTTAAAAAAAATATCTTTCTAGGCATCCACTGTCCCTAATCGTGCAAGAAAATTTCAATTGACTTGTTGAAATATTGCAATCACCCTTATTCAAAAACGTAATTTAAATCAACTTTTTAGCAGTAACACCCTCACATTTTTCATAAAACAAACACATTTTTTTCAGGAATCTACTCTCTGAAACCTAAAACTAATTAAAAAAAACATGTTTCTAGGCATCCACTCTCCCTAATCTTCCAAGAAAATGTCAATTAACTTATTGAAATATTGCAATCACCCTTATCCAAAAACGATATTTAAATCAACTTTTTAGCAGTAACACACTCACATTTTTCATAAAACAAACACATTTTTTTCAGGAATCTACTCTCTGGAACCTAAAACTAATTTAAAAAAAACATCTTTCTAGGCATCCACTGTCCCTAATCGTGCAAGAAAATTTCAATTGACTTGTTGAAATATTGGAATCACCCTTATCCAAAAATGAAATTTAAATCAACTTTTTAGCAGTAACACACTCACATTTTTCATAAAACAAACACATTTTTTTCAGGAATCTACTCTCTGGAACCTAAAACTAATTTTAAAAAAACATCTTTCTAGGCATCCACTGTCCCTAATCGTGCAAGAAAATTTCAATTGACTTGTTGAAGTATTGCAATCACCCTTATCCAAAAACGAAATTTAAATCAACTTTTTAGCAGTAACACACTCACATTTTTCATAAAACAAACACATTTTTTTTCAGGAATCTACTCTCTGGAACCTAAAACTAATTTTAAAAAAACATCTTTCTAGGCATCCACTGTCCCTAATCGTGCAAGAAAATTTCAATTGACTTGTTGAAATATTGCAATCACCCTTATCCAAAAACGAAATTTAAATCAACTTTTTAGCAGTAACACACTCACATTTTTCATAAAACAAACACATTTTTTTCAGGAATCTACTCTCTGAAACCTAAAACTAATTTTAAAAAAACATCTTTCTAGGCATCCACTGTCCCTAATCGTGCAAGAAAATTTCAATTGACTTATTGAAATATTGCAATCACCCTTATTCAAAAACGAAATTTAAATCAACTTTTTAGCAGTAACACCCTCACATTTTTCATAAAACAAACACATTTTTTTCAGGAATCTACTCTCTGAAACCTAATACTAATTTAAAAAAGAAATCTGTCTATGCATCCACTGTCCCTAATCGTGCAAGAAAATTTCAATTGACTTGTTGAAGTATTGCAATCACCCTTATCCAAAAACGAAATTTAAATCAACTTTTTAGCAGTAACACACTCACATTTTTCATAAAACAAACAAATTTTTTTCAGGAATCTACTCTCTGGAACCTAAAACTAATTTTAAAAAAACATCTTTCTAGGCATCCACTGTCCCTAATCGTGCAAGAAAATTTCAATTGACTTGTTGAAATATTGCAATCACTCTTATTCAAAAACGAAATTTTAAATCAACTTTTTAGCAGTAACACCCTCACATTTTTCATAAAACAAACACATTTTTTTCAGGAATCTACTCTCTGAAACCTAAAACTAATTAAAAAAAAACATCTTTCTAGGCATCCACTCTCCCTAATCTTCCAAGAAAATTTCAATTAACTTATTGAAATATTGCAATCACCCTTATCCAAAAACGATATTTAAAACAACTTTTTAGCAGTAACACACTCACATTTTTCATAAAACAAACACATTTTTTTCAGGAATCTACTCTCTGGAACCTAAAACTAATTTTAAAAAAACATCTTTCTAGGCATCCACTGTCCCTAATCGTGCAAGAAAATTTCAATTGACTTGTTGAAATATTGCAATCACCCTTATCCAAAAACGAAATTTAAATCAACTTTTTAGCAGTAACACACTCACATTTTTCATAAAACAAACACATTTTTTTCAGGAATCTACTCTCTGAAACCTAAAACTAATTTACAAAAAAATATCTTTCTAGGCATCCACTGTCCCTAATCGTGCAAGAAAATTTCAATTGACTTGTTGAAATAGTGCAATCACCCTTATTCAAAAACGAAATTTAAATCAACTTTTTAGCAGTAACACCCTCACATTTTTCATAAAACAAACACATTTATTTCAGGAATCTACTCTCTGAAACCTAAAACTAATTAAAAAAAACATCTTTTTAGGCATCCACTCTCCCTAATCTTCCAAGAAAATTTCAATTAACTTATTGAAATATTGCAATCACCCTTATCCAAAAACGATATTTAAATCAACTTTTTAGCAGTAACACACTCACATTTTTCATAAAACAAACACATTTTTTTCAGGAATCTACTCTCTGGAACCTAAAACTAATTTTAAAAAAACATCTTTCTAGGCATCCACTGTCCCTAATCGTGCAAGAAAATTTCAATTGACTTGTTGAAATATTGCAATCACCCTTATCCAAAAATGAAATTTAAATCAACTTTTTAGCAGTAACACACTCACATTTTTCATAAAACAAACACATTTTTTTCAGGAATCTACTCTCTGGAACCTAAAACTAATTTTAAAAAAACATCTTTCTAGGCATCCACTGTCCCTAATCGTGCAAGAAAATTTCAATTGACTTGTTGAAATATTGCAATCACCCTTATTCAAAAACGAAATTTAAATCAACTTTTTAGCAGTAACACCCTCACATTTTTCATAAAACAAACACATATTTTTCAGGAATCTACTCTCTGGAACCTAAAACTAATTTTAAAAAAACATCTTTCTAGGCATCCACTGTCCCTAATCATGCAAGAAAATTTAAATTGACTTGTTGAAATATTGCAATCACCCTTATCCAAAAATGAAATTTAAATCAACTTTTTAGCAGTAACACACTCACATTTTTCATAAAACAAACACATTTTTTTTCAGGAATCTACTCTCTGGAACCTAAAACTAATTTTAAAAAAAACATCTTTCTAGGCATCCACTGTCCCTAATTGTGCAAGAAAATTTCAATTGACTTGTTGAAATATTGCAATCACCCTTATCCAAAAACGAAATTTAAATCAACTTTTTAGCAGTAACACACTCACATTTTTCATAAAACAAACACATTTTTTTCAGGAATCTACTCTCTGAAACCTAAAACTAATTTTAAAAAAACATCTTTCTAGGCATCCACTGTCCCTAATCGTGCAAGAAAATTTCAATTGACTTATTGAAATATTGCAATCACCCTTATTCAAAAATGAAATTTAAATCAACTTTTTAGCAGTAACACCCTCACATTTTTCATAAAACAAACACATTTTTTTCAGGAATCTACTCTCTGAAACCTAAAACTAATTAAAAAAAAACATCTTTCTAGGCATCCACTCTCCCTAATCTTCCAAGAAAATTTCAATTAACTTATTGAAATATTGCAATCACCCTTTTCCAAAAACGATATTTAAATCAACTTTTTTGCAGTAACACACTCACATTTTTCATAAAACAAACACATTTTTTTCAGGAATCTACTCTCTGAAACCTAAAACTAATTTAAAAAAAAATCTTTCTAGGCATCCATTGTCCCCAATCTTGCAGGAAAATTTCAATTGACTTGTTGAAATGATGCATTCACACCTATCCTGAAACTAAATTTAAATCAACTTTTTTGCAGTAACACACTCACATTTTTCATGAAACAAATAATTTTTTTTTCAGGAATCCACTCTCTGGAACCTATAACGAATTTGTAAAAAACATCTTTCTAGGCATCCACTCTCCCTAATCTTGCAAGAAAATTTCAATTAACTTGTTGAAATATTGCAATCACCCTTATCCAAAAACGAAATTTAAATCAACTTTTTAGCAGTAACACACTCACATTTTTCATAAAACAAACACATTTTTTTCAGGAATCTACTCTCTGGAAACTAAAACTAATTTTAAAAAAACATCTTTCTAGGCATCCACTGTCCCTAATCGTGCAAGAAAATTTCAATTGACTTGTTGAAATATTGCAATCACCCTTATCCAAAAACGAAATTTAAATCAACTTTTTAGCCGTAACACACTCACATTTTTCATAAAACAAACACATTTTTTTCAGGAATCTACTCTCTGAAACCTAAAACTAATTTAAAAAAAATATCTTTCTAGGCATCCACTGTCCCTAATCGTGCAAGAAAATTTCAATTGACTTGTTGAAATATTGCAATCACCCTTATTCAAAAACGTAATTTAAATCAACTTTTTAGCAGTAACACCCTCACATTTTTCATAAAACAAACACATTTTTTTCAGGAATCTACTCTCTGAAACCTAAAACTAATTAAAAAAAACATCTTTCTAGGCATCCACTCTCCCTAATCTTCCAAGAAAATTTCAATTAACTTATTGAAATATTGCAATCACCGTTATCCAAAAACGATATTTAAATCAACTTTTTTGCAGTAACACACTCACATTTTTCATAAAACAAACACATTTTTTTCAGGAATCTACTCTCTGAAACCTAAAACTAATTTTAAAAAAACATCTTTCTAGGCATCCACTGTCCCTAATCGTGCAAGAAAATTTCAATTGACTTGTTGAAATATTGCAATCACCCTTATTCAAAAACGAAATTTAAATCAACTTTTTAGCAGTAACACCCTCACATTTTTCATAAAACAAACACATTTTTTTCAGGAATCTACTCTCTGAAACCTAAAACTAATTAAAAAAAACACTTTTTTAGGCATCCACTCTCCCTAATCTTCCAAGAAAATTTCAATTAACTTGTTGAAATATTGCAATCACCCTTATCCAAAAACGAAATTTAAATCAACTTTTTAGCAGTAACACACTCACATTTTTCATAAAACAAACACATTTTTTTCAGGAATCTACTCTCTGAAACCTAAAACTAATTTTAAAAAAACATCTTTCTAGGCATCCACTGTCCCTAATCGTGCAAGAAAATTTCAATTGACTTGTTGAAATATTGCAATCACCCTTATCCAAAAATGAAATTTAAATCAACTTTTTAGCAGTAACACACTCACATTTTTCATAAAACAAACACATTTTTTTCAGGAATCTACTCTCTGGAACCTAAAACTAATTTTAAAAAAACATCTTTCTAGGCATCCACTGTCCCTAATCGTGCAAGAAAATTTCAATTGACTTGTTGAAATATTGCAATCACCCTTATTCAAAAACGAAATTTAAATCAACTTTTTAGCAGTAACACCCTCACATTTTTCATAAAACAAACACATTTTTTTCAGGAATCTACTCTCTGGAACCTAAAACTAATTTTAAAAAAACATCTTTCTAGGCATCCACTGTCCCTAATCGTGCAAGAAAATTTCAATTGACTTGTTGAAGTATTGCAATCACCCTTATCCAAAAACGAAATTTAAATCAACTTTTCAGCAGTAACACACTCACATTTTTCATAAAACAAACATTTTTTTTCAGGAATCTACCCTCTGGAACCTAAAACTAATTTTAAAAAAACATCTTTCTAGGCATCCACTGTCCCTAATCGTGCAAGAAAATTTCAATTGACTTGTTGAAATATTGCAATCACCCTTATCCAAAAACGAAATTTAAATCAACTTTTTAGCAGTAACGCACTCACATTTTTCATAAAACAAACACATTTTTTTCAGGAATCTACTCTCTGAAACCTAAAACTAATTTTAAAAAAACATCTTTCTAGGCATCCACTGTCCCTAATCGTGCAAGAAAATTTCAATTGACTTATTGAAATATTGCAATCACCCTTATTCAAAAACGAAATTTAAATCAACTTTTTAGCAGTAACACCCTCACATTTTTCATAAAACAAACACATTTTTTTCAGGAATCTACTCTCTGAAACCTAAAACTAATTAAAAAAAAACATCTTTCTAGGCATCCACTCTCCCTAATCTTCCAAGAAAATTTCAATTAACTTATTGAAATATTGCAATCACCCTTATCCAAAAACGATATTTAAATCAACTTTTTTGCAGTAATACACTCACATTTTTCATAAAACAAACACATTTTTTTCAGGAATCTACTCTCTGAAACCTAAAACTAATTTAAAAAAAACATCTTTCTAGGCATCCATTGTCCCCAATCTTGCAAGAAAATTTCAATTGACTTGTTAAATGATGCATTCACACCTATCCTGAAACTAAATTTAAATCAACTTTTTTGCAGTAACACACTCACATTTTTCTTGAAACAAATAATTTTTTTTTCAGGAATCCACTCTCTGGAACCTATAACGAATTTGTAAAAAACATCTTTCTAGGCATCCACTCTCCCTAATCTTGCAAGAAAATTTCAATTAACTTGTTGAAATATTGCAATCACCCTTATCCAAAAACGAAATTTAAATCAACTTTTTAGCAGTAACACACTCACATTTTTCATAAAACAAACACATTTTTTTCAGGAATCTACTCTCTGGAACCTGAAACTAATTTTAAAAAAACATCTTTCTAGGCATCCACTGTCCCTAATCGTGTAAGAAAATTTCAATTGACTTGTTGAAATATTGCAATCACCCTTATCCAAAAACGAAATTTAAATCAACTTTTTAGCAGTAACACACTCACATTTTTCATAAATCAAACACATTTTTTTCAGGAATCTACTCTCTGAAACCTAAAACTAATTAAAAAAACATCTTTCTAGGCATCCACTCTCCCTAATCTTCCAAGAAAATTTCAATTAACTTATTGAAATATTGCAATCACCCTTATCCAAAAAGGATATTTAAAACAACTTTTTAGCAGTAACACACTCACATTTTTCATTAAACAAACACATTTTTTTCAGGAATCTACTCTCTGGAACCTAAAACTAATTTTAAAAAAACATCTTTCTAGGCATCCACTGTCCCTAATCGTGCAAGAAAATTTCAATTGACTTGTTGAAATATTGCAATCACCCTTATCCAAAAACGAAATTTAAATCAACTTTTTAGCAGTAACACACTCACATTTTTCATAAAACAAACACATTTTTTTCAGGAATCTACTCTCTGAAACCTAAAACTAATTTAAAAAAAATATCTTTCTAGGCATCCACTGTCCCTAATCGTGCAAGAAAATTTCAATTGACTTGTTGAAATATTGCAATCACCCTTATTCAAAAACGAAATTTAAATCAACTTTTTAGCAGTAACACCCTCACATTTTTCATAAAACAAACACATTTATTTCAGGAATCTACTCTCTGAAACCTAAAACTAATTAAAAAAAACATCTTTCTAGGCATCCACTCTCCCTAATCTTCCAAGAAAATTTCAATTAACTTATTGAAATATTGCAATCACCCTTATCCAAAAACGATATTTACATCAACTTTTTTGCAGTAACACACTCACATTTTTCATAAAACAAACACATTTTTTTCAGGAATCTACTCTCTGAAACCTAAAACTAATTTTAAAAAAACATCTTTCTAGGCATCCACTGTCCCTAATTGTGCAAGAAAATTTCAATTGACTTGTTGAAATATTGCAATCACCCTTATTCAAAAACGAAATTTAAATCAACTTTTTAGCAGTAACACCCTCACATTTTTCATAAAACAAACACATTTTTTTCAGGAATCTACTCTCTGAAACCTAAAACTAATTAAAAAAAACATCTTTCTAGGCATCCACTGTCCCTAATCGTGCAAGAAAATTTCAATTGACTTGTTGAAATATTGCAATCACCCTTATTCAAAAACAAAATTTAAATCAACTTTTTAGCAGTAACACCCTCACATTTTTCATAAAACAAACACATTTTTTTCAGGAATCTACTCTCTGAAACCTAAAACTAATTAAAAAAACATCTTTCTAGGCATCCACTCTCCCTAATCTTCCAAGAAAATTTCAATTAACTTATTGAAATATTGCAATCACCCTTATCCAAAAAGGATATTTAAAACAACTTTTTAGCAGTAACACACTCACATTTTTCATTAAACAAACACATTTTTTTCAGGAATCTACTCTCTGGAACCTAAAACTAATTTTAAAAAAAC
Source organism: Lissotriton vulgaris (assembly GCF_964263255.1). Lineage (NCBI taxonomy): Eukaryota > Metazoa > Chordata > Amphibia > Caudata > Salamandridae > Lissotriton > Lissotriton vulgaris. The sequence continues at coordinate 88,958 of NW_028247291.1, read as the reverse complement.
ATCTTTCTAGGCATCCACTGTCCGTAATCGTGCAAGAAAATTTCAATTGACTTGTTGAAATATTGCAATCACCCTTATCCAAAAACGAACTTTAAATCAACTTTTTAGCAGTAACACACTCACATTTTTCATAAAACAAACACATTTTTTTCAGGAATCTACTCTCTGAAACCTAAAACTAATTTAAAAAAAATATCTTTCTAGGCATCCACTGTCCCTAATCGTGCAAGAAAATTTCAATTGACTTGTTGAAATATTGCAATCACCCTTATTCAAAAACGAAATTTAAATCAACTTTTTAGCAGTAACACCCTCACATTTTTCATAAATCAAACACATTTATTTCAGGAATCTACTCTCTGAAACCTAAAACTAATTAAAAAAAACATCTTTCTAGGCATCCACTCTCCCTAATCTTCCAAGAAAATTTCAATTAACTTATTGAAATATTGCAATCACCCTTATCCAAAAACGATATTTACATCAACTTTTTTGCAGTAACACACTCACATTTTTCATAAAACAAACACATTTTTTTCAGGAATCTACTCTCTGAAACCTAAAACTAATTTTAAAAAAACATCTTTCTAGGCATCCACTGTCCCTAATTGTGCAAGAAAATTTCAATTGACTTGTTGAAATATTGCAATCACCCTTATTCAAAAACGAAATTTAAATCAACTTTTTAGCAGTAACACCCTCACATTTTTCATAAAACAAACACATTTTTTTCACGAATCTACTCTCTGAAACCTAAAACTAATTAAAAAAAACATCTTTCTAGGCATCCACTCTCCCTAATCTTCCAAGAAAATTTCAATTAACTTATTGAAATATTGCAATCACCCTTATCCAAAAACGATATTTAAAACAACTTTTTAGCAGTAACACACTCACATTTTTCATAAAACAAACACATTTTTTTCAGGAATCTACTCTCTGGAACCTAAAACTAATTTTAAAAAAACATCTTTCTAGGCATCCACTGTCCCTAATCGTGCAAGAAAATTTCAATTGACTTGTTGAAATATTGCAATCACCCTTATCCAAAAACGAAATTTAAATCAACTTTTTAGCAGTAACACACTCACATTTTTCATAAAACAAACACATTTTTTTCAGGAATCTACTCTCTGAAACCTAAAACTAATTTAAAAAAAATATCTTTCTAGGCATCCACTGTCCCTAATCGTGCAAGAAAATTTCAATTGACTTGTTGAAATATTGCAATCACCCTTATTCAAAAACGAAATTTAAATCAACTTTTTAACAGTAACACCCTCACATTTTTCATAAAACAAACACATTTATTTCAGGAATCTACTCTCTGTAACCTAAAACTAATTAAAAAATCATCTTTCTAGGCATCCACTCTCCCTAATCTTCCAAGCAAATTTCAATTAACTTATTGAAATATTGCAATCACCCTTATCCAAAAACGATATTTAAATCAACTTTTTAGCAGTAACACACTCACATTTTTCATAAAACAAACACATTTTTTTTTCAGGAATCTACTCTCTGAAACCTAAAACTAATTTAAAAAAAACATCTTTCTAGGCATCCATTGTCCCCAATCTTGCAAGAAAATTTCAATTGACTTGTTAAATGATGCATTCACACCTATCCTGAAACTAAATTTAAATCAACTTTTTTGCAGTAACACACTCACATTTTTCTTGAAACAAATAACTTTTTTTTTCAGGAATCCACTCTCTGGAACCTATAACGAATTTGTAAAAAACATCTTTCTAGGCATCCACTCTCCCTAATCTTGCAAGAAAATTTCAATTAACTTGTTGAAATATTGCAATCACCCTTATCCAAAAACGAAATTTAAATCAACTTTTTAGCAGTAACACACTCACATTTTTCATAAAACAAACACATTTTTTTCAGGAATCTACTCTCTGGAACCTGAAACTAATTTTAAAAAAACATCTTTCTAGGCATCCACTCTCCCTAATCTTCCAAGAAAATTTCAATTAACTTATTGAAATATTGCAATCACCCTTATCCAAAAAGGATATTTAAAACAACTTTTTAGCAGTAACACACTCACATTTTTCATTAAACAAACACATTTTTTTCAGGAATCTACTCTCTGGAACCTAAAACTAATTTTAAAAAAACATCTTTCTAGGCATCCACTGTCCCTAATCGTGCAAGAAAATTTCAATTGACTTGTTGAAATATTGCAATCACCCTTATCCAAAAACGAAATTTAAATCAACTTTTTAGCAGTAACACACTCACATTTTTCATAAAACAAACACATTTTTTTCAGGAATCTACTCTCTGAAACCTAAAACTAATTTAAAAAAAATATCTTTCTAGGCATCCACTGTCCCTAATCGTGCAAGAAAATTTCAATTGACTTGTTGAAATATTGCAATCACCCTTATTCAAAAACGAAATTTAAATCAACTTTTTAGCAGTAACACCCTCACATTTTTCATAAAACAAACACATTTATTTCAGGAATCTACTCTCTGAAACCTAAAACTAATTAAAAAAAACATCTTTCTAGGCATCCACTCTCCCTAATCTTCCAAGAAAATTTCAATTAACTTATTGAAATATTGCAATCACCCTTATCCAAAAACGATATTTACATCAACTTTTTTGCAGTAACACACTCACATTTTTCATAAAATAAACACATTTTTTTCAGGAATCTACTCTCTGAAACCTAAAACTAATTTTAAAAAAACATCTTTCTAGGCATCCACTGTCCCTAATTGTGCAAGAAAATTTCAATTGACTTGTTGAAATATTGCAATCACCCTTATTCAAAAACGAAATTTAAATCAACTTTTTAGCAGTAACACCCTCACATTTTTCATAAAACAAACACATTTTTTTCAGGAATCTACTCTCTGAAACCTAAAACTAATTAAAAAAAACATCTTTCTAGGCATCCACTCTCCCTAATCTTCCAAGAAAATTTCAATTAACTTATTGAAATATTGCAATCACCCTTATCCAAAAACGATATTTAAAACAACTTTTTAGCAGTAACACACTCACATTTTTCATAAAACAAACACATTTTTTTCAGGAATCTACTCTCTGGAACCTAAAACTAATTTTAAAAAAACATCTTTCTAGGCATCCACTGTCCCTAATCGTGCAAGAAAATTTCAATTGACTTGTTGAAATATTGCAATCACCCTTATCCAAAAACGAAATTTAAATCAACTTTTTAGCAGTAACACACTCACATTTTTCATAAAACAAACACATTTTTTTCAGGAATCTACTCTCTGAAACCTAAAACTAATTTAAAAAAAATATCTTTCTAGGCATCCACTGTCCCTAATCGTGCAAGAAAATTTCAATTGACTTGTTGAAATATTGCAATCACCCTTATTCAAAAACGAAATTTAAATCAACTTTTTAACAGTAACACCCTCACATTTTTCATAAAACAAACACATTTATTTCAGGAATCTACTCTCTGTAACCTAAAACTAATTAAAAAATCATCTTTCTAGGCATCCACTCTCCCTAATCTTCCAAGCAAATTTCAATTAACTTATTGAAATATTGCAATCACCCTTATCCAAAAACGATATTTAAATCAACTTTTTAGCAGTAACACACTCACATTTTTCATAAAACAAACACATTTTTTTCAGGAATCTACTCTCTGGAACCTAAAACTAATTTAAAAAAAACATCTTTCTAGGCATCCACTGTCCCTAATCGTGCAAGAAAATTTCAATTGACTTGTTGAAATATTGCAATCACCCTTATCCAAAAATGAAATTTAAATCAACTTTTTAGCAGTAACACACTCACATTTTTCATAAAACAAACACATTTTTTTCAGGAATCTACTCTCTGGAACCTAAAACTAATTTAAAAAAAACATCTTTCTAGGCATCCACTGTCCCTAATCGTGCAAGAAAATTTCAATTGACTTGTTGAAATATTGCAATCACCCTTATTCAAAAACGAAATTTAAATCAACTTTTTAGCAGTAACACCCTCACATTTTTCATAAAACAAACACATTTTTTTCAGGAATCTACTCTCTGGAACCTAAAACTAATTTAAAAAAAACATCTTTCTAGGCATCCACTGTCCCTAATCGTGCAAGAAAATTTCAATTGACTTGTTGAAGTATTGCAATCACCCTTATCCAAAAACGAAATTTAAATCAACTTTTTAGCAGTAACACACTCACATTTTTCATAAAACAAACACATTTTTTTTCAGGAATCTACTCTTTGGAACCTAAAACTAATTTAAAAAAAACATCTTTCTAGGCATCCAGTGTCCATAATCGTGCAAGAAAATTTCAATTGACTTGTTGAAATATTGCAATCACCCTTATCCAAAAACGAAATTTAAATCAACTTTTTAGCAGTAACACACTCACATTTTTCATAAAACAAACACATTTTTTCAGGAATCAACTCTCTGGAACCTAAAACAAATATAAAAAAACATCTTTCTATGCATCCACTCTCCCTAATCGTGCAAGAAAATTTCAATTAACTAGTTGAAATAATGCAATCATGCCTATCCTGAAGCTAAATTTAAATAAACTTTTTAGCAGTAACACACTCATATTTTTCATAAAACAAACACATTTTTTTCAGGAATCAACTCTCTGGAACCTAAAACAAATATAAAAAAAAATCTTTCTATGCATCCACTCTCCCTAATCGTGCAAGAAAATTTGAATTAACTTGTTGAAATGATGCATTCACGCTTATCCTGAAACTAAATTTAAATCAACTTTTTTGCAGTAACACACTCACATTATTCATGAAACAAATAATTTTTTTTTCAGGAATCCACTCTCTGGAACCTATAACGAATTTGTAAAAAACATCTTTCTAGGCATCCACTCTCCCTAATCTTGCAAGAAAATTTCAATTAACTTGTTGAAATATTGCAATCACCCTTATCCAAAAATGAAATTTAAATTAACTTTTTAGCAGTAACACACTCACATTTTTCATAAAACAAACACATTTTTTTCAGGAATCTACTCTCTGGAACCTAAAACAAATTTTTAAAAAACATCTTTCTAGGCATCCACTGTCCCTAATCGTGCAAGAAAATTTCAATTGACTTGTTGAAATATTGCAATCACCCTTATCCAAAAATGAAATTTAAATTAACTTTTTAGCAGTAACACACTCACATTTTTCATAAAACAAACACATTTTTTTCAGGAATCTACTGTCTGGAACCTAAAACTAATTTTAAAAAAACATCTTTCTAGGCATCCACTGTCCCTAATCGTGCAAGAAAATTTCAATTGACTTGTTGAAATATTGCAATCACCCTTATTCAAAAACGAAATTTAAATCAACTTTTTAGCAGTAACACCCTCACATTTTTCATAAAACAAACACATTTTTTTCAGGAATCTACTCTCTGAAACCTAATACTAATTTAAAAAAGAAATCTTTCTATGCATCCACTGTCCCTAATCGTGCAAGAAAATTTCAATTGACTTGTTGAAGTATTGCAATCACCCTTATCCAAAAATGAAATTTAAATCAACTTTTTAGCAGTAACACACTCACATTTTTCATAAAACAAACACATTTTTTTCAGGAATCTACTCTCTGGAACCTAAAACTAATTTTAAAAAAACATCTTTCTAGGCATCCACTGTCCCTAATCGTGCAAGAAAATTTCAATTGACTTGTTGAAATATTGCAATCACCCTTATCCAAAAACGAAATTTAAATCAACTTTTTAGCAGTAACACACTCACATTTTTCATAAAGCAAACACATTTTTTTCAGGAATCTACTCTCTGAAACCTAAAACTAATTTTAAAAAAATATCTTTCTAGGCATCCACTGTCCCTAATCGTGCAAGAAAATTTCAATTGACTTGTTGAAATATTGCAATCACCCTTATTCAAAAACGAAATTTAAATCAACTTTTTAGCACTGTCCCTAATCGTGCAAGAAAATTTCAATTGACTTGTTAAAATATTGCAATCACCCTTATTCAAAAACGAAATTTAAATCAACTTTTTAGCAGTAACACCCTCACATTTTTCATAAAACAAACACATTTTTTTCAGGAATCTACTCTCTGGAACCTAAAACTAATTTGAAAAAAACATCTTTCTAGGCATCCACTGTCCCTAATCGTGCAAGAAAATTTCAATTGACTTGTTGAAATATTGCAATCACCCTTATTCAAAAACGAAATTTAAATCAACTTTTTAGCAGTAACACCCTCACATTTTTCATAAAACAAACACATTTATTTCAGGAATCTACTCTCTGAAACCTAAAACTAATTAAAAAAAACATCTTTCTAGGCATCCACTCTCCCTAATCTTCCAAGAAAATTTCAATTAACTTATTGAAATATTGCAATCACCCTTATCCAAAAACGATATTTACATCAACTTTTTTGCAGTAACACACTCACATTTTTCCTAAAACAAACACATTTTTTTCAGGAATCTACTCTCTGAAACCTAAAACTAATTTTAAAAAAAAATCTTTCTAGGCATCCACTGTCCCTAATTGTGCAAGAAAATTTCAATTGACTTGTTGAAATATTGCAATCACCCTTATCCAAAAATGAAATTTAAATCAACTTTTTAGCAGTAACACACTCACATTTTTCATAAAACAAACACATTTTTTTCAGGAATCTACTCTCTGGAACCTAAAACTAATTTAAAAAAAACATCTTTCTAGGCATCCACTGTCCCTAATCGTGCAAGAAAATTTCAATTGACTTGTTGAAATATTGCAATCACCCTTATTCAAAAACGAAATTTAAATCAACTTTTTAGCAGTAACACCCTCACATTTTTCATAAAACAAACACATTTTTTTCAGGAATCTACTCTCTGGAAGCTAAAACTAATTTAAAAAAAACATCTTTCTAGGCATCCACTGTCCCTAATCGTGCAAGAAAATTTCAATTGACTTGTTGAAATATTGCAATCACCCTTATACAAAAACGAAATTTAAATCAACTTTTTAGCAGTAACACACTCACATTTTTCATAAAACAAACACATTTTTTTCAGGAATCTACTTTCTGAAACCTAAAACTAATTTTAAAAAAACATCTTTCTAGGCATCCACTGTCCCTAATCGTGCAAGAAACTTTCAATTGACTTATTGAAATATTGCAATCACCCTTATTCAAAAACGAAATTTAAATCAACTTTTTAGCAGTAACACCCTCACATTTTTCATAAAACAAACACATTTTTTTCAGGAATCTACTCTTTGAAACCTAAAACTAATTAAAAAAAAACATCTTTCTAGGCATCCACTCTCCCTAATCTTCCAAGAAAATTTCAATTAACTTGTTGAAATATTGCAATCACCCTTATTCAAAAACGAAATTTAAATCAACTTTTTAGCAGTAACACCCTCACATTTTTCATAAAACAAACACATTTTTTTCAGGAATCTACTCTCTGGAACCTAAAACTAATTTAAAAAAAACATCTTTCTAGGCATCCACTGTCCCTAATCGTGCAAGAAAATTTAAATTGACTTGTTGAAGTATTGCAATCACCCTTATCCAAAAACGAAATTTAAATCAACTTTTTAGCAGTAACACACTCACATTTTTCATAAAACAAACACATTTTTTTTCAGGAATCTACTCTTTGGAACCTAAAACTAATTTTAAAAAAACATCTTTCTAGGCATCCAGTGTCCATAATCGTGCAAGAAAATTTCAATTGACTTGTTGAAATATTGCAATCACCCTTATCCAAAAACGAAATTTAAATCAACTTTTTAGCAGTAACACACTCACATTTTTCATAAAACAAACACATTTTTTCAGGAATCAACTCTCTGGAACCTAAAACAAATATAAAAAAACATCTTTCTATGCATCCACTCTCCCTAATCGTGCAAGAAAATTTCAATTAACTAGTTGAAATAATGCAATCATGCCTATCCTGAAGCTAAATTTAAATAAACTTTTTAGCAGTAACACACTCATATTTTTCATAAAACAAACACATTTTTTTCAGGAATCAACTCTCTGGAACCTAAAACAAATATAAAAAAAAATCTTTCTATGCATCCACTCTCTCTAATCGTGCAAGAAAATTTGAATTAACTTGTTGAAATGATGCATTCACGCTTATCCTGAAACTAAATTTAAATCAACTTTTTTGCAGTAACACACTCACATTATTCATGAAACAAATAATTTTTTTTTCAGGAATCCACTCTCTGGAACCTATAACGAATTTGTAAAAAACATCTTTCTAGGCATCCACTCTCCCTAATCTTGCAAGAAAATTTCAATTAACTTGTTGAAATATTGCAATCACCCTTATCCAAAAATGAAATTTAAATTAACTTTTTAGCAGTAACACACTCACATTTTTCATAAAACAAACACATTTTTTTCAGGAATCTACTCTCTGGAACCTAAAACAAATTTTTAAAAAACATCTTTCTAGGCATCCACTGTCCCTAATCGTGCAAGAAAATTTCAATTGACTTGTTGAAATATTGCAATCACCCTTATCCAAAAATGAAATTTAAATTAACTTTTTAGCAGTAACACACTCACATTTTTCATAAAACAAACACATTTTTTTCAGGAATCTACTGTCTGGAACCTAAAACTAATTTTAAAAAAAAATCTTTCTAGGCATCCACTGTCCCTAATCGTGCAAGAAAATTTCAATTGACTTGTTGAAATATTGCAATCACCCTTATTCAAAAACGAAATTTAAATCAACTTTTTAGCAGTAACACCCTCACATTTTTCATAAAACAAACACATTTTTTTCAGGAATCTACTCTCTGAAACCTAATACTAATTTAAAAAAGAAATCTTTCTATGCATCCACTGTCCCTAATCGTGCAAGAAAATTTCAATTGACTTGTTGAAGTATTGCAATCACCCTTATCCAAAAATGAAATTTAAATCAACTTTTTAGCAGTAACACACTCACATTTTTCATAAAACAAACACATTTTTTTCAGGAATCTACTCTCTGGAACCTAAAACTAATTTAAAAAAAACATCTTTCTAGGCATCCACTGTCCCTAATCGTGCAAGAAAATTTCAATTGACTTGTTGAAATATTGCAATCACCCTTATCCAAAAACGAAATTTAAATCAACTTTTTAGCAGTAACACACTCACATTTTTCATAAAGCAAACACATTTTTTTCAGGAATCTACTCTCTGAAACCTAAAACTAATTTTAAAAAAATATCTTTCTAGGCATCCACTGTCCCTAATCGTGCAAGAAAATTTCAATTGACTTGTTGAAATATTGCAATCACCCTTATTCAAAAACGAAATTTAAATCAACTTTTTAGCACTGTCCCTAATCGTGCAAGAAAATTTCAATTGACTTGTTAAAATATTGCAATCACCCTTATTCAAAAACGAAATTTAAATCAACTTTTTAGCAGTAACACCCTCACATTTTTCATAAAACAAACACATTTTTTTCAGGAATCTACTCTCTGGAACCTAAAACTAATTTGAAAAAAACATCTTTCTAGGCATCCACTGTCCCTAATCGTGCAAGAAAATTTCAATTGACTTGTTCAAGTATTGCAATCACCCTTATCCAAAAACGAAATTTAAATCAACTTTTTAGCAGTAACACCCTCACATTTTTCATAAAACAAACACATTTATTTCAGGAATCTACTCTCTGAAACCTAAAACTAATTAAAAAAAACATCTTTCTAGGCATCCACTCTCCCTAATCTTCCAAGAAAATTTCAATTAACTTATTGAAATATTGCAATCACCCTTATCCAAAAACGATATTTACATCAACTTTTTTGCAGTAACACACTCACATTTTTCATAAAACAAACACATTTTTTTCAGGAATCTACTCTCTGAAACCTAAAACTAATTTTAAAAAAAAATCTTTCTAGGCATCCACTGTCCCTAATTGTGCAAGAAAATTTCAATTGACTTGTTGAAATATTGCAATCACCCTTATTCAAAAACGAAATTTAAATCAACTTTTTAGCAGTAACACCCTCACATTTTTCATAAAACAAACACATTTTTTTCAGGAATCTACTCTCTGAAACCTAAAACTAATTAAAAAAAACATCTTTCTAGGCATCCACTCTCCCTAATCTTCCAAGAAAATTTCAATTAACTTATTGAAATATTGCAATCACCCTTATCCAAAAACGATATTTAAAACAACTTTTTAGCAGTAACACACTCACATTTTTCATAAAACAAACACATTTTTTTCAGGAATCTACTCTCTGGAACCTAAAACTAATTTTAAAAAAACATCTTTCTAGGCATCCACTGTCCCTAATCGTGCAAGAAAATTTCAATTGACTTGTTGAAATATTGCAATCACCCTTATCCAAAAACGAAATTTAAATCAACTTTTTAGCAGTAACACACTCACATTTTTCATAAAACAAACACATTTTTTTCAGGAATCTACTCTCTGAAACCTAAAACTAATTTAAAAAAAATATCTTTCTAGGCATCCACTGTCCCTAATCGTGCAAGAAAATTTCAATTGACTTGTTGAAATATTGCAATCACCCTTATTCAAAAACGAAATTTAAATCAACTTTTTAACAGTAACACCCTCACATTTTTCATAAAACAAACACATTTATTTCAGGAATCTACTCTCTGTAACCTAAAACTAATTAAAAAATCATCTTTCTAGGCATCCACTCTCCCTAATCTTCCAAGCAAATTTCAATTAACTTATTGAAATATTGCAATCACCCTTATCCAAAAACGATATTTAAATCAACTTTTTAGCAGTAACACACTCACATTTTTCATAAAACAAACACATTTTTTTCAGGAATCTACTCTCTGGAACCTAAAACTAATTTAAAAAAAACATCTTTCTAGGCATCCACTGTCCCTAATCGTGCAAGAAAATTTCAATTGACTTGTTGAAATATTGCAATCACCCTTATCCAAAAATGAAATTTAAATCAACTTTTTAGCAGTAACACACTCACATTTTTCATAAAACAAACACATTTTTTTCAGGAATCTACTCTCTGGAACCTAAAACTAATTTAAAAAAAACATCTTTCTAGGCATCCACTGTCCCTAATCGTGCAAGAAAATTTCAATTGACTTGTTGAAATATTGCAATCACCCTTATTCAAAAACGAAATTTAAATCAACTTTTTAGCAGTAACACCCTCACATTTTTCATAAAACAAACACATTTTTTTCAGGAATCTACTCTCTGGAACCTAAAACTAATTTAAAAAAAACATCTTTCTAGGCATCCACTGTCCCTAATCGTGCAAGAAAATTTCAATTGACTTGTTGAAATATTGCAATCACCCTTATACAAAAACGAAATTTAAATCAACTTTTTAGCAGTAACACACTCACATTTTTCATAAAACAAACACATTTTTTTCAGGAATCTACTTTCTGAAACCTAAAACTAATTTTAAAAAAACATCTTTCTAGGCATCCACTGTCCCTAATCGTGCAAGAAACTTTCAATTGACTTATTGAAATATTGCAATCACCCTTATTCAAAAACGAAATTTAAATCAACTTTTTAGCAGTAACACCCTCACATTTTTCATAAAACAAACACATTTTTTTCAGGAATCTACTCTCTGAAACCTAAAACTAATTAAAAAAAAACATCTTTCTAGGCATCCACTCTCCCTAATCTTCCAAGAAAATTTCAATTAACTTGTTGAAATATTGCAATCACCCTTATTCAAAAACGAAATTTAAATCAACTTTTTAGCAGTAACACCCTCACATTTTTCATAAAACAAACACATTTTTTTCAGGAATCTACTCTCTGGAACCTAAAACTAATTTAAAAAAAACATCTTTCTAGGCATCCACTGTCCCTAATCGTGCAAGAAAATTTAAATTGACTTGTTGAAGTATTGCAATCACCCTTATCCAAAAACGAAATTTAAATCAACTTTTTAGCAGTAACACACTCACATTTTTCATAAAACAAACACATTTTTTTTCAGGAATCTACTCTTTGGAACCTAAAACTAATTTTAAAAAAACATCTTTCTAGGCATCCAGTGTCCATAATCGTGCAAGAAAATTTCAATTGACTTGTTGAAATATTGCAATCACCCTTATCCAAAAACGAAATTTAAATCAACTTTTTAGCAGTAACACACTCACATTTTTCATAAAACAAACACATTTTTTCAGGAATCAACTCTCTGGAACCTAAAACAAATATAAAAAAACATCTTTCTATGCATCCACTCTCCCTAATCGTGCAAGAAAATTTCAATTAACTAGTTGAAATAATGCAATCATGCCTATCCTGAAGCTAAATTTAAATAAACTTTTTAGCAGTAACACACTCATATTTTTCATAAAACAAACACATTTTTTTCAGGAATCAACTCTCTGGAACCTAAAACAAATATAAAAAAAAATCTTTCTATGCATCCACTCTCTCTAATCGTGCAAGAAAATTTGAATTAACTTGTTGAAATGATGCATTCACGCTTATCCTGAAACTAAATTTAAATCAACTTTTTTGCAGTAACACACTCACATTATTCATGAAACAAATAATTTTTTTTTCAGGAATCCACTCTCTGGAACCTATAACGAATTTGTAAAAAACATCTTTCTAGGCATCCACTCTCCCTAATCTTGCAAGAAAATTTCAATTAACTTGTTGAAATATTGCAATCACCCTTATCCAAAAATGAAATTTAAATTAACTTTTTAGCAGTAACACACTCACATTTTTCATAAAACAAACACATTTTTTTCAGGAATCTACTCTCTGGAACCTAAAACAAATTTTTAAAAAACATCTTTCTAGGCATCCACTGTCCCTAATCGTGCAAGAAAATTTCAATTGACTTGTTGAAATATTGCAATCACCCTTATCCAAAAATGAAATTTAAATTAACTTTTTAGCAGTAACACACTCACATTTTTCATAAAACAAACACATTTTTTTCAGGAATCTACTGTCTGGAACCTAAAACTAATTTTAAAAAAACATCTTTCTAGGCATCCACTGTCCCTAATCGTGCAAGAAAATTTCAATTGACTTGTTGAAATATTGCAATCACCCTTATTCAAAAACGAAATTTAAATCAACTTTTTAGCAGTAACACCCTCACATTTTTCATAAAACAAACACATTTTTTTCAGGAATCTACTCTCTGAAACCTAATACTAATTTAAAAAAGAAATCTTTCTATGCATCCACTGTCCCTAATCGTGCAAGAAAATTTCAATTGACTTGTTGAAGTATTGCAATCACCCTTATCCAAAAATGAAATTTAAATCAACTTTTTAGCAGTAACACACTCACATTTTTCATAAAACAAACACATTTTTTTCAGGAATCTACTCTCTGGAACCTAAAACTAATTTAAAAAAAACATCTTTCTAGGCATCCACTGTCCCTAATCGTGCAAGAAAATTTCAATTGACTTGTTGAAATATTGCAATCACCCTTATCCAAAAACGAAATTTAAATCAACTTTTTAGCAGTAACACACTCACATTTTTCATAAAGCAAACACATTTTTTTCAGGAATCTACTCTCTGAAACCTAAAACTAATTTTAAAAAAATATCTTTCTAGGCATCCACTGTCCCTAATCGTGCAAGAAAATTTCAATTGACTTGTTGAAATATTGCAATCACCCTTATTCAAAAACGAAATTTAAATCAACTTTTTAGCACTGTCCCTAATCGTGCAAGAAAATTTCAATTGACTTGTTAAAATATTGCAATCACCCTTATTCAAAAACGAAATTTAAATCAACTTTTTAGCAGTAACACCCTCACATTTTTCATAAAACAAACACATTTTTTTCAGGAATCTACTCTCTGGAACCTAAAACTAATTTGAAAAAAACATCTTTCTAGGCATCCACTGTCCCTAATCATGCAAGAAAATTTCAATTGACTTGTTCAAGTATTGCAATCACCCTTATCCAAAAACGAAATTTAAATCAACTTTTTAGCAGTAACACACTCACATTTTTCATAAAACAAACACATTTTTTTTCAGGAATCTACTCTCTGGAACCTAAAACTAATTTTAAAAAAACATCTTTCTAGGCATCCACTGTCCCTAATCGTGCAAGAAAATTTCAATTGACTTGTTGAAATATTGCAATCACCCTTATCCAAAAACGAAATTTAAATCAACTTTTTAGCAGTAACACACTCACATTTTTTCATAAAACAAACACATTTTTTTCAGGAATCTACTCTCTGAAACCTAAAACTAATTTTAAAAAAACATCTTTCTAGGCATCCACTGTCCCTAATCGTGCAACAAAATTTCAATTGACTTATTGAAATATTGCAATCACCCTTATTCAAAAACGAAATTTAAATCAACTTTTTAGCAGTAACACCCTCACATTTTTCATAAAACAAACACATTTTTTTCAGGAATCTACTCTGTGAAACCTAATACTAATTTAAAAAAGATATCTTTCTATGCATCCACTCTCCCTAATCGTGCAAGAAAATTTCAATTAACTTGTTGAAGTATTGCAATCACCCTTATCCAAAAACGAAATTTAAATCAACTTTTTAGCAGTAACACACTCACATTTTTCATAAAACAAACACATTTTTTTCAGGAATCTACTCTCTGGAACCTAAAACTAATTTTAAAAAAACATCTTTCTAGGCATCCACTGTCCCTAATTGTGCAAGAAAATTTCAATTGACTTGTTGAAATATTGCAATCACCCTTATCCAAAAACGAAATTTAAATCAACTTTTTAGCAGTAACACACTCACATTTTTCATAAAACAAACACATTTTTTTCAGGAATCTACTCTCTGAAACCTAAAACTAATTTTAAAAAAATATCTCTCTAGGCATCCACTGTCCCTAATCGTGCAAGAAAATTTCAATTGACTTGTTGAAATATTGCAATCACCCTTATCCAAAAACGAAATTTAAATCAACTTTTTAGCAGTAACACACTCACATTTTTCATAAAACAAACACATTTTTTCAGGAATCAACTCTCTGGAACCTAAAACAAATATAAAAAAAACATCTTTCTATGCATCCACTCTCCCTAATCGTGCAAGAAAATTTCAATTAACTAGTTGAAATAATGCAATCATGCCTATCCTGAAGCTAAATTTAAATAAACTTTTTAGCAGTAACACACTCATATTTTTCATAAAACAAACACATTTTTTTCAGGAATCAACTCTCTGGAACCTAAAACAAATATAAAAAAAAATCTTTCTATGCATCCACTCTCCCTAATCGTGCGAGAAAATTTGAATTAACTTGTTGAAATGATGCATTCACGCTTATCCTGAAACTAAATTTAAATCAACTTTTTTGCAGTAACACACTCACATTTTTCATGAAACAAATAATTTTTTTTTCAGGAATCCACTCTCTGGAACCTATAACGAATTTGTAAAAAACATCTTTCTAGGCATCCACTCTCCCTAATCTTGCAAGAAATTTCAATTAACTTGTTGAAATATTGCAATCACCCTTATCCAAAAACGATATTTAAATCAACTTTTTTGCAGTAACACACTCACATTTTTCATAAAACAAACACATTTTTTTCAGGAATCTACTCTCTGGAACCTAAAACTAATTTTTAAAAAACATCTTTCTAGGCATCCACTGTCCCTAATCGTGCAAGAAAATTTCAATTGACTTGTTGAAATATTGCAATCACCCTTATCCAAAAATGAAATTTAAATTAACTTTTTAGCAGTAACACATTCACATTTTTCATAAAACAAACACATTTTTTTCAGGAATCTACTCTCTGGAACCTAAAACTAATTTTAAAAAAACATCTTTCTAGGCATCCACTGTCCCTAATCGTGCAAGAAAATTTCAATTGACTTGTTGAAATATTGCAATCACCCTTATTCAAAAACGAAATTTAAATCAACTTTTTAGCAGTAACACCCTCACATTTTTCATAAAACAAACACATTTTTTACAAGAATCTACTCTCTGAAACCTAATACTAATTTAAAAAAGAAATCTTTCTATGCATCCACTGTCCCTAATCGTGCAAGAAAATTTCAATTGACTTGTTGAAGTATTGCAATCACCCTTATCCAAAAACGAAATTTAAATCAACTTTTTAGCAGTAACACACTCACATTTTTCATAAAACAAACACATTTTTTTCAGGAATCTACTCTCTGGAACCTAAAACTAATTTTAAAAAAACATCTTTCTAGGCATCATCTGTCCCTAATCGTGCAAGAAAATTTCAATTGACTTGTTGAAATATTGCAATCACCCTTATCCAAAAACGAAATTTAAATCAACTTTTTAGCAGTAACACACTCACATTTTTCATAAAACAAACACATTTTTTTCAGGAATCTACTCTCTGAAACCTAAAACTAATTTAAAAAAAATATCTTTCTAGGCATCCACTGTCCCTAATCGTGCAAGAAAATTTCAATTGACTTGTTGAAATATTGCAATCACCCTTATTCAAAAACGAAATTTAAATCAACTTTTTAGCAGTAACACCCTCACATTTTTCATAAACCAAACACATTTTTTTCAGGAATCTACTCTCTGAAACCTAAAACTAATTAAAAAAAAAATCTTTCTAGGCATCCACTCTCCCTAATCTTCCAAGAAAATTTCAATTAACTTATTGAAATATTGCAATCACCCTTATCCAAAAACGATATTTAAATCAACTTTTTAGCAGTAACACACTCACATTTTTCATAAAACAAACACATTTTTTTCAGGAATCTAATCTCTGGAACCTAAAACTAATTTTAAAAAAAACATCTTTCTAGGCATCCACTGTCCCTAATCGTGCAAGAAAATTTCAATTGACTAGTTGAAATATTGCAATCACCCTTATCCAAAAACGAAATTTAAATCAACTTTTTAGCAGTAACACACTCACATTTTTCATAAAACAAACACATTTTTTTCAGGAATCTACTCTCTGAAACCTAAAACTAATTTTAAAAAAACATCTTTCTAGGCATCCACTGTCCCTAATCGTGCAACAAAATTTCAATTGACTTATTGAAATATTGCAATCACCCTTATTCAAAAACGAAATTTAAATCAACTTTTTAGCAGTAACACCCTCACATTTTTCATAAAACAAACACATTTTTTTCAGGAATCTAATCTCTGGAACCTAAAACTAATTTTAAAAAAAACATCTTTCTAGGCATCCACTGTCCCTAATCGTGCAAGAAAATTTCAATTGACTAGTTGAAATATTGCAATCACCCTTATCCAAAAACGAAATTTAAATCAACTTTTTAGCAGTAACACACTCACATTTTTCATAAAACAAACACATTTTTTTCAGGAATCTACTCTCTGAAACCTAAAACTAATTTTAAAAAAACATCTTTCTAGGCATCCACTGTCCCTAATCGTGCAACAAAATTTCAATTGACTTATTGAAATATTGCAATCACCCTTATTCAAAAACGAAATTTAAATCAACTTTTTAGCAGTAACACCCTCACATTTTTCATAAAACAAACACATTTTTTTCAGGAATCTACTCTGTGAAACCTAATACTAATTTAAAAAAGAAATCTTTCTATGCATCCACTCTCCCTAATCGTGCAAGAAAATTTCAATTAACTAGTTGAAATAATGCAATCATGCCTATCCTGAAGCTAAATTTAAATAAACTTTTTAGCAGTAACACACTCATATTTTTCATAAAACAAACACATTTTTTTCAGGAATCAACTCTCCGGAACCTAAAACAAATATAAAAAAAAATCTTTCTATGCATCCACTCTCCCTAATCGTGCAAGAAAATTTGAATTAACTTGTTGAAATGATGCATTCACGCTTATCCTGAAACTAAATTTAAATCAACTTTTTTGCAGTAACACACTCACATTTTTCATGAAACAAATAATTTTTTTTTCAGGAATCCACTCTCTGGAACCTATAACGAATTTGTAAAAAACATCTTTCTAGGCATCCACTCTCCCTAATCTTGCAAGAAAATTTCAATTAACTTGTTGAAATATTGCAACCCCCCTTATCCAAAAACGATATTTAAATCAACTTTTTTGCAGTAACACACTCACATTTTTCATAAAACAAACACATTTTTTTCAGGAATCTACTCTCTGGAACCTAAAACTAATTTTAAAAAAACATCTTTCTAGGCATCCACTCTCCCTAATCTTCCAAGAAAATTTCAATTAACTTATTGAAATATTGCAATCACCCTTATCCAAAAATGATATTTAAATCAACTTTTTAGCAGTAACACACTCACATTTTTCATAAAACAAACACATTTTTTTCAGGAATCTACTCTCTGGAACCTAAAACTAATTTTAAAAAAACATCTTTCTAGGCATCCACTGTCCCTAATCGTGCAAGAACATTTCAATTGACTAGTTGAAATATTGCAATCACCCTTATCCAAAAACGAAATTTAAATCAACTTTTTAGCAGTAACACACTCACATTTTTCATAAAACAAACACATTTTTTTCAGGAATCTACTCTCTGAAACCTAAAACTAATTTTAAAAAAACATCTTTCTAGGCATCCACTGTCCCTAATCGTGCAACAAAATTTCAATTGACTTATTGAAATATTGCAATCACCCATATTCAAAAACGAAATTTAAATCAACTTTTTAGCAGTAACACCCTCACATTTTTCATAAAACAAACACATTTTTTTCAGGAATCTACTCTGTGAAACCTAATACTAATTTAAAAAAGAAATCTTTCTATGCATCCACTCTCCCTAATCGTGCAAGAAAATTTCAATTAACTAGTTGAAATAATGCAATCATGCCTATCCTGAAGCTAAATTTAAATAAACTTTTTAGCAGTAACACACTCATATTTTTCATAAAACAAACACATTTTTTTCAGGAATCAACTCTCCGGAACCTAAAACAAATATAAAAAAACATCTTTCTATGCATCCACTCTCCCTAATCGTGCAAGAAAATTTGAATTAACTTGTTGAAATGATGCATTCACGCTTATCCTGAAACTAAATTTAAATCAACTTTTTTGCAGTAACACACTCACATTTTTCATGAAACAAATAATTTTTTTTTCAGGAATCCACTCTCTGGAACCTATAACGAATTTGTAAAAAACATCTTTCTAGGCATCTACTCTCCCTAATCTTGCAAGAAAATTTCAATTAACTTGTTGAAATATTGCAATCCCCCTTATCCAAAAACGATATTTAAATCAACTTTTTTGCAGTAACACACTCACATTTTTCATAAAACAAACACATTTTTTTCAGGAATCTACTCTCTGGAACCTAAAACTAATTTTAAAAAAACATCTTTCTAGGCATCCACTGTCCCTAATCGTGCAAGAAAATTTCAATTGACTTGTTGAAATATTGCAATCACCCTTATCCAAAAATGAAATTTAAATCAACTTTTTAGCAGTAACACACTCACATTTTTCATAAAAGAAACACATTTTTTTCAGGAATCTACTTTCTGGAACCTAAAACTAATTTTAAAAAAACATCTTTCTAGGCATCCACTGTCCCTAATCGTGCAAGAAAATTTCAATTGACTTGTTGAAATATTGCAATCACCCTTATCCAAAAACGAAATTTAAATCAACTTTTTAGCAGTAACACCCTCACATTTTTCATAAAACAAACACATTTTTTTCAGGTATCTACTCTCTGAAACCTAATACTAATTTAAAAAAGAAATCTTTCTATGCATCCACTGTCCCTAATCGTGCAAGAAAATTTCAATTGACTTGTTGAAGTATTGCAATCACCCTTATCCAAAAACGAAATTTAAATCAACTTTTTAGCAGTAACACACTCACATTTTTCATAAAACAAACACATTTTTTTCAGGAATCTACTCTCTGGAACCTTAAACAAATTTTAAAAAAACATCTTTCTAGGCATCCACTCTCCCTAATCTTCCAAGAAAATTTCAATTAACTTATTGAAATATTGCAATCACCCTTATCCAAAAATGAAATTTAAATCAACTTTTTAGCAGTAACACACTCACATTTTTCATAAAACAAACACATTTTTTTCAGGAATCTACTCTCTGGAACCTAAAACTAATTTTAAAAAAACATCTTTCTAGGCATCCACTGTCCCTAATCGTGCAAGAATATTTCAATTGACTTGTTGAAATATTGCAATCACCCTTATTCAAAAACGAAATTTAAATCAACTTTTTAGCAGTAACACCCTCACATTTTTCATAAAACAAACACATTTTTTTCAGGAATCTACTCTCTGGAACCTAAAACTAATTTTAAAAAAACATCTTTCTAGGCATCCACTGTCCCTAATCGTGCAACAAAATTTCAATTGAGTTATTGAAATATTGCAATCACCCTTATTCAAAAACGAAATTTAAATCAACTTTTAAGCAGTAA
Source organism: Lissotriton vulgaris (assembly GCF_964263255.1). Lineage (NCBI taxonomy): Eukaryota > Metazoa > Chordata > Amphibia > Caudata > Salamandridae > Lissotriton > Lissotriton vulgaris. The sequence goes on along the minus strand of NW_028247291.1, from coordinate 68,595 downwards.
CACCCTCACATTTTTCATAAAACAAACACATTTTTTTCAGGAATCTACTCTGTGAAACCTAATACTAATTTAAAAAAGATATCTTTCTATGCATCCACTCTCCCTAATCGTGCAAGAAAATTTCAATTAACTTGTTGAAGTATTGCAATCACCCTTATCCAAAAACGAAATTTAAATCAACTTTTTAGCAGTAACACACTCACATTTTTCATAAAACAAACACATTTTTTTCAGGAATCTACTCTCTGGAACCTAAAACTAATTTTTAAAAAACATCTTTCTAGGCATCCACTGTCCCTAATCGTGCAAGAAAATTTCAATTGACTTGTTGAAATATTGCAATCACCCTTATCCAAAAACGAAATTTAAATCAACTTTTTAGCAGTAACACACTCACATTTTTCATAAAACAAACACATTTTTTTCAGGAATCTACTCTCTGAAACCTAAAACTAATTTTAAAAAAATATCTCTCTAGGCATCCACTGTCCCTAATCGTGCAAGAAAATTTTAATTGACTTGTTGAAATATTGCAATCACCCTTATCCAAAAACGAAATTTAAATCAACTTTTTAGCAGTAACACACTCACATTTTTCATAAAACAAACACATTTTTTCAGGAATCAACTCTCTGGAACCTAAAACAAATATAAAAAAAACATCTTTCTATGCATCCACTCTCCCTAATCGTGCAAGAAAATTTCAATTAACTAGTTGAAATAATGCAATCATGCCTATCCTGAAGCTAAATTTAAATAAACTTTTTAGCAGTAACACACTCATATTTTTCATAAAACAAACACATTTTTTTCAGGAATCAACTCTCTGGAACCTAAAACAAATATAAAAAAAAATCTTTCTATGCATCCACTCTCCCTAATCGTGCGAGAAAATTTGAATTAACTTGTTGAAATGATGCATTCACGCTTATCCTGAAACTAAATTTAAATCAACTTTTTTGCAGTAACACACTCACATTTTTCATGAAACAAATAATTTTTTTTTCAGGAATCCACTCTCTGGAACCTATAACGAATTTGTAAAAAACATCTTTCTAGGCATCCACTCTCCCTAATCTTGCAAGAAATTTCAATTAACTTGTTGAAATATTGCAATCACCCTTATCCAAAAACGATATTTAAATCAACTTTTTTGCAGTAACACACTCACATTTTTCATAAAACAAACACATTTTTTTCAGGAATCTACTCTCTGGAACCTAAAACTAATTTTTAAAAAACATCTTTCCAGGCATCCACTGTCCCTAATCGTGCAAGAAAATTTCAATTGACTTGTTGAAATATTGCAATCACCCTTATCCAAAAATGAAATTTAAATTAACTTTTTAGCAGTAACACACTCACATTTTTCATAAAACAAACACATTTTTTTCAGGAATCTACTCTCTGGAACCTAAAACTAATTTTAAAAAAACATCTTTCTAGGCATCCACTGTCCCTAATCGTGCAAGAAAATTTCAATTGACTTGTTGAAATATTGCAATCACCCTTATTCAAAAACGAAATTTAAATCAACTTTTTAGCAGTAACACCCTCACATTTTTCATAAAACAAACACATTTTTTACAGGAATCTACTCTCTGAAACCTAATACTAATTTAAAAAAGAAATCTTTCTATGCATCCACTGTCCCTAATCGTGCAAGAAAATTTCAATTGACTTGTTGAAGTATTGCAATCACCCTTATCCAAAAACGAAATTTAAATCAACTTTTTAGCAGTAACACACTCACATTTTTCATAAAACAAACACATTTTTTTCAGGAATCTACTCTCTGGAACCTAAAACTAATTTTAAAAAAACATCTTTCTAGGCATCCACTGTCCCTAATCGTGCAAGAAAATTTCAATTGACTTGTTGAAATATTGCAATCACCCTTATCCAAAAACGAAATTTAAATCAACTTTTTAGCAGTAACACACTCACATTTTTCATAAAACAAACACATTTTTTTCAGGAATCTACTCTCTGAAACCTAAAACTAATTTAAAAAAAATATCTTTCTAGGCATCCACTGTCCCTAATCGTGCAAGAAAATTTCAATTGACTTGTTGAAATATTGCAATCACCCTTATTCAAAAACGAAATTTAAATCAACTTTTTAGCAGTAACACCCTCACATTTTTCATAAAACAAACACATTTTTTTCAGGAATCTACTCTCTGAAACCTAAAACTAATTAAAAAAAACATCTTTCTAGGCATCCACTCTCCCTAATCTTCCAAGAAAATTTCAATTAACTTATTGAAATATTGCAATCACCCTTATCCAAAAACGATATTTAAATCAACTTTTTAGCAGTAACACACTCACATTTTTCATAAAACAAACACATTTTTTTCAGGAATCTACTCTCTGGAACCTAAAACTAATTTTAAAAAAACATCTTTCTAGGCATCCACTGTCCCTAATCGTGCAAGAAAATTTCAATTGACTTGTTGAAATATTGCAATCACCCTTATCCAAAAATGAAATTTAAATCAACTTTTTAGCAGTAACACACTCACATTTTTCATAAAACAAACACATTTTTTTCAGGAATCTACTCTCTGGAACCTAAAACTAATTTTAAAAAAACATCTTTCTAGGCATCCACTGTCCCTAATCGTGCAAGAAAATTTCAATTGACTTGTTGAAATATTGCAATCACCCTTATTCAAAAACGAAATTTAAATCAACTTTTTAGCAGTAACACCCTCACATTTTTCATAAAACAAACACATTTTTTTCAGGAATCTACTCTCTGGAACCTAAAACTAATTTTAAAAAAACATCTTTCTAGGCATCCACTGTCCCTAATCGTGCAAGAAAATTTCAATTGACTAGTTGAAATATTGCAATCACCCTTATCCAAAAACGAAATTTAAATCAACTTTTTAGCAGTAACACACTCACATTTTTCATAAAACAAACACATTTTTTTCAGGAATCTACTCTCTGAAACCTAAAACTAATTTTAAAAAAACATCTTTCTAGGCATCCACTGTCCCTAATCGTGCAACAAAATTTCAATTGACTTATTGAAATATTGCAATCACCCTTATTCAAAAACGAAATTTAAATCAACTTTTTAGCAGTAACACCCTCACATTTTTCATAAAACAAACACATTTTTTTCAGGAATCTACTCTGTGAAACCTAATACTAATTTAAAAAAGAAATCTTTCTATGCATCCAATCTCCCTAATCGTGCAAGAAAATTTCAATTAACTAGTTGAAATAATGCAATCATGCCTATCCTGAAGCTAAATTTAAATAAACTTTTTAGCAGTAACACACTCATATTTTTCATAAAACAAACACATTTTTTTCAGGAATCAACTCTCCGGAACCTAAAACAAATATAAAAAAAACATCTTTCTATGCATCCACTCTCCCTAATCGTGCAAGAAAATTTGAATTAACTTGTTGAAATGATGCATTCACGCTTATCCTGAAACTAAATTTAAATCAACTTTTTTGCAGTAACACACTCACATTTTTCATGAAACAAATAATATTTTTTTCAGGAATCCACTCTCTGGAACCTATAACGAATTTGTAAAAAACATCTTTCTAGGCATCCACTCTCCCTAATCTTGCAAGAAATTTCAATTAACTTGTTGAAATATTGCAATCACCCTTATCCAAAAACGATATTTAAATCAACTTTTTTGCAGTAACACACTCACATTTTTCATAAAACAAACACATTTTTTTCAGGAATCTACTCTCTGGAACCTAAAACTAATTTTTAAAAAACATCTTTCCAGGCATCCACTGTCCCTAATCGTGCAAGAAAATTTCAATTGACTTGTTGAAATATTGCAATCACCCTTATCCAAAAATGAAATTTAAATTAACTTTTTAGCAGTAACACACTCACATTTTTCATAAAACAAACACATTTTTTTCAGGAATCTACTCTCTGGAACCTAAAACTAATTTTAAAAAAACATCTTTCTAGGCATCCACTGTCCCTAATCGTGCAAGAAAATTTCAATTGACTTGTTGAAATGATGCATTCACGCTTATCCTGAAACTAAATTTAAATCAACTTTTTTGCAGTAACACACTCACATTTTTCATGAAACAAATAATTTTTTTTTCAGGAATCCACTCTCTGGAACCTATAACGAATTTGTAAAAAACATCTTTCTAGGCATCCACTCTCCCTAATCTTGCAAGAAATTTCAATTAACTTGTTGAAATATTGCAATCACCCTTATCCAAAAACGATATTTAAATCAACTTTTTTGCAGTAACACACTCACATTTTTCATAAAACAAACACATTTTTTTCAGGAATCTACTCTCTGGAACCTAAAACTAATTTTTAAAAAACATCTTTCCAGGCATCCACTGTCCCTAATCGTGCAAGAAAATTTCAATTGACTTGTTGAAATATTGCAATCACCCTTATTCAAAAACGAAATTTAAATCAACTTTTTAGCAGTAACACCCTCACATTTTTCATAAAACAAACACATTTTTTACAGGAATCTACTCTCTGAAACCTAATACTAATTTAAAAAAGAAATCTTTCTATGCATCCACTGTCCCTAATCGTGCAAGAAAATTTCAATTGACTTGTTGAAGTATTGCAATCACCCTTATCCAAAAACGAAATTTAAATCAACTTTTTAGCAGTAACACACTCACATTTTTCATAAAACAAACACATTTTTTTCAGGAATCTACTCTCTGGAACCTAAAACTAATTTTAAAAAAACATCTTTCTAGGCATCCACTTTCCCTAATCGTGCAAGAAAATTTCAATTGACTTGTTGAAATATTGCAATCACCCTTATCCAAAAACGAAATTTAAATCAACTTTTTAGCAGTAACACACTCACATTTTTCATAAAACAAACACATTTTTTTCAGGAATCTACTCTCTGAAACCTAAAACTAATTTAAAAAAAATATCTTTCTAGGCATCCACTGTCCCTAATCGTGCAAGAAAATTTCAATTGACTTGTTGAAATATTGCAATCACCCTTATTCAAAAACGAAATTTAAATCAACTTTTTAGCAGTAACACCCTCACATTTTTCATAAAACAAACACATTTTTTTCAGGAATCTACTCTCTGAAACCTAAAACTAATTAAAAAAAAACATCTTTCTAGGCATCCACTCTCCCTAATCTTCCAAGAAAATTTCAATTAACTTATTGAAATATTGCAATCACCCTTATCCAAAAACGATATTTAAATCAACTTTTTAGCAGTAACACACTCACATTTTTCATAAAACAAACACATTTTTTTCAGGAATCTACTCTCTGGAACCTAAAACTAATTTAAAAAAAACATCTTTCTAGGCATCCACTGTCCCTAATCGTGCAAGAAAATTTCAATTGACTTGTTGAAATATTGCAATCACCCTTATCCAAAAATGAAATTTAAATCAACTTTTTAGCAGTAACACACTCACATTTTTCATAAAACAAACACATTTTTTTCAGGAATCTACTCTCTGGAACCTAAAACTAATTTTAAAAAAACATCTTTCTAGGCATCCACTGTCCCTAATCGTGCAAGAAAATTTCAATTGACTTGTTGAAATATTGCAATCACCCTTATTCAAAAACGAAATTTAAATCAACTTTTTAGCAGTAACACCCTCACATTTTTCATAAAACAAACACATTTTTTTCAGGAATCTACTCTCTGGAACCTAAAACTAATTTTAAAAAAACATCTTTCTAGGCATCCACTGTCCCTAATCGTGCAAGAAAATTTCAATTGACTAGTTGAAATATTGCAATCACCCTTATCCAAAAACGAAATTTAAATCAACTTTTTAGCAGTAACACACTCACATTTTTCATAAAACAAACACATTTTTTTCAGGAATCTACTCTCTGAAACCTAAAACTAATTTTAAAAAAACATCTTTCTAGGCATCCACTGTCCCTAATCGTGCAACAAAATTTCAATTGACTTATTGAAATATTGCAATCACCCTTATTCAAAAACGAAATTTAAATCAACTTTTTAGCAGTAACACCCTCACATTTTTCATAAAACAAACACATTTTTTTCAGGAATCTACTCTGTGAAACCTAATACTAATTTAAAAAAGAAATCTTTCTATGCATCCACTCTCCCTAATCGTGCAAGAAAATTTCAATTAACTAGTTGAAATAATGCAATCATGCCTATCCTGAAGCTAAATTTAAATAAACTTTTTAGCAGTAACACACTCATATTTTTCATAAAACAAACACATTTTTTTCAGGAATCAACTCTCCGGAACCTAAAACAAATATAAAAAAAACATCTTTCTATGCATCCACTCTCCCTAATCGTGCAAGAAAATCTGAATTAACTTGTTGAAATGATGCATTCACGCTTATCCTGAAACTAAATTTAAATCAACTTTTTTGCAGTAACACACTCACATTTTTCATGAAACAAATAATATTTTTTTCAGGAATCCACTCTCTGGAACCTATAACGAATTTGTAAAAAACATCTTTCTAGGCATCCACTCTCCCTAATCTTGCAAGAAATTTCAATTAACTTGTTGAAATATTGCAATCACCCTTATCCAAAAACGATATTTAAATCAACTTTTTTGCAGTAACACACTCACATTTTTCATAAAACAAACACATTTTTTTCAGGAATCTACTCTCTGGAACCTAAAACTAATTTTTAAAAAACATCTTTCCAGGCATCCACTGTCCCTAATCGTGCAAGAAAATTTCAATTGACTTGTTGAAATATTGCAATCACCCTTATCCAAAAATGAAATTTAAATCAACTTTATAGCAGTAACACCCTCACATTTTTCATAAAACAAACACATTTTTTTCAGGAATCTACTCTCTGGAACCTAAAACTAATTTTAAAAAAACATCTTTCTAGGCATCCACTGTCCCTAATCGTGCAAGAAAATTTCAATTGACTTGTTGAAATATTGCAATCACCCTTATCCAAAAATGAAATTTAAATCAACTTTTTAGCAGTAACACACTCACATTTTTCATAAAACAAACACATTTGTTTCAGGAATCTACTCTCTGGAACCTAAAACTAATTTTAAAAAAACATCTTTCTAGGCATCCACTGTCCCTAGTCGTGCAAGAAAATTTCAATTGACTTGTTGAAATATTGCAATCACCCTTATTCAAAAACGAAATTTAAATCAACTTTTTAGCAGTAACACCCTCACATTTTTCATAAAACAAACACATTTTTTTCAGGAATCTACTCTCTGGAACCTAAAACTAATTTAAAAAAAACATCTTTCTAGGCATCCACTGTCCCTAATCGTGCAAGAAAATTTCAATTGACTTGTTGAAGTATTGCAATCACCCTTATCCAAAAACGATATTTAAATCAACTTTTTAGCAGTATCACACTCACATTTTTCATAAAACAAACACATTTTTTTCAGGAATCTACTCTCTGGAACCTAAAACTAATTTTAAAAAAACATCTTTCTAGGCATCCACTGTCCCTAATCGTGCAAGAAAATTTCAATTGACTTGTTGAAATATTGCAATCACCCTTATCCAAAAATGAAATTTAAATCAACTTTTTAGCAGTAACACACTCACATTTTTCATAAAACAAACACATTTGTTTCAGGAATCTACTCTCTGGAACCTAAAACTAATTTTAAAAAAACATCTTTCTAGGCATCCACTGTCCCTAGTCGTGCAAGAAAATTTCAATTGACTTGTTGAAATATTGCAATCACCCTTATTCAAAAACGAAATTTAAATCAACTTTTTAGCAGTAACACCCTCACATTTTTCATAAAACAAACACATTTTTTTCAGGAATCTACTCTCTGGAACCTAAAACTAATTTTAAAAAAACATCTTTCTAGGCATCCACTGTCCCTAATCGTGCAAGAAAATTTCAATTGACTTGTTGAAGTATTGCAATCACCCTTATCCAAAAACGAAATTTAAATCAACTTTTTAGCAGTAACACACTCACATTTTTCATAAAACAAACACATTTTTTTTCAGGAATCTACTCTCTGGAACCTAAAACTAATTTTAAAAAAACATCTTTCTAGGCATCCACTGTCCCTAATCGTGCAAGAAAATTTCAATTGACTTATTGAAATATTGCAATCACCCTTATTCAAAAACGAAATTTAAATCAACTTTTTAGCAGTAACACCCTCACATTTTTCATAAAACAAACACATTTTTTTCAGGAATCTACTCTCTGAAACCTAAAACTAATTAAAAAAAACATCTTTCCAGGCATCCACTCTCCCTAATCTTCCAAGAAAATTTCAATTAACTTATTGAAATATTGCAATCACCCTTATCCAAAAACGATATTTAAATCAACTTTTTAGCAGTAACACACTCACATTTTTCATAAAACAAACACATTTTTTTCAGGAATCTACTCTCTGGAACCTAAAACTAATTTAAAAAAAACATCTTTCTAGGCATCCACTGTCCCTAATCGTGCAAGAAAATTTCAATTGACTTGTTGAAGTATTGCAATCACCCTTATCCAAAAACGAAATTTAAATCAACTTTTTAGCAGTAACACACTCACATTTTTCATAAAACAAACACATTTTTTTTCAGGAATCTACTCTCTGGAACCTAAAACTAATTTTAAAAAAACATCTTTCTAGGCATCCACTGTCCCTAATCGTGCAAGAAAATTTCAATTGACTTATTGAAATATTGCAATCACCCTTATTCAAAAACGAAATTTAAATCAACTTTTTAGCAGTAACACCCTCACATTTTTCATAAAACAAACACATTTTTTTCAGGAATCTACTCTCTGAAACCTAAAACTAATTAAAAAAAACATCTTTCCAGGCATCCACTCTCCCTAATCTTCCAAGAAAATTTCAATTAACTTATTGAAATATTGCAATCACCCTTATCCAAAAACGATATTTAAATCAACTTTTTAGCAGTAACACACTCACATTTTTCATAAAACAAACACATTTTTTTCAGGAATCTACTCTCTGGAACCTAAAACTAATTTAAAAAAAACATCTTTCTAGGCATCCACTGTCCCTAATCGTGCAAGAAAATTTCAATTGACTTGTTGAAATATTGCAATCACCCTTATCCAAAAATGAAATTTAAATCAACTTTTTAGCAGTAACACACTCACATTTTTCATAAAACAAACACATTTTTTTCAGGAATCTACTCTCTGAAACCTAAAACTAATTTTAAAAAAACATCTTTCTAGGCATCCACTGTCCCTAATCGTGCAAGAAAATTTCAATTGACTTATTGAAATATTGCAATCACCCTTATTCAAAAACGAAATTTAAATCAACTTTATAGCAGTAACACCCTCACATTTTTCATAAAACAAACACATTTTTTTCAGGAATCTACTCTCTGAAACCTAATACTAATTTAAAAAAGAAATCTTTCTATGCATCCACTGTCCCTAATCGTGCAAGAAAATTTCAATTGACTTGTTGAAGTATTGCAATCACCCTTATCCAAAAACGAAATTTAAATCAACTTTTTAGCAGTAACACACTCACATTTTTCATAAAACAAACACATTTTTTTCAGGAATCTACTCTCTGAAACCTAAAACTAATTTAAAAAAAACATCTTTCTAGGCATCCATTGTCCCCAATCTTGCAAGAAAATTTCAATTGACTTGTTGAAATGATGCATTCACACCTATCCTGAAACTAAATTTAAATCAACTTTTTTGCAGTAACACACTCACATTTTTCATGAAACAAATCATTTTTTTTTCAGGAATCCACTCTCTGGAACCTATAACGAATTTGTAAAAAACATCTTTCTAGGCATCCACTCTCCCTAATCTTGCAAGAAAATTTCAATTAACTTGTTGAAATATTGCAATCACCCTTATCCAAAAACGATATTTACATCAACTTTTTTGCAGTAACACACTCACATTTTTCATAAAACAAACACATTTGTTTCAGGAATCTACTCTCTGGAACCTAAAACTAATTTTAAAAAAACATCTTTCTAGGCATCCACTGTCCCTAATCTTCCAAGAAAATTTCAATTAACTTATTGAAATATTGCAATCACCCTTATCCAAAAACGATATTTACATCAACTTTTTTGCAGTAACACACTCACATTTTTCATAAAACAAACACATTTTTTTCAGGAATCTACTCTCTGAAACCTAAAACTAATTTTAAAAAAACATCTTTCTAGGCATCCACTGTCCCTAATTGTGCAAGAAAATTTCAATTGACTTGTTGAAATATTGCAATCACCCTTATTCAAAAACGAAATTTAAATCAACTTTTTAGCAGTAACACCCTCACATTTTTCATAAAACAAACACATTTTTTTCAGGAATCTACTCTCTGGAACCTAAAACTAATTTGAAAAAAACATCTTTCTAGGCATCCACTGTCCCTAATCGTGCAAGAAAATTTCAATTGACTTGTTGAAGTATTGCAATCACCCTTATCCAAAAACGAAATTTAAATCAACTTTTTAGCAGTAACACACTCACATTTTTCATAAAACAAACACATTTTTTTTCAGGAATCTACTCTCTGGAACCTAAAACTAATTTTAAAAAAACATCTTTCTAGGCATCCACTGTCCCTAATCGTGCAAGAAAATTTCAATTGACTTGTTGAAATATTGCAATCACCCTTATCCAAAAACGAAATTTAAATCAACTTTTTAGCAGTAACACACTCACATTTTTCATAAAACAAACACATTTTTTTCAGGAATCTACTCTCTGAAACCTAAAACTAATTTTAAAAAAACATCTTTCTAGGCATCCACTGTCCCTAATCGTGCAACAAAATTTCAATTGACTTATTGAAATATTGCAATCACCCTTATTCAAAAACGAAATTTAAATCAACTTTTTAGCAGTAACACCCTCACATTTTTCATAAAACAAACACATTTTTTTCAGGAATCTACTCTGTGAAACCTAATACTAATTTAAAAAAGATATATTTCTATGCATCCACTCTCCCTAATCGTGCAAGAAAATTTCAATTAACTTGTTGAAGTATTGCAATCACCCTTATCCAAAAACGAAATTTAAATCAACTTTTTAGCAGTAACACACTCACATTTTTCATAAAACAAACACATTTTTTTCAGGAATCTACTCTCTGGAACCTAAAACTAATTTTAAAAAAACATCTTTCTAGGCATCCACTGTCCCTAATTGTGCAAGAAAATTTCAATTGACTTGTTGAAATATTGCAATCACCCTTATCCAAAAACGAAATTTAAATCAACTTTTTAGCAGTAACACACTCACATTTTTCATAAAACAAACACATTTTTTTCAGGAATCTACTCTCTGAAACCTAAAACTAATTTAAAAAAAATATCTCTCTAGGCATCCACTGTCCCTAATCGTGCAAGAAAATTTCAATTGACTTGTTGAAATATTGCAATCACCCTTATCCAAAAACGAAATTTAAATCAACTTTTTAGCAGTAACACACTCACATTTTTCATAAAACGAACACATTTTTTCAGGAATCAACTCTCTGGAACATAAAACAAATATAAAAAAAACATCTTTCTATGCATCCACTCTCCCTAATCGTGCAAGAAAATTTCAATTAACTAGTTGAAATAATGCAATCATGCCTATCCTGAAGCTAAATTTAAATAAACTTTTTAGCAGTAACACACTCATATTTTTCATAAAACAAACACATTTATTTCAGGAATCTACTCTCTGAAACCTAAAACTAATTAAAAAAACATCTTTCTAGGCATCCACTCTCCCTAATCTTCCAAGAAAATTTCAATTAACTTATTGAAATATTGCAATCACCCTTATCCAAAAACGATATTTAAATCAACTTTTTAGCAGTATCACACTCACATTTTTCATAAAACAAACACATTTTTTTTAGGAATCTACTCTCTGGAACCTAAAACTAATTTTAAAAAAACATCTTTCTAGGCATCCACTGTCCCTAATCGTGCAAGAAAATTTCAATTGACTTGTTGAAATATTGCAATCACCCTTATCCAAAAATGAAATTTAAATCAACTTTTTAGCAGTAACACACTCACATTTTTCATAAAACAAACACATTTGTTTCAGGAATCTACTCTCTGGAACCTAAAACTAATTTTAAAAAAACATCTTTCTAGGCATCCACTGTCCCTAGTCGTGCAAGAAAATTTCAATTGACTTGTTGAAATATTGCAATCACCCTTATTCAAAAACGAAATTTAAATCAACTTTTTAGCAGTAACACCCTCACATTTTTCATAAAACAAACACATTTTTTTCAGGAATCTACTCTCTGGAACCTAAAACTAATTTTAAAAAAACATCTTTCTAGGCATCCACTGTCCCTAATCGTGCAAGAAAATTTCAATTGACTTGTTGAAGTATTGCAATCACCCTTATCCAAAAACGAAATTTAAATCAACTTTTTAGCAGTAACACACTCACATTTTTCATAAAACAAACACATTTTTTTTCAGGAATCTACTCTCTGGAACCTAAAACTAATTTAAAAAAAACATCTTTCTAGGCATCCACTGTCCCTAATCGTGCAAGAAAATTTCAATTGACTTGTTGAAATATTGCAATCACCCTTATCCAAAAACGAAATTTAAATCAACTTTTTAGCAGTAACACACTCACATTTTTCATAAAACAAACAAATTTTTTTCAGGAATCTACTCTCTGAAACCTAAAACTAATTTTAAAAAAACATCTTTCTAGGCATCCACTGTCCCTAATCGTGCAAGAAAATTTCAATTGACTTATTGAAATATTGCAATCACCCTTATTCAAAAACAAAATTTAAATCAACTTTTTAGCAGTAACACCCTCACATTTTTCATAAAACAAACACATTTTTTTCAGGAATCTACTCTCTGAAACCTAAAACTAATTAAAAAAAACATCTTTCCAGGCATCCACTCTCCCTAATCTTCCAAGAAAATTTCAATTAACTTATTGAAATATTGCAATCACCCTTATCCAAAAACGATATTTAAATCAACTTTTTAGCAGTAACACACTCACATTTTTCATAAAACAAACACATTTTTTTCAGGAATCTACTCTCTGGAACCTAAAACTAATTTAAAAAAAACATCTTTCTAGGCATCCACTGTCCCTAATCGTGCAAGAAAATTTCAATTGACTTGTTGAAATATTGCAATCACCCTTATCCAAAAATGAAATTTAAATCAACTTTATAGCAGTAACACCCTCACATTTTTCATAAAACAAACACATTTTTTTCAGGAATCTACTCTCTGGAACCTAAAACTAATTTTAAAAAAACATCTTTCTAGGCATCCACTGTCCCTAATCGTGCAAGAAAATTTCAATTGACTTGTTGAAATATTGCAATCACCCTTATCCAAAAATGAAATTTAAATCAACTTTTTAGCAGTAACACACTCACATTTTTCATAAAACAAACACATTTGTTTCAGGAATCTACTCTCTGGAACCTAAAACTAATTTTAAAAAAACATCTTTCTAGGCATCCACTGTCCCTAGTCGTGCAAGAAAATTTCAATTGACTTGTTGAAATATTGCAATCACCCTTATTCAAAAACGAAATTTAAATCAACTTTTTAGCAGTAACACCCTCACATTTTTCATAAAACAAACACATTTTTTTCAGGAATCTACTCTCTGGAACCTAAAACTAATTTTAAAAAAACATCTTTCTAGGCATCCACTGTCCCTAATCGTGCAAGAAAATTTCAATTGACTTGTTGAAGTATTGCAATCACCCTTATCCAAAAACGATATTTAAATCAACTTTTTAGCAGTATCACACTCACATTTTTCATAAAACAAACACATTTTTTTCAGGAATCTACTCTCTGGAACCTAAAACTAATTTTAAAAAAACATCTTTCTAGGCATCCACTGTCCCTAATCGTGCAAGAAAATTTCAATTGACTTGTTGAAATATTGCAATCACCCTTATCCAAAAATGAAATTTAAATCAACTTTTTAGCAGTAACACACTCACATTTTTCATAAAACAAACACATTTGTTTCAGGAATCTACTCTCTGGAACCTAAAACTAATTTTAAAAAAACATCTTTCTAGGCATCCACTGTCCCTAGTCGTGCAAGAAAATTTCAATTGACTTGTTGAAATATTGCAATCACCCTTATTCAAAAACGAAATTTAAATCAACTTTTTAGCAGTAACACCCTCACATTTTTCATAAAACAAACACATTTTTTTCAGGAATCTACTCTCTGGAACCTAAAACTAATTTTAAAAAAACATCTTTCTAGGCATCCACTGTCCCTAATCGTGCAAGAAAATTTCAATTGACTTGTTGAAGTATTGCAATCACCCTTATCCAAAAACGAAATTTAAATCAACTTTTTAGCAGTAACACACTCACATTTTTCATAAAACAAACACATTTTTTTCAGGAATCTACTCTCTGGAACCTAAAACTAATTTTAAAAAAACATCTTTCTAGGCATCCACTGTCCCTAATCGTGCAAGAAAATTTCAATTGACTTGTTGAAATATTGCAATCACCCTTATCCAAAAACGAAATTTAAATCAACTTTTTAGCAGTAACACACTCACATTTTTCATAAAACAAACACATTTTTTTCAGGAATCTACTCTCTGAAACCTAAAACTAATTTTAAAAAAACATCTTTCTAGGCATCCACTGTCCCTAATCGTGCAAGAAAATTTCAATTGACTTATTGAAATATTGCAATCACCCTTATTCAAAAACGAAATTTAAATCAACTTTTTAGCAGTAACACCCTCACATTTTTCATAAAACAAACACATTTTTTTCAGGAATCTACTCTCTGAAACCTAAAACTAATTAAAAAAAACATCTTTCCAGGCATCCACTCTCCCTAATCTTCCAAGAAAATTTCAATTAACTTATTGAAATATTGCAATCACCCTTATCCAAAAACGATATTTAAATCAACTTTTTAGCAGTAACACACTCACATTTTTCATAAAACAAACACATTTTTTTCAGGAATCTACTCTCTGGAACCTAAAACTAATTTAAAAAAAACATCTTTCTAGGCATCCACTGTCCCTAATCGTGCAAGAAAATTTCAATTGACTTGTTGAAGTATTGCAATCACCCTTATCCAAAAACGAAATTTAAATCAACTTTTTAGCAGTAACACACTCACATTTTTCATAAAACAAACACATTTTTTTCAGGAATCTACTCTCTGAAACCTAAAACTAATTTAAAAAAAACATCTTTCTAGGCATCCATTGTCCCCAATCTTGCAAGAAAATTTCAATTGACTTGTTGAAATGATGCATTCACACCTATCCTGAAACTAAATTTAAATCAACTTTTTTGCAGTAACACACTCACATTTTTCATGAAACAAATCATTTTTTTTTCAGGAATCCACTCTCTGGAACCTATAACGAATTTGTATAAAACATCTTTCTAGGCATCCACTCTCCCTAATCTTGCAAGAAAATTTCAATTAACTTGTTGAAATATTGCAATCACCCTTATCCAAAAACGATATTTACATCAACTTTTTTGCAGTAACACACTCACATTTTTCATAAAACAAACACATTTGTTTCAGGAATCTACTCTCTGGAACCTAAAACTAATTTTAAAAAAACATCTTTCTAGGCATCCACTGTCCCTAATCTTCCAAGAAAATTTCAATTAACTTATTGAAATATTGCAATCACCCTTATCCAAAAACGATATTTACATCAACTTTTTTGCAGTAACACACTCACATTTTTCATAAAACAAACACATTTTTTTCAGGAATCTACTCTCTGAAACCTAAAACTAATTTTAAAAAAACATCTTTCTAGGCATCCACTGTCCCTAATTGTGCAAGAAAATTTCAATTGACTTGTTGAAATATTGCAATCACCCTTATTCAAAAACGAAATTTAAATCAACTTTTTAGCAGTAACACCCTCACATTTTTCATAAAACAAACACATTTTTTTCAGGAATCTACTCTCTGGAACCTAAAACTAATTTGAAAAAAACATCTTTCTAGGCATCCACTGTCCCTAATCGTGCAAGAAAATTTCAATTGACTTGTTGAAGTATTGCAATCACCCTTATCCAAAAACGAAATTTAAATCAACTTTTTAGCAGTAACACACTCACATTTTTCATAAAACAAACACATTTTTTTTCAGGAATCTACTCTCTGGAACCTAAAACTAATTTTAAAAAAACATCTTTCTAGGCATCCACTGTCCCTAATCGTGCAAGAAAATTTCAATTGACTTGTTGAAATATTGCAATCACCCTTATCCAAAAACGAAATTTAAATCAACTTTTTAGCAGTAACACACTCACATTTTTCATAAAACAAACACATTTTTTTCAGGAATCTACTCTCTGAAACCTAAAACTAATTTTAAAAAAACATCTTTCTAGGCATCCACTGTCCCTAATCGTGCAACAAAATTTCAATTGACTTATTGAAATATTGCAATCACCCTTATTCAAAAACGAAATTTAAATCAACTTTTTAGCAGTAACACCCTCACATTTTTCATAAAACAAACACATTTTTTTCAGGAATCTACTCTGTGAAACCTAATACTAATTTAAAAAAGATATATTTCTATGCATCCACTCTCCCTAATCGTGCAAGAAAATTTCAATTAACTTGTTGAAGTATTGCAATCACCCTTATCCAAAAACGAAATTTAAATCAACTTTTTAGCAGTAACACACTCACATTTTTCATAAAACAAACACATTTTTTTCAGGAATCTACTCTCTGGAACCTAAAACTAATTTTAAAAAAACATCTTTCTAGGCATCCACTGTCCCTAATTGTGCAAGAAAATTTCAATTGACTTGTTGAAATATTGCAATCACCCTTATCCAAAAACGCAATTTAAATCAACTTTTTAGCAGTAACACACTCACATTTTTCATAAAACAAACACATTTTTTTCAGGAATCTACTCTCTGAAACCTAAAACTAATTTAAAAAAAATATCTCTCTAGGCATCCACTGTCCCTAATCGTGCAAGAAAATTTCAATTGACTTGTTGAAATATTGCAATCACCCTTATCCAAAAACGAAATTTAAATCAACTTTTTAGCAGTAACACACTCACATTTTTCATAAAACGAACACATTTTTTCAGGAATCAACTCTCTGGAACATAAAACAAATATAAAAAAAACATCTTTCTATGCATCCACTCTCCCTAATCGTGCAAGAAAATTTCAATTAACTAGTTGAAATAATGCAATCATGCCTATCCTGAAGCTAAATTTAAATAAACTTTTTAGCAGTAACACACTCATATTTTTCATAAAACAAACACATTTATTTCAGGAATCTACTCTCTGAAACCTAAAACTAATTAAAAAAACATCTTTCTAGGCATCCACTCTCCCTAATCTTCCAAGAAAATTTCAATTAACTTATTGAAATATTGCAATCACCCTTATCCAAAAACGATATTTAAATCAACTTTTTAGCAGTATCACACTCACATTTTTCATAAAACAAACACATTTTTTTTAGGAATCTACTCTCTGGAACCTAAAACTAATTTTAAAAAAACATCTTTCTAGGCATCCACTGTCCCTAATCGTGCAAGAAAATTTCAATTGACTTGTTGAAATATTGCAATCACCCTTATCCAAAAATGAAATTTAAATCAACTTTTTAGCAGTAACACACTCACATTTTTCATAAAACAAACACATTTGTTTCAGGAATCTACTCTCTGGAACCTAAAACTAATTTTAAAAAAACATCTTTCTAGGCATCCACTGTCCCTAGTCGTGCAAGAAAATTTCAATTGACTTGTTGAAATATTGCAATCACCCTTATTCAAAAACGAAATTTAAATCAACTTTTTAGCAGTAACACCCTCACATTTTTCATAAAACAAACACATTTTTTTCAGGAATCTACTCTCTGAAACCTAATACTAATTTAAAAAAGAAATCTTTCTATGCATCCACTGTCCCTAATCGTGCAAGAAAATTTCAATTGACTTGTTGAAGTATTGCAATCACCCTTATCCAAAAATGAAATTTAAATCAACTTTTTAGCAGTAACACACTCACATTTTTCATAAAACAAACACATTTTTTTCAGGAATCTACTCTCTGGAACCTAAAACTAATTTAAAAAAAACATCTTTCTAGGCATCCACTGTCCCTAATCGTGCAAGAAAATTTCAATTGACTTGTTGAAATATTGCAATCACCCTTATCCAAAAACGAAATTTAAATCAACTTTTTAGCAGTAACACACTCACATTTTTCATAAAGCAAACACATTTTTTTCAGGAATCTACTCTCTGAAACCTAAAACTAATTTTAAAAAAATATCTTTCTAGGCATCCACTGTCCCTAATCGTGCAAGAAAATTTCAATTGACTTGTTGAAATATTGCAATCACCCTTATTCAAAAACGAAATTTAAATCAACTTTTTAGCACTGTCCCTAATCGTGCAAGAAAATTTCAATTGACTTGTTAAAATATTGCAATCACCCTTATTCAAAAACGAAATTTAAATCAACTTTTTAGCAGTAACACCCTCACATTTTTCATAAAACAAACACATTTTTTTCAGGAATCTACTCTCTGGAACCTAAAACTAATTTGAAAAAAACATCTTTCTAGGCATCCACTGTCCCTAATCATGCAAGAAAATTTCAATTGACTTGTTCAAGTATTGCAATCACCCTTATCCAAAAACGAAATTTAAATCAACTTTTTAGCAGTAACACACTCACATTTTTCATAAAACAAACACATTTTTTTTCAGGAATCTACTCTCTGGAACCTAAAACTAATTTTAAAAAAACATCTTTCTAGGCATCCACTGTCCCTAATCGTGCAAGAAAATTTCAATTGACTTGTTGAAATATTGCAATCACCCTTATCCAAAAACGAAATTTAAATCAACTTTTTAGCAGTAACACACTCACATTTTTTCATAAAACAAACACATTTTTTTCAGGAATCTACTCTCTGAAACCTAAAACTAATTTTAAAAAAACATCTTTCTAGGCATCCACTGTCCCTAATCGTGCAACAAAATTTCAATTGACTTATTGAAATATTGCAATCACCCTTATTCAAAAACGAAATTTAAATCAACTTTTTAGCAGTAACACCCTCACATTTTTCATAAAACAAACACATTTTTTTCAGGAATCTACTCTGTGAAACCTAATACTAATTTAAAAAAGATATCTTTCTATGCATCCACTCTCCCTAATCGTGCAAGAAAATTTCAATTAACTTGTTGAAGTATTGCAATCACCCTTATCCAAAAACGAAATTTAAATCAACTTTTTAGCAGTAACACACTCACATTTTTCATAAAACAAACACATTTTTTTCAGGAATCTACTCTCTGGAACCTAAAACTAATTTTAAAAAAACATCTTTCTAGGCATCCACTGTCCCTAATTGTGCAAGAAAATTTCAATTGACTTGTTGAAATATTGCAATCACCCTTATCCAAAAACGAAATTTAAATCAACTTTTTAGCAGTAACACACTCACATTTTTCATAAAACAAACACATTTTTTTCAGGAATCTACTCTCTGAAACCTAAAACTAATTTTAAAAAAATATCTCTCTAGGCATCCACTGTCCCTAATCGTGCAAGAAAATTTCAATTGACTTGTTGAAATATTGCAATCACCCTTATCCAAAAACGAAATTTAAATCAACTTTTTAGCAGTAACACACTCACATTTTTCATAAAACAAACACATTTTTTCAGGAATCAACTCTCTGGAACCTAAAACAAATATAAAAAAAACATCTTTCTATGCATCCACTCTCCCTAATCGTGCAAGAAAATTTCAATTAACTAGTTGAAATAATGCAATCATGCCTATCCTGAAGCTAAATTTAAATAAACTTTTTAGCAGTAACACACTCATATTTTTCATAAAACAAACACATTTTTTTCAGGAATCAACTCTCTGGAACCTAAAACAAATATAAAAAAAAATCTTTCTATGCATCCACTCTCCCTAATCGTGCGAGAAAATTTGAATTAACTTGTTGAAATGATGCATTCACGCTTATCCTGAAACTAAATTTAAATCAACTTTTTTGCAGTAACACACTCACATTTTTCATGAAACAAATAATTTTTTTTTCAGGAATCCACTCTCTGGAACCTATAACGAATTTGTAAAAAACATCTTTCTAGGCATCCACTCTCCCTAATCTTGCAAGAAATTTCAATTAACTTGTTGAAATATTGCAATCACCCTTATCCAAAAACGATATTTAAATCAACTTTTTTGCAGTAACACACTCACATTTTTCATAAAACAAACACATTTTTTTCAGGAATCTACTCTCTGGAACCTAAAACTAATTTTTAAAAAACATCTTTCTAGGCATCCACTGTCCCTAATCGTGCAAGAAAATTTCAATTGACTTGTTGAAATATTGCAATCACCCTTATCCAAAAATGAAATTTAAATTAACTTTTTAGCAGTAACACATTCACATTTTTCATAAAACAAACACATTTTTTTCAGGAATCTACTCTCTGGAACCTAAAACTAATTTTAAAAAAACATCTTTCTAGGCATCCACTGTCCCTAATCGTGCAAGAAAATTTCAATTGACTTGTTGAAATATTGCAATCACCCTTATTCAAAAACGAAATTTAAATCAACTTTTTAGCAGTAACACCCTCACATTTTTCATAAAACAAACACATTTTTTACAAGAATCTACTCTCTGAAACCTAATACTAATTTAAAAAAGAAATCTTTCTATGCATCCACTGTCCCTAATCGTGCAAGAAAATTTCAATTGACTTGTTGAAGTATTGCAATCACCCTTATCCAAAAACGAAATTTAAATCAACTTTTTAGCAGTAACACACTCACATTTTTCATAAAACAAACACATTTTTTTCAGGAATCTACTCTCTGGAACCTAAAACTAATTTTAAAAAAACATCTTTCTAGGCATCATCTGTCCCTAATCGTGCAAGAAAATTTCAATTGACTTGTTGAAATATTGCAATCACCCTTATCCAAAAACGAAATTTAAATCAACTTTTTAGCAGTAACACACTCACATTTTTCATAAAACAAACACATTTTTTTCAGGAATCTACTCTCTGAAACCTAAAACTAATTTAAAAAAAATATCTTTCTAGGCATCCACTGTCCCTAATCGTGCAAGAAAATTTCAATTGACTTGTTGAAATATTGCAATCACCCTTATTCAAAAACGAAATTTAAATCAACTTTTTAGCAGTAACACCCTCACATTTTTCATAAACCAAACACATTTTTTTCAGGAATCTACTCTCTGAAACCTAAAACTAATTAAAAAAAAAATCTTTCTAGGCATCCACTCTCCCTAATCTTCCAAGAAAATTTCAATTAACTTATTGAAATATTGCAATCACCCTTATCCAAAAACGATATTTAAATCAACTTTTTAGCAGTAACACACTCACATTTTTCATAAAACAAACACATTTTTTTCAGGAATCTAATCTCTGGAACCTAAAACTAATTTTAAAAAAAACATCTTTCTAGGCATCCACTGTCCCTAATCGTGCAAGAAAATTTCAATTGACTAGTTGAAATATTGCAATCACCCTTATCCAAAAACGAAATTTAAATCAACTTTTTAGCAGTAACACACTCACATTTTTCATAAAACAAACACATTTTTTTCAGGAATCTACTCTCTGAAACCTAAAACTAATTTTAAAAAAACATCTTTCTAGGCATCCACTGTCCCTAATCGTGCAACAAAATTTCAATTGACTTATTGAAATATTGCAATCACCCTTATTCAAAAACGAAATTTAAATCAACTTTTTAGCAGTAACACCCTCACATTTTTCATAAAACAAACACATTTTTTTCAGGAATCTACTCTGTGAAACCTAATACTAATTTAAAAAAGAAATCTTTCTATGCATCCACTCTCCCTAATCGTGCAAGAAAATTTCAATTAACTAGTTGAAATAATGCAATCATGCCTATCCTGAAGCTAAATTTAAATAAACTTTTTAGCAGTAACACACTCATATTTTTCATAAAACAAACACATTTTTTTCAGGAATCAACTCTCCGGAACCTAAAACAAATATAAAAAAAAATCTTTCTATGCATCCACTCTCCCTAATCGTGCAAGAAAATTTGAATTAACTTGTTGAAATGATGCATTCACGCTTATCCTGAAACTAAATTTAAATCAACTTTTTTGCAGTAACACACTCACATTTTTCATGAAACAAATAATTTTTTTTTCAGGAATCCACTCTCTGGAACCTATAACGAATTTGTAAAAAACATCTTTCTAGGCATCCACTCTCCCTAATCTTGCAAGAAAATTTCAATTAACTTGTTGAAATATTGCAACCCCCCTTATCCAAAAACGATATTTAAATCAACTTTTTTGCAGTAACACACTCACATTTTTCATAAAACAAACACATTTTTTTCAGGAATCTACTCTCTGGAACCTAAAACTAATTTTAAAAAAACATCTTTCTAGGCATCCACTCTCCCTAATCTTCCAAGAAAATTTCAATTAACTTATTGAAATATTGCAATCACCCTTATCCAAAAATGATATTTAAATCAACTTTTTAGCAGTAACACACTCACATTTTTCATAAAACAAACACATTTTTTTCAGGAATCTACTCTCTGGAACCTAAAACTAATTTTAAAAAAACATCTTTCTAGGCATCCACTGTCCCTAATCGTGCAAGAACATTTCAATTGACTAGTTGAAATATTGCAATCACCCTTATCCAAAAACGAAATTTAAATCAACTTTTTAGCAGTAACACACTCACATTTTTCATAAAACAAACACATTTTTTTCAGGAATCTACTCTCTGAAACCTAAAACTAATTTTAAAAAAACATCTTTCTAGGCATCCACTGTCCCTAATCGTGCAACAAAATTTCAATTGACTTATTGAAATATTGCAATCACCCATATTCAAAAACGAAATTTAAATCAACTTTTTAGCAGTAACACCCTCACATTTTTCATAAAACAAACACATTTTTTTCAGGAATCTACTCTGTGAAACCTAATACTAATTTAAAAAAGAAATCTTTCTATGCATCCACTCTCCCTAATCGTGCAAGAAAATTTCAATTAACTAGTTGAAATAATGCAATCATGCCTATCCTGAAGCTAAATTTAAATAAACTTTTTAGCAGTAACACACTCATATTTTTCATAAAACAAACACATTTTTTTCAGGAATCAACTCTCCGGAACCTAAAACAAATATAAAAAAACATCTTTCTATGCATCCACTCTCCCTAATCGTGCAAGAAAATTTGAATTAACTTGTTGAAATGATGCATTCACGCTTATCCTGAAACTAAATTTAAATCAACTTTTTTGCAGTAACACACTCACATTTTTCATGAAACAAATAATTTTTTTTTCAGGAATCCACTCTCTGGAACCTATAACGAATTTGTAAAAAACATCTTTCTAGGCATCTACTCTCCCTAATCTTGCAAGAAAATTTCAATTAACTTGTTGAAATATTGCAATCCCCCTTATCCAAAAACGATATTTAAATCAACTTTTTTGCAGTAACACACTCACATTTTTCATAAAACAAACACATTTTTTTCAGGAATCTACTCTCTGGAACCTAAAACTAATTTTAAAAAAACATCTTTCTAGGCATCCACTGTCCCTAATCGTGCAAGAAAATTTCAATTGACTTGTTGAAATATTGCAATCACCCTTATCCAAAAATGAAATTTAAATCAACTTTTTAGCAGTAACACACTCACATTTTTCATAAAAGAAACACATTTTTTTCAGGAATCTACTTTCTGGAACCTAAAACTAATTTTAAAAAAACATCTTTCTAGGCATCCACTGTCCCTAATCGTGCAAGAAAATTTCAATTGACTTGTTGAAATATTGCAATCACCCTTATCCAAAAACGAAATTTAAATCAACTTTTTAGCAGTAACACCCTCACATTTTTCATAAAACAAACACATTTTTTTCAGGTATCTACTCTCTGAAACCTAATACTAATTTAAAAAAGAAATCTTTCTATGCATCCACTGTCCCTAATCGTGCAAGAAAATTTCAATTGACTTGTTGAAGTATTGCAATCACCCTTATCCAAAAACGAAATTTAAATCAACTTTTTAGCAGTAACACACTCACATTTTTCATAAAACAAACACATTTTTTTCAGGAATCTACTCTCTGGAACCTTAAACAAATTTTAAAAAAACATCTTTCTAGGCATCCACTCTCCCTAATCTTCCAAGAAAATTTCAATTAACTTATTGAAATATTGCAATCACCCTTATCCAAAAATGAAATTTAAATCAACTTTTTAGCAGTAACACACTCACATTTTTCATAAAACAAACACATTTTTTTCAGGAATCTACTCTCTGGAACCTAAAACTAATTTTAAAAAAACATCTTTCTAGGCATCCACTGTCCCTAATCGTGCAAGAATATTTCAATTGACTTGTTGAAATATTGCAATCACCCTTATTCAAAAACGAAATTTAAATCAACTTTTTAGCAGTAACACCCTCACATTTTTCATAAAACAAACACATTTTTTTCAGGAATCTACTCTCTGGAACCTAAAACTAATTTTAAAAAAACATCTTTCTAGGCATCCACTGTCCCTAATCGTGCAACAAAATTTCAATTGAGTTATTGAAATATTGCAATCACCCTTATTCAAAAACGAAATTTAAATCAACTTTTAAGCAGTAACACCCTCACATTTTTCATAAAACAAACACATTTTTTTCAGGAATCTACTCTGTGAAACCTAATACTAATTTAAAAAAGATATCTTTCTATGCATCCACTCTCCCTAATCGTGCAAGAAAATTTCAATTAACTTGTTGAAGTATTGCAATCACCCTTATCCAAAAACGAAATTTAAATCAACTTTTTAGCAGTAACACACTCACATTTTTCATAAAACAAACACATTTTTTTCAGGAATCTACTCTCTGGAACCTAAAACTAATTTTTAAAAAACATCTTTCTAGGCATCCACTGTCCCTAATCGTGCAAGAAAATTTCAATTGACTTGTTGAAATATTGCAATCACCCTTATCCAAAAACGAAATTTAAATCAACTTTTTAGCAGTAACACACTCACATTTTTCATAAAACAAACACATTTTTTTCAGGAATCTACTCTCTGAAACCTAAAACTAATTTTAAAAAAATATCTCTCTAGGCATCCACTGTCCCTAATCGTGCAAGAAAATTTTAATTGACTTGTTGAAATATTGCAATCACCCTTATCCAAAAACGAAATTTAAATCAACTTTTTAGCAGTAACACACTCACATTTTTCATAAAACAAACACATTTTTTCAGGAATCAACTCTCTGGAACCTAAAACAAATATAAAAAAAACATCTTTCTATGCATCCACTCTCCCTAATCGTGCAAGAAAATTTCAATTAACTAGTTGAAATAATGCAATCATGCCTATCCTGAAGCTAAATTTAAATAAACTTTTTAGCAGTAACACACTCATATTTTTCATAAAACAAACACATTTTTTTCAGGAATCAACTCTCTGGAACCTAAAACAAATATAAAAAAAAATCTTTCTATGCATCCACTCTCCCTAATCGTGCGAGAAAATTTGAATTAACTTGTTGAAATGATGCATTCACGCTTATCCTGAAACTAAATTTAAATCAACTTTTTTGCAGTAACACACTCACATTTTTCATGAAACAAATAATTTTTTTTTCAGGAATCCACTCTCTGGAACCTATAACGAATTTGTAAAAAACATCTTTCTAGGCATCCACTCTCCCTAATCTTGCAAGAAATTTCAATTAACTTGTTGAAATATTGCAATCACCCTTATCCAAAAACGATATTTAAATCAACTTTTTTGCAGTAACACACTCACATTTTTCATAAAACAAACACATTTTTTTCAGGAATCTACTCTCTGGAACCTAAAACTAATTTTTAAAAAACATCTTTCCAGGCATCCACTGTCCCTAATCGTGCAAGAAAATTTCAATTGACTTGTTGAAATATTGCAATCACCCTTATCCAAAAATGAAATTTAAATTAACTTTTTAGCAGTAACACACTCACATTTTTCATAAAACAAACACATTTTTTTCAGGAATCTACTCTCTGGAACCTAAAACTAATTTTAAAAAAACATCTTTCTAGGCATCCACTGTCCCTAATCGTGCAAGAAAATTTCAATTGACTTGTTGAAATATTGCAATCACCCTTATTCAAAAACGAAATTTAAATCAACTTTTTAGCAGTAACACCCTCACATTTTTCATAAAACAAACACATTTTTTACAGGAATCTACTCTCTGAAACCTAATACTAATTTAAAAAAGAAATCTTTCTATGCATCCACTGTCCCTAATCGTGCAAGAAAATTTCAATTGACTTGTTGAAGTATTGCAATCACCCTTATCCAAAAACGAAATTTAAATCAACTTTTTAGCAGTAACACACTCACATTTTTCATAAAACAAACACATTTTTTTCAGGAATCTACTCTCTGGAACCTAAAACTAATTTTAAAAAAACATCTTTCTAGGCATCCACTGTCCCTAATCGTGCAAGAAAATTTCAATTGACTTGTTGAAATATTGCAATCACCCTTATCCAAAAACGAAATTTAAATCAACTTTTTAGCAGTAACACACTCACATTTTTCATAAAACAAACACATTTTTTTCAGGAATCTACTCTCTGAAACCTAAAACTAATTTAAAAAAAATATCTTTCTAGGCATCCACTGTCCCTAATCGTGCAAGAAAATTTCAATTGACTTGTTGAAATATTGCAATCACCCTTATTCAAAAACGAAATTTAAATCAACTTTTTAGCAGTAACACCCTCACATTTTTCATAAAACAAACACATTTTTTTCAGGAATCTACTCTCTGAAACCTAAAACTAATTAAAAAAAACATCTTTCTAGGCATCCACTCTCCCTAATCTTCCAAGAAAATTTCAATTAACTTATTGAAATATTGCAATCACCCTTATCCAAAAACGATATTTAAATCAACTTTTTAGCAGTAACACACTCACATTTTTCATAAAACAAACACATTTTTTTCAGGAATCTACTCTCTGGAACCTAAAACTAATTTTAAAAAAACATCTTTCTAGGCATCCACTGTCCCTAATCGTGCAAGAAAATTTCAATTGACTTGTTGAAATATTGCAATCACCCTTATCCAAAAATGAAATTTAAATCAACTTTTTAGCAGTAACACACTCACATTTTTCATAAAACAAACACATTTTTTTCAGGAATCTACTCTCTGGAACCTAAAACTAATTTTAAAAAAACATCTTTCTAGGCATCCACTGTCCCTAATCGTGCAAGAAAATTTCAATTGACTTGTTGAAATATTGCAATCACCCTTATTCAAAAACGAAATTTAAATCAACTTTTTAGCAGTAACACCCTCACATTTTTCATAAAACAAACACATTTTTTTCAGGAATCTACTCTCTGGAACCTAAAACTAATTTTAAAAAAACATCTTTCTAGGCATCCACTGTCCCTAATCGTGCAAGAAAATTTCAATTGACTAGTTGAAATATTGCAATCACCCTTATCCAAAAACGAAATTTAAATCAACTTTTTAGCAGTAACACACTCACATTTTTCATAAAACAAACACATTTTTTTCAGGAATCTACTCTCTGAAACCTAAAACTAATTTTAAAAAAACATCTTTCTAGGCATCCACTGTCCCTAATCGTGCAACAAAATTTCAATTGACTTATTGAAATATTGCAATCACCCTTATTCAAAAACGAAATTTAAATCAACTTTTTAGCAGTAACACCCTCACATTTTTCATAAAACAAACACATTTTTTTCAGGAATCTACTCTGTGAAACCTAATACTAATTTAAAAAAGAAATCTTTCTATGCATCCAATCTCCCTAATCGTGCAAGAAAATTTCAATTAACTAGTTGAAATAATGCAATCATGCCTATCCTGAAGCTAAATTTAAATAAACTTTTTAGCAGTAACACACTCATATTTTTCATAAAACAAACACATTTTTTTCAGGAATCAACTCTCCGGAACCTAAAACAAATATAAAAAAAACATCTTTCTATGCATCCACTCTCCCTAATCGTGCAAGAAAATTTGAATTAACTTGTTGAAATGATGCATTCACGCTTATCCTGAAACTAAATTTAAATCAACTTTTTTGCAGTAACACACTCACATTTTTCATGAAACAAATAATATTTTTTTCAGGAATCCACTCTCTGGAACCTATAACGAATTTGTAAAAAACATCTTTCTAGGCATCCACTCTCCCTAATCTTGCAAGAAATTTCAATTAACTTGTTGAAATATTGCAATCACCCTTATCCAAAAACGATATTTAAATCAACTTTTTTGCAGTAACACACTCACATTTTTCATAAAACAAACACATTTTTTTCAGGAATCTACTCTCTGGAACCTAAAACTAATTTTTAAAAAACATCTTTCCAGGCATCCACTGTCCCTAATCGTGCAAGAAAATTTCAATTGACTTGTTGAAATATTGCAATCACCCTTATCCAAAAATGAAATTTAAATTAACTTTTTAGCAGTAACACACTCACATTTTTCATAAAACAAACACATTTTTTTCAGGAATCTACTCTCTGGAACCTAAAACTAATTTTAAAAAAACATCTTTCTAGGCATCCACTGTCCCTAATCGTGCAAGAAAATTTCAATTGACTTGTTGAAATGATGCATTCACGCTTATCCTGAAACTAAATTTAAATCAACTTTTTTGCAGTAACACACTCACATTTTTCATGAAACAAATAATTTTTTTTTCAGGAATCCACTCTCTGGAACCTATAACGAATTTGTAAAAAACATCTTTCTAGGCATCCACTCTCCCTAATCTTGCAAGAAATTTCAATTAACTTGTTGAAATATTGCAATCACCCTTATCCAAAAACGATATTTAAATCAACTTTTTTGCAGTAACACACTCACATTTTTCATAAAACAAACACATTTTTTTCAGGAATCTACTCTCTGGAACCTAAAACTAATTTTTAAAAAACATCTTTCCAGGCATCCACTGTCCCTAATCGTGCAAGAAAATTTCAATTGACTTGTTGAAATATTGCAATCACCCTTATTCAAAAACGAAATTTAAATCAACTTTTTAGCAGTAACACCCTCACATTTTTCATAAAACAAACACATTTTTTACAGGAATCTACTCTCTGAAACCTAATACTAATTTAAAAAAGAAATCTTTCTATGCATCCACTGTCCCTAATCGTGCAAGAAAATTTCAATTGACTTGTTGAAGTATTGCAATCACCCTTATCCAAAAACGAAATTTAAATCAACTTTTTAGCAGTAACACACTCACATTTTTCATAAAACAAACACATTTTTTTCAGGAATCTACTCTCTGGAACCTAAAACTAATTTTAAAAAAACATCTTTCTAGGCATCCACTTTCCCTAATCGTGCAAGAAAATTTCAATTGACTTGTTGAAATATTGCAATCACCCTTATCCAAAAACGAAATTTAAATCAACTTTTTAGCAGTAACACACTCACATTTTTCATAAAACAAACACATTTTTTTCAGGAATCTACTCTCTGAAACCTAAAACTAATTTAAAAAAAATATCTTTCTAGGCATCCACTGTCCCTAATCGTGCAAGAAAATTTCAATTGACTTGTTGAAATATTGCAATCACCCTTATTCAAAAACGAAATTTAAATCAACTTTTTAGCAGTAACACCCTCACATTTTTCATAAAACAAACACATTTTTTTCAGGAATCTACTCTCTGAAACCTAAAACTAATTAAAAAAAAACATCTTTCTAGGCATCCACTCTCCCTAATCTTCCAAGAAAATTTCAATTAACTTATTGAAATATTGCAATCACCCTTATCCAAAAACGATATTTAAATCAACTTTTTAGCAGTAACACACTCACATTTTTCATAAAACAAACACATTTTTTTCAGGAATCTACTCTCTGGAACCTAAAACTAATTTAAAAAAAACATCTTTCTAGGCATCCACTGTCCCTAATCGTGCAAGAAAATTTCAATTGACTTGTTGAAATATTGCAATCACCCTTATCCAAAAATGAAATTTAAATCAACTTTTTAGCAGTAACACACTCACATTTTTCATAAAACAAACACATTTTTTTCAGGAATCTACTCTCTGGAACCTAAAACTAATTTTAAAAAAACATCTTTCTAGGCATCCACTGTCCCTAATCGTGCAAGAAAATTTCAATTGACTTGTTGAAATATTGCAATCACCCTTATTCAAAAACGAAATTTAAATCAACTTTTTAGCAGTAACACCCTCACATTTTTCATAAAACAAACACATTTTTTTCAGGAATCTACTCTCTGGAACCTAAAACTAATTTTAAAAAAACATCTTTCTAGGCATCCACTGTCCCTAATCGTGCAAGAAAATTTCAATTGACTAGTTGAAATATTGCAATCACCCTTATCCAAAAACGAAATTTAAATCAACTTTTTAGCAGTAACACACTCACATTTTTCATAAAACAAACACATTTTTTTCAGGAATCTACTCTCTGAAACCTAAAACTAATTTTAAAAAAACATCTTTCTAGGCATCCACTGTCCCTAATCGTGCAACAAAATTTCAATTGACTTATTGAAATATTGCAATCACCCTTATTCAAAAACGAAATTTAAATCAACTTTTTAGCAGTAACACCCTCACATTTTTCATAAAACAAACACATTTTTTTCAGGAATCTACTCTGTGAAACCTAATACTAATTTAAAAAAGAAATCTTTCTATGCATCCACTCTCCCTAATCGTGCAAGAAAATTTCAATTAACTAGTTGAAATAATGCAATCATGCCTATCCTGAAGCTAAATTTAAATAAACTTTTTAGCAGTAACACACTCATATTTTTCATAAAACAAACACATTTTTTTCAGGAATCAACTCTCCGGAACCTAAAACAAATATAAAAAAAACATCTTTCTATGCATCCACTCTCCCTAATCGTGCAAGAAAATCTGAATTAACTTGTTGAAATGATGCATTCACGCTTATCCTGAAACTAAATTTAAATCAACTTTTTTGCAGTAACACACTCACATTTTTCATGAAACAAATAATATTTTTTTCAGGAATCCACTCTCTGGAACCTATAACGAATTTGTAAAAAACATCTTTCTAGGCATCCACTCTCCCTAATCTTGCAAGAAATTTCAATTAACTTGTTGAAATATTGCAATCACCCTTATCCAAAAACGATATTTAAATCAACTTTTTTGCAGTAACACACTCACATTTTTCATAAAACAAACACATTTTTTTCAGGAATCTACTCTCTGGAACCTAAAACTAATTTTTAAAAAACATCTTTCCAGGCATCCACTGTCCCTAATCGTGCAAGAAAATTTCAATTGACTTGTTGAAATATTGCAATCACCCTTATCCAAAAATGAAATTTAAATCAACTTTATAGCAGTAACACCCTCACATTTTTCATAAAACAAACACATTTTTTTCAGGAATCTACTCTCTGGAACCTAAAACTAATTTTAAAAAAACATCTTTCTAGGCATCCACTGTCCCTAATCGTGCAAGAAAATTTCAATTGACTTGTTGAAATATTGCAATCACCCTTATCCAAAAATGAAATTTAAATCAACTTTTTAGCAGTAACACACTCACATTTTTCATAAAACAAACACATTTGTTTCAGGAATCTACTCTCTGGAACCTAAAACTAATTTTAAAAAAACATCTTTCTAGGCATCCACTGTCCCTAGTCGTGCAAGAAAATTTCAATTGACTTGTTGAAATATTGCAATCACCCTTATTCAAAAACGAAATTTAAATCAACTTTTTAGCAGTAACACCCTCACATTTTTCATAAAACAAACACATTTTTTTCAGGAATCTACTCTCTGGAACCTAAAACTAATTTAAAAAAAACATCTTTCTAGGCATCCACTGTCCCTAATCGTGCAAGAAAATTTCAATTGACTTGTTGAAGTATTGCAATCACCCTTATCCAAAAACGATATTTAAATCAACTTTTTAGCAGTATCACACTCACATTTTTCATAAAACAAACACATTTTTTTCAGGAATCTACTCTCTGGAACCTAAAACTAATTTTAAAAAAACATCTTTCTAGGCATCCACTGTCCCTAATCGTGCAAGAAAATTTCAATTGACTTGTTGAAATATTGCAATCACCCTTATCCAAAAATGAAATTTAAATCAACTTTTTAGCAGTAACACACTCACATTTTTCATAAAACAAACACATTTGTTTCAGGAATCTACTCTCTGGAACCTAAAACTAATTTTAAAAAAACATCTTTCTAGGCATCCACTGTCCCTAGTCGTGCAAGAAAATTTCAATTGACTTGTTGAAATATTGCAATCACCCTTATTCAAAAACGAAATTTAAATCAACTTTTTAGCAGTAACACCCTCACATTTTTCATAAAACAAACACATTTTTTTCAGGAATCTACTCTCTGGAACCTAAAACTAATTTTAAAAAAACATCTTTCTAGGCATCCACTGTCCCTAATCGTGCAAGAAAATTTCAATTGACTTGTTGAAGTATTGCAATCACCCTTATCCAAAAACGAAATTTAAATCAACTTTTTAGCAGTAACACACTCACATTTTTCATAAAACAAACACATTTTTTTTCAGGAATCTACTCTCTGGAACCTAAAACTAATTTTAAAAAAACATCTTTCTAGGCATCCACTGTCCCTAATCGTGCAAGAAAATTTCAATTGACTTATTGAAATATTGCAATCACCCTTATTCAAAAACGAAATTTAAATCAACTTTTTAGCAGTAACACCCTCACATTTTTCATAAAACAAACACATTTTTTTCAGGAATCTACTCTCTGAAACCTAAAACTAATTAAAAAAAACATCTTTCCAGGCATCCACTCTCCCTAATCTTCCAAGAAAATTTCAATTAACTTATTGAAATATTGCAATCACCCTTATCCAAAAACGATATTTAAATCAACTTTTTAGCAGTAACACACTCACATTTTTCATAAAACAAACACATTTTTTTCAGGAATCTACTCTCTGGAACCTAAAACTAATTTAAAAAAAACATCTTTCTAGGCATCCACTGTCCCTAATCGTGCAAGAAAATTTCAATTGACTTGTTGAAGTATTGCAATCACCCTTATCCAAAAACGAAATTTAAATCAACTTTTTAGCAGTAACACACTCACATTTTTCATAAAACAAACACATTTTTTTTCAGGAATCTACTCTCTGGAACCTAAAACTAATTTTAAAAAAACATCTTTCTAGGCATCCACTGTCCCTAATCGTGCAAGAAAATTTCAATTGACTTATTGAAATATTGCAATCACCCTTATTCAAAAACGAAATTTAAATCAACTTTTTAGCAGTAACACCCTCACATTTTTCATAAAACAAACACATTTTTTTCAGGAATCTACTCTCTGAAACCTAAAACTAATTAAAAAAAACATCTTTCCAGGCATCCACTCTCCCTAATCTTCCAAGAAAATTTCAATTAACTTATTGAAATATTGCAATCACCCTTATCCAAAAACGATATTTAAATCAACTTTTTAGCAGTAACACACTCACATTTTTCATAAAACAAACACATTTTTTTCAGGAATCTACTCTCTGGAACCTAAAACTAATTTAAAAAAAACATCTTTCTAGGCATCCACTGTCCCTAATCGTGCAAGAAAATTTCAATTGACTTGTTGAAATATTGCAATCACCCTTATCCAAAAATGAAATTTAAATCAACTTTTTAGCAGTAACACACTCACATTTTTCATAAAACAAACACATTTTTTTCAGGAATCTACTCTCTGAAACCTAAAACTAATTTTAAAAAAACATCTTTCTAGGCATCCACTGTCCCTAATCGTGCAAGAAAATTTCAATTGACTTATTGAAATATTGCAATCACCCTTATTCAAAAACGAAATTTAAATCAACTTTATAGCAGTAACACCCTCACATTTTTCATAAAACAAACACATTTTTTTCAGGAATCTACTCTCTGAAACCTAATACTAATTTAAAAAAGAAATCTTTCTATGCATCCACTGTCCCTAATCGTGCAAGAAAATTTCAATTGACTTGTTGAAGTATTGCAATCACCCTTATCCAAAAACGAAATTTAAATCAACTTTTTAGCAGTAACACACTCACATTTTTCATAAAACAAACACATTTTTTTCAGGAATCTACTCTCTGAAACCTAAAACTAATTTAAAAAAAACATCTTTCTAGGCATCCATTGTCCCCAATCTTGCAAGAAAATTTCAATTGACTTGTTGAAATGATGCATTCACACCTATCCTGAAACTAAATTTAAATCAACTTTTTTGCAGTAACACACTCACATTTTTCATGAAACAAATCATTTTTTTTTCAGGAATCCACTCTCTGGAACCTATAACGAATTTGTAAAAAACATCTTTCTAGGCATCCACTCT
This sequence comes from Lissotriton vulgaris, assembly GCF_964263255.1. NCBI lineage: Eukaryota > Metazoa > Chordata > Amphibia > Caudata > Salamandridae > Lissotriton > Lissotriton vulgaris. The sequence continues at coordinate 34,071 of NW_028247291.1, read as the reverse complement.
CCCTAATCTTGCAAGAAAATTTCAATTAACTTGTTGAAATATTGCAATCACCCTTATCCAAAAACGATATTTACATCAACTTTTTTGCAGTAACACACTCACATTTTTCATAAAACAAACACATTTGTTTCAGGAATCTACTCTCTGGAACCTAAAACTAATTTTAAAAAAACATCTTTCTAGGCATCCACTGTCCCTAATCTTCCAAGAAAATTTCAATTAACTTATTGAAATATTGCAATCACCCTTATCCAAAAACGATATTTACATCAACTTTTTTGCAGTAACACACTCACATTTTTCATAAAACAAACACATTTTTTTCAGGAATCTACTCTCTGAAACCTAAAACTAATTTTAAAAAAACATCTTTCTAGGCATCCACTGTCCCTAATTGTGCAAGAAAATTTCAATTGACTTGTTGAAATATTGCAATCACCCTTATCCAAAAACGAAATTTAAATCAACTTTTTAGCAGTAACACCCTCACATTTTTCATAAAACAAACACATTTTTTTCAGGTATCTACTCTCTGAAACCTAATACTAATTTAAAAAAGAAATCTTTCTATGCATCCACTGTCCCTAATCGTGCAAGAAAATTTCAATTGACTTGTTGAAGTATTGCAATCACCCTTATCCAAAAACGAAATTTAAATCAACTTTTTAGCAGTAACACACTCACATTTTTCATAAAACAAACACATTTTTTTCAGGAATCTACTCTCTGGAACCTTAAACAAATTTTAAAAAAACATCTTTCTAGGCATCCACTCTCCCTAATCTTCCAAGAAAATTTCAATTAACTTATTGAAATATTGCAATCACCCTTATCCAAAAATGAAATTTAAATCAACTTTTTAGCAGTAACACACTCACATTTTTCATAAAACAAACACATTTTTTTCAGGAATCTACTCTCTGGAACCTAAAACTAATTTTAAAAAAACATCTTTCTAGGCATCCACTGTCCCTAATCGTGCAAGAATATTTCAATTGACTTGTTGAAATATTGCAATCACCCTTATTCAAAAACGAAATTTAAATCAACTTTTTAGCAGTAACACCCTCACATTTTTCATAAAACAAACACATTTTTTTCAGGAATCTACTCTCTGGAACCTAAAACTAATTTTAAAAAAACATCTTTCTAGGCATCCACTGTCCCTAATCGTGCAACAAAATTTCAATTGAGTTATTGAAATATTGCAATCACCCTTATTCAAAAACGAAATTTAAATCAACTTTTAAGCAGTAACACCCTCACATTTTTCATAAAACAAACACATTTTTTTCAGGAATCTACTCTGTGAAACCTAATACTAATTTAAAAAAGATATCTTTCTATGCATCCACTCTCCCTAATCGTGCAAGAAAATTTCAATTAACTTGTTGAAGTATTGCAATCACCCTTATCCAAAAACGAAATTTAAATCAACTTTTTAGCAGTAACACACTCACATTTTTCATAAAACAAACACATTTTTTTCAGGAATCTACTCTCTGGAACCTAAAACTAATTTTTAAAAAACATCTTTCTAGGCATCCACTGTCCCTAATCGTGCAAGAAAATTTCAATTGACTTGTTGAAATATTGCAATCACCCTTATCCAAAAACGAAATTTAAATCAACTTTTTAGCAGTAACACACTCACATTTTTCATAAAACAAACACATTTTTTTCAGGAATCTACTCTCTGAAACCTAAAACTAATTTTAAAAAAATATCTCTCTAGGCATCCACTGTCCCTAATCGTGCAAGAAAATTTTAATTGACTTGTTGAAATATTGCAATCACCCTTATCCAAAAACGAAATTTAAATCAACTTTTTAGCAGTAACACACTCACATTTTTCATAAAACAAACACATTTTTTCAGGAATCAACTCTCTGGAACCTAAAACAAATATAAAAAAAACATCTTTCTATGCATCCACTCTCCCTAATCGTGCAAGAAAATTTCAATTAACTAGTTGAAATAATGCAATCATGCCTATCCTGAAGCTAAATTTAAATAAACTTTTTAGCAGTAACACACTCATATTTTTCATAAAACAAACACATTTTTTTCAGGAATCAACTCTCTGGAACCTAAAACAAATATAAAAAAAAATCTTTCTATGCATCCACTCTCCCTAATCGTGCGAGAAAATTTGAATTAACTTGTTGAAATGATGCATTCACGCTTATCCTGAAACTAAATTTAAATCAACTTTTTTGCAGTAACACACTCACATTTTTCATGAAACAAATAATTTTTTTTTCAGGAATCCACTCTCTGGAACCTATAACGAATTTGTAAAAAACATCTTTCTAGGCATCCACTCTCCCTAATCTTGCAAGAAATTTCAATTAACTTGTTGAAATATTGCAATCACCCTTATCCAAAAACGATATTTAAATCAACTTTTTTGCAGTAACACACTCACATTTTTCATAAAACAAACACATTTTTTTCAGGAATCTACTCTCTGGAACCTAAAACTAATTTTTAAAAAACATCTTTCCAGGCATCCACTGTCCCTAATCGTGCAAGAAAATTTCAATTGACTTGTTGAAATATTGCAATCACCCTTATCCAAAAATGAAATTTAAATTAACTTTTTAGCAGTAACACACTCACATTTTTCATAAAACAAACACATTTTTTTCAGGAATCTACTCTCTGGAACCTAAAACTAATTTTAAAAAAACATCTTTCTAGGCATCCACTGTCCCTAATCGTGCAAGAAAATTTCAATTGACTTGTTGAAATATTGCAATCACCCTTATTCAAAAACGAAATTTAAATCAACTTTTTAGCAGTAACACCCTCACATTTTTCATAAAACAAACACATTTTTTACAGGAATCTACTCTCTGAAACCTAATACTAATTTAAAAAAGAAATCTTTCTATGCATCCACTGTCCCTAATCGTGCAAGAAAATTTCAATTGACTTGTTGAAGTATTGCAATCACCCTTATCCAAAAACGAAATTTAAATCAACTTTTTAGCAGTAACACACTCACATTTTTCATAAAACAAACACATTTTTTTCAGGAATCTACTCTCTGGAACCTAAAACTAATTTTAAAAAAACATCTTTCTAGGCATCCACTGTCCCTAATCGTGCAAGAAAATTTCAATTGACTTGTTGAAATATTGCAATCACCCTTATCCAAAAACGAAATTTAAATCAACTTTTTAGCAGTAACACACTCACATTTTTCATAAAACAAACACATTTTTTTCAGGAATCTACTCTCTGAAACCTAAAACTAATTTAAAAAAAATATCTTTCTAGGCATCCACTGTCCCTAATCGTGCAAGAAAATTTCAATTGACTTGTTGAAATATTGCAATCACCCTTATTCAAAAACGAAATTTAAATCAACTTTTTAGCAGTAACACCCTCACATTTTTCATAAAACAAACACATTTTTTTCAGGAATCTACTCTCTGAAACCTAAAACTAATTAAAAAAAACATCTTTCTAGGCATCCACTCTCCCTAATCTTCCAAGAAAATTTCAATTAACTTATTGAAATATTGCAATCACCCTTATCCAAAAACGATATTTAAATCAACTTTTTAGCAGTAACACACTCACATTTTTCATAAAACAAACACATTTTTTTCAGGAATCTACTCTCTGGAACCTAAAACTAATTTTAAAAAAACATCTTTCTAGGCATCCACTGTCCCTAATCGTGCAAGAAAATTTCAATTGACTTGTTGAAATATTGCAATCACCCTTATCCAAAAATGAAATTTAAATCAACTTTTTAGCAGTAACACACTCACATTTTTCATAAAACAAACACATTTTTTTCAGGAATCTACTCTCTGGAACCTAAAACTAATTTTAAAAAAACATCTTTCTAGGCATCCACTGTCCCTAATCGTGCAAGAAAATTTCAATTGACTTGTTGAAATATTGCAATCACCCTTATTCAAAAACGAAATTTAAATCAACTTTTTAGCAGTAACACCCTCACATTTTTCATAAAACAAACACATTTTTTTCAGGAATCTACTCTCTGGAACCTAAAACTAATTTTAAAAAAACATCTTTCTAGGCATCCACTGTCCCTAATCGTGCAAGAAAATTTCAATTGACTAGTTGAAATATTGCAATCACCCTTATCCAAAAACGAAATTTAAATCAACTTTTTAGCAGTAACACACTCACATTTTTCATAAAACAAACACATTTTTTTCAGGAATCTACTCTCTGAAACCTAAAACTAATTTTAAAAAAACATCTTTCTAGGCATCCACTGTCCCTAATCGTGCAACAAAATTTCAATTGACTTATTGAAATATTGCAATCACCCTTATTCAAAAACGAAATTTAAATCAACTTTTTAGCAGTAACACCCTCACATTTTTCATAAAACAAACACATTTTTTTCAGGAATCTACTCTGTGAAACCTAATACTAATTTAAAAAAGAAATCTTTCTATGCATCCAATCTCCCTAATCGTGCAAGAAAATTTCAATTAACTAGTTGAAATAATGCAATCATGCCTATCCTGAAGCTAAATTTAAATAAACTTTTTAGCAGTAACACACTCATATTTTTCATAAAACAAACACATTTTTTTCAGGAATCAACTCTCCGGAACCTAAAACAAATATAAAAAAAACATCTTTCTATGCATCCACTCTCCCTAATCGTGCAAGAAAATTTGAATTAACTTGTTGAAATGATGCATTCACGCTTATCCTGAAACTAAATTTAAATCAACTTTTTTGCAGTAACACACTCACATTTTTCATGAAACAAATAATATTTTTTTCAGGAATCCACTCTCTGGAACCTATAACGAATTTGTAAAAAACATCTTTCTAGGCATCCACTCTCCCTAATCTTGCAAGAAATTTCAATTAACTTGTTGAAATATTGCAATCACCCTTATCCAAAAACGATATTTAAATCAACTTTTTTGCAGTAACACACTCACATTTTTCATAAAACAAACACATTTTTTTCAGGAATCTACTCTCTGGAACCTAAAACTAATTTTTAAAAAACATCTTTCCAGGCATCCACTGTCCCTAATCGTGCAAGAAAATTTCAATTGACTTGTTGAAATATTGCAATCACCCTTATCCAAAAATGAAATTTAAATTAACTTTTTAGCAGTAACACACTCACATTTTTCATAAAACAAACACATTTTTTTCAGGAATCTACTCTCTGGAACCTAAAACTAATTTTAAAAAAACATCTTTCTAGGCATCCACTGTCCCTAATCGTGCAAGAAAATTTCAATTGACTTGTTGAAATGATGCATTCACGCTTATCCTGAAACTAAATTTAAATCAACTTTTTTGCAGTAACACACTCACATTTTTCATGAAACAAATAATTTTTTTTTCAGGAATCCACTCTCTGGAACCTATAACGAATTTGTAAAAAACATCTTTCTAGGCATCCACTCTCCCTAATCTTGCAAGAAATTTCAATTAACTTGTTGAAATATTGCAATCACCCTTATCCAAAAACGATATTTAAATCAACTTTTTTGCAGTAACACACTCACATTTTTCATAAAACAAACACATTTTTTTCAGGAATCTACTCTCTGGAACCTAAAACTAATTTTTAAAAAACATCTTTCCAGGCATCCACTGTCCCTAATCGTGCAAGAAAATTTCAATTGACTTGTTGAAATATTGCAATCACCCTTATTCAAAAACGAAATTTAAATCAACTTTTTAGCAGTAACACCCTCACATTTTTCATAAAACAAACACATTTTTTACAGGAATCTACTCTCTGAAACCTAATACTAATTTAAAAAAGAAATCTTTCTATGCATCCACTGTCCCTAATCGTGCAAGAAAATTTCAATTGACTTGTTGAAGTATTGCAATCACCCTTATCCAAAAACGAAATTTAAATCAACTTTTTAGCAGTAACACACTCACATTTTTCATAAAACAAACACATTTTTTTCAGGAATCTACTCTCTGGAACCTAAAACTAATTTTAAAAAAACATCTTTCTAGGCATCCACTTTCCCTAATCGTGCAAGAAAATTTCAATTGACTTGTTGAAATATTGCAATCACCCTTATCCAAAAACGAAATTTAAATCAACTTTTTAGCAGTAACACACTCACATTTTTCATAAAACAAACACATTTTTTTCAGGAATCTACTCTCTGAAACCTAAAACTAATTTAAAAAAAATATCTTTCTAGGCATCCACTGTCCCTAATCGTGCAAGAAAATTTCAATTGACTTGTTGAAATATTGCAATCACCCTTATTCAAAAACGAAATTTAAATCAACTTTTTAGCAGTAACACCCTCACATTTTTCATAAAACAAACACATTTTTTTCAGGAATCTACTCTCTGAAACCTAAAACTAATTAAAAAAAAACATCTTTCTAGGCATCCACTCTCCCTAATCTTCCAAGAAAATTTCAATTAACTTATTGAAATATTGCAATCACCCTTATCCAAAAACGATATTTAAATCAACTTTTTAGCAGTAACACACTCACATTTTTCATAAAACAAACACATTTTTTTCAGGAATCTACTCTCTGGAACCTAAAACTAATTTAAAAAAAACATCTTTCTAGGCATCCACTGTCCCTAATCGTGCAAGAAAATTTCAATTGACTTGTTGAAATATTGCAATCACCCTTATCCAAAAATGAAATTTAAATCAACTTTTTAGCAGTAACACACTCACATTTTTCATAAAACAAACACATTTTTTTCAGGAATCTACTCTCTGGAACCTAAAACTAATTTTAAAAAAACATCTTTCTAGGCATCCACTGTCCCTAATCGTGCAAGAAAATTTCAATTGACTTGTTGAAATATTGCAATCACCCTTATTCAAAAACGAAATTTAAATCAACTTTTTAGCAGTAACACCCTCACATTTTTCATAAAACAAACACATTTTTTTCAGGAATCTACTCTCTGGAACCTAAAACTAATTTTAAAAAAACATCTTTCTAGGCATCCACTGTCCCTAATCGTGCAAGAAAATTTCAATTGACTAGTTGAAATATTGCAATCACCCTTATCCAAAAACGAAATTTAAATCAACTTTTTAGCAGTAACACACTCACATTTTTCATAAAACAAACACATTTTTTTCAGGAATCTACTCTCTGAAACCTAAAACTAATTTTAAAAAAACATCTTTCTAGGCATCCACTGTCCCTAATCGTGCAACAAAATTTCAATTGACTTATTGAAATATTGCAATCACCCTTATTCAAAAACGAAATTTAAATCAACTTTTTAGCAGTAACACCCTCACATTTTTCATAAAACAAACACATTTTTTTCAGGAATCTACTCTGTGAAACCTAATACTAATTTAAAAAAGAAATCTTTCTATGCATCCACTCTCCCTAATCGTGCAAGAAAATTTCAATTAACTAGTTGAAATAATGCAATCATGCCTATCCTGAAGCTAAATTTAAATAAACTTTTTAGCAGTAACACACTCATATTTTTCATAAAACAAACACATTTTTTTCAGGAATCAACTCTCCGGAACCTAAAACAAATATAAAAAAAACATCTTTCTATGCATCCACTCTCCCTAATCGTGCAAGAAAATCTGAATTAACTTGTTGAAATGATGCATTCACGCTTATCCTGAAACTAAATTTAAATCAACTTTTTTGCAGTAACACACTCACATTTTTCATGAAACAAATAATATTTTTTTCAGGAATCCACTCTCTGGAACCTATAACGAATTTGTAAAAAACATCTTTCTAGGCATCCACTCTCCCTAATCTTGCAAGAAATTTCAATTAACTTGTTGAAATATTGCAATCACCCTTATCCAAAAACGATATTTAAATCAACTTTTTTGCAGTAACACACTCACATTTTTCATAAAACAAACACATTTTTTTCAGGAATCTACTCTCTGGAACCTAAAACTAATTTTTAAAAAACATCTTTCCAGGCATCCACTGTCCCTAATCGTGCAAGAAAATTTCAATTGACTTGTTGAAATATTGCAATCACCCTTATCCAAAAATGAAATTTAAATTAACTTTTTAGCAGTAACACACTCACATTTTTCATAAAACAAACACATTTTTTTCAGGAATCTACTCTCTGGAACCTAAAACTAATTTTAAAAAAACATCTTTCTAGGCATCCACTGTCCCTAATCGTGCAAGAAAATTTCAATTGACTTGTTGAAATATTGCAATCACCCTTATTCAAAAACGAAATTTAAATCAACTTTTTAGCAGTAACACCCTCACATTTTTCATAAAACAAACACATTTTTTACAGGAATCTACTCTCTGAAACCTAATACTAATTTAAAAAAGAAATCTTTCTATGCATCCACTGTCCCTAATCGTGCAAGAAAATTTCAATTGACTTGTTGAAGTATTGCAATCACCCTTATCCAAAAACGAAATTTAAATCAACTTTTTAGCAGTAACACACTCACATTTTTCATAAAACAAACACATTTTTTTCAGGAATCTACTCTCTGGAACCTAAAACTAATTTTAAAAAAACATCTTTCTAGGCATCCACTGTCCCTAATCGTGCAAGAAAATTTCAATTGACTTGTTGAAATATTGCAATCACCCTTATCCAAAAACGAAATTTAAATCAACTTTTTAGCAGTAACACACTCACATTTTTCATAAAACAAACACATTTTTTTCAGGAATCTACTCTCTGAAACCTAAAACTAATTTAAAAAAAATATCTTTCTAGGCATCCACTGTCCCTAATCGTGCAAGAAAATTTCAATTGACTTGTTGAAATATTGCAATCACCCTTATTCAAAAACGAAATTTAAATCAACTTTTTAGCAGTAACACCCTCACATTTTTCATAAAACAAACACATTTTTTTCAGGAATCTACTCTCTGAAACCTAAAACTAATTAAAAAAAAACATCTTTCTAGGCATCCACTCTCCCTAATCTTCCAAGAAAATTTCAATTAACTTATTGAAATATTGCAATCACCCTTATCCAAAAACGATATTTAAATCAACTTTTTAGCAGTAACACACTCACATTTTTCATAAAACAAACACATTTTTTTCAGGAATCTACTCTCTGGAACCTAAAACTAATTTTAAAAAAACATCTTTCTAGGCATCCACTGTCCCTAATCGTGCAAGAAAATTTCAATTGACTTGTTGAAATATTGCAATCACCCTTATCCAAAAATGAAATTTAAATCAACTTTTTAGCAGTAACACACTCACATTTTTCATAAAACAAACACATTTTTTTCAGGAATCTACTCTCTGGAACCTAAAACTAATTTTAAAAAAACATCTTTCTAGGCATCCACTGTCCCTAATCGTGCAAGAAAATTTCAATTGACTAGTTGAAATATTGCAATCACCCTTATCCAAAAACGAAATTTAAATCAACTTTTTAGCAGTAACACACTCACATTTTTCATAAAACAAACACATTTTTTTCAGGAATCTACTCTCTGAAACCTAAAACTAATTTTAAAAAAACATCTTTCTAGGCATCCACTGTCCCTAATCGTGCAACAAAATTTCAATTGACTTATTGAAATATTGCAATCACCCTTATTCAAAAACGAAATTTAAATCAACTTTTTAGCAGTAACACCCTCACATTTTTCATAAAACAAACACATTTTTTTCAGGAATCTACTCTGTGAAACCTAATACTAATTTAAAAAAGAAATCTTTCTATGCATCCACTCTCCCTAATCGTGCAAGAAAATTTCAATTAACTAGTTGAAATAATGCAATCATGCCTATCCTGAAGCTAAATTTAAATAAACTTTTTAGCAGTAACACACTCATATTTTTCATAAAACAAACACATTTTTTTCAGGAATCAACTCTCCGGAACCTAAAACAAATATAAAAAAAACATCTTTCTATGCATCCACTCTCCCTAATCGTGCAAGAAAATTTGAATTAACTTGTTGAAATGATGCATTCACGCTTATCCTGAAACTAAATTTAAATCAACTTTTTTGCAGTAACACACTCACATTTTTCATGAAACAAATAATTTTTTTTTCAGGAATCCACTCTCTGGAACCTATAACGAATTTGTAAAAAACATCTTTCTAGGCATCCACTCTCCCTAATCTTGCAAGAAAATTTCAATTGACTTGTTGAAATATTGCAATCACCCTTATTCAAAAACGAAATTTAAATCAACTTTTTAGCAGTAACACCCTCACATTTTTCATAAAACAAACACATTTTTTTCAGGAATCTACTCTCTGGAACCTAAAACTAATTTTAAAAAAACATCTTTCTAGGCATCCACTGTCCCTAATCGTGCAAGAAAATTTCAATTGACTAGTTGAAATATTGCAATCACCCTTATCCAAAAACGAAATTTAAATCAACTTTTTAGCAGTAACACACTCACATTTTTCATAAAACAAACACATTTTTTTCAGGAATCTACTCTCTGAAACCTAAAACTAATTTTAAAAAAACATCTTTCTAGGCATCCACTGTCCCTAATCGTGCAACAAAATTTCAATTGACTTATTGAAATATTGCAATCACCCTTATTCAAAAACGAAATTTAAATCAACTTTTTAGCAGTAACACCCTCACATTTTTCATAAAACAAACACATTTTTTTCAGGAATCTACTCTGTGAAACCTAATACTAATTTAAAAAAGAAATCTTTCTATGCATCCACTCTCCCTAATCGTGCAAGAAAATTTCAATTAACTAGTTGAAATAATGCAATCATGCCTATCCTGAAGCTAAATTTAAATAAACTTTTTAGCAGTAACACACTCATATTTTTCATAAAACAAACACATTTTTTTCAGGAATCAACTCTCCGGAACCTAAAACAAATATAAAAAAAACATCTTTCTATGCATCCACTCTCCCTAATCGTGCAAGAAAATTTCAATTAACTTGTTGAAATATTGCAATCCCCCTTATCCAAAAACGATATTTAAATCAACTTTTTTGCAGTAACACACTCACATTTTTCATAAAACAAACACATTTTTTTCAGGAATCTACTCTCTGGAACCTAAAACTAATTTTAAAAAAACATCTTTCTAGGCCTCCACTGTCCCTAATCGTGCAAGAAAATTTCAATTGACTTGTTGAAATATTGCAATCACCCTTATCCAAAAATGAAATTTAAATCAACTTTTTAGCAGTAACACACTCACATTTTTCATAAAAGAAACACATTTTTTTCAGGAATCTACTCTCTGGAACCTAAAACTAATTTTAAAAAAACATCTTTCTAGGCATCCACTGTCCCTAATCGTGCAAGAAAATTTCAATTGACTTGTTGAAATATTGCAATCACCCTTATCCAAAAACGAAATTTAAATCAACTTTTTAGCAGTAACACCCTCACATTTTTCATAAAACAAACACATTTTTTTCAGGAATCTACTCTCTGAAACCTAATACTAATTTAAAAAAGAAATCTTTCTATGCATCCACTGTCCCTAATCGTGCAAGAAAATTTCAATTGACTTGTTGAAGTATTGCAATCACCCTTATCCAAAAACGAAATTTAAATCAACTTTTTAGCAGTAACACACTCACATTTTTCATAAAACAAACACATTTTTTTCAGGAATCTACTCTCTGGAACCTAAAACTAATTTCAAAAAAACATCTTTCTAGGCATCCTTTGTCCCTAATCGTGCAAGAAAATTTCAATTGACTTGTTGAAATATTGCAATCACCCTTATTCAAAAACGAAATTTAAATCAACTTTTTAGCAGTAACACCCTCACATTTTTCATAAAACAAACACATTATTTTCAGGAATCTACTCTCTGAAACCTAAAACTAATTAAAAAAAACATCTTTCTAGGCATCCACTCTCCCTAATCTTCCAAGAAAATTTCAATTAACTTATTGAAATATTGCAATCACCCTTATCCAAAAACGATATTTAAATCAACTTTTTAGCAGTAACACACTCACATTTTTCATAAAACAAACACATTTTTTTCAGGAATCTACTCTCTGGAACCTAAAACTAATTTAAAAAAAAACATCTTTCTAGGCATCCACTGTCCCTAATCGTGCAAGAAAATTTCAATTGACTTGTTGAAATATTGCAATCACCCTTATCCAAAAATGAAATTTAAATCAACTTTTTAGCAGTAACACACTCACATTTTTCATAAAACAAACACATTTTTTTCAGGAATCTACTCTCTGGAACCTAAAACTAATTTTAAAAAAACATCTTTCTAGGCATCCACTGTCCCTAATCGTGCAAGAAAATTTCAATTGACTTGTTGAAATATTGCAATCACCCTTATTCAAAAACGAAATTTAAATCAACTTTTTAGCAGTAACACCCTCACATTTTTCATAAAACAAACACATTTTTTTCAGGAATCTACTCTCTGGAACCTAAAACTAATTTTAAAAAAACATCTTTCTAGGCATCCACTGTCCCTAATCGTGCAAGAAAATTTCAATTGACTTGTTGAAATATTGCAATCACCCTTATCCAAAAATGAAATTTAAATCAACTTTTTAGCAGTAACACACTCACATTTTTCATAAAACAAACACATTTTTTTCAGGAATCTACTCTCTGGAACCTAAAACTAATTTAAAAAAAACATCTTTCTAGGCATCCACTGTCCCTAATCGTGCAAGAAAATTTCAATTGACTTGTTGAAATATTGCAATCACCCTTATTCAAAAACGAAATTTAAATCAACTTTTTAGCAGTAACACCCTCACATTTTTCATAAAACAAACACATTTTTTTCAGGAATCTACTCTCTGAAACCTAATACTAATTTAAAAAAGAAATCTTTCTAGGCATCCACTGTCCCTAATCGTGCAAGAAATTTTCAATTGACTTGTTGAAATATTGCAATCACCCTTATTCAAAAACGAAATTTAAATCAACTTTTTAGCAGTAACACCCTCACATTTTTCATAAAACAAACACATTTTTTTCAGGAATCTACTCTCTGGAACCTTAAACAAATTTAAAAAAAACATCTTTCTAGGCATCCACTGTCCCTAATCGTGCAAGAAAATTTCAATTGACTTGTTGAAATATTGCAATCACCCTTATCCAAAAACGAAATTTAAATCAACTTTTTAGCAGTAACACACTCACATTTTTCATAAAACAAACACATTTTTTTCAGGAATCTACTCTCTGAAACCTAAAACTAATTTAAAAAAAATATCTTTCTAGGCATCCACTGTCCCTAATCGTGCAAGAATATTTCAATTGACTTGTTGAAATATTGCAATCACCCTTATTCAAAAACGAAATTTAAATCAACTTTTTAGCAGTAACACCCTCACATTTTTCATAAAACAAACACATTTTTTTCAGGAATCTACTCTCTGAAACCTAAAACTAATTTGAAAAAAACATCTTTCTAGGCATCCACTGTCCCTAATCGTGCAAGAAAATTTCAATTGACTTGTTGAAGTATTGCAATCACCCTTATCCAAAAACGAAATTTAAATCAACTTTTTAGCAGTAACACACTCACATTTTTCATAAAACAAACACATTTTTTTTCAGGAATCTACTCTCTGGAACCTAAAACTAATTTTTAAAAAACATCTTTCTAGGCATCCACTGTCCCTAATCGTGCAAGAAAATTTCAATTGACTTGTTGAAATATTGCAATCACCCTTATCCAAAAACGAAATTTAAATCAACTTTTTAGCAGTAACACACTCACATTTTTCATAAAACAAACACATTTTTTTCAGGAATCTACTCTCTGAAACCTAAAACTAATTTTAAAAAAACATCTTTCTAGGCATCCACTGTCCCTAATCGTGCAACAAAATTTCAATTGACTTATTGAAATATTGCAATCACCCTTATTCAAAAAACGAAATTTAAATCAACTTTTTAGCAGTAACACCCTCACATTTTTCATAAAACAAACACATTTTTTTCAGGAATCTACTCTGTGAAACCTAATACTAATTTAAAAAAGATATCTTTCTATGCATCCACTCTCCCTAATCGTGCAAGAAAATTTCAATTAACTTGTTGAAGTATTGCAATCACCCTTATCCAAAAACGAAATTTAAATCAACTTTTTAGCAGTAACACACTCACATTTTTCATAAAACAAACACATTTTTTTCAGGAATCTACTCTCTGGAACCTAAAACTAATTTAAAAAAAACATCTTTCTAGGCATCCACTGTCCCTAATCGTGCAAGAAAATTTCAATTGACTTGTTGAAATATTGCAATCACCCTTATCCAAAAACGAAATTTAAATCAACTTTTTAGCAGTAACACACTCACATTTTTCATAAAACAAACACATTTTTTTCAGGAATCTACTCTCTGAAACCTAAAACTAATTTAAAAAAAATATCTCTCTAGGCATCCACTGTCCCTAATCGTGCAAGAAAATTTCAATTGACTTGTTGAAATATTGCAATCACCCTTATCCAAAAACGAAATTTAAATCAACTTTTTAGCAGTAACACACTCACATTTTTCATAAAACAAACACATTTTTTCAGGAATCAACTCTCTGGAACCTAAAACAAATATAAAAAAAACATCTTTCTATGCATCCACTCTCCCTAATCGTGCAAGAAAATTTCAATTAACTAGTTGAAATAATGCAATCATGCCTATCCTGAAGCTAAATTTAAATAAACTTTTTAGCAGTAACACACTCATATTTTTCATAAAACAAACACATTTTTTTCAGGAATCAACTCTCTGGAACCTAAAACAAATATAAAAAAAAATCTTTCTATGCATCCACTCTCCCTAATCGTGCGAGAAAATTTGAATTAACTTGTTGAAATGATGCATTCACGCTTATCCTGAAACTAAATTTAAATCAACTTTTTTGCAGTAACACACTCACATTTTTCATGAAACAAATAATTTTTTTTTCAGGAATCCACTCTCTGGAACCTATAACGAATTTGTAAAAAACATCTTTCTAGGCATCCACTCTCCCTAATCTTGCAAGAAATTTCAATTAACTTATTGAAATATTGCAATCACCCTTATCCAAAAACGATATTTAAATCAACTTTTTAGCAGTAACACACTCACATTTTTCATAAAACAAACACATTTTTTTCAGGAATCTACTCTCTGGAACCTAAAACTAATTTAAAAAAAACATCTTTCTAGGCATCCACTGTCCCTAATCGTGCAAGAAAATTTCAATTAACTTATTGAAATATTGCAATCACCCTTATCCAAAAACGATATTTAAATCAACTTTTTAACAGTAACACACTCACATTTTTCATAAAACAAACACATTTTTTTTAGGAATCTACTCTCTGGAACCTAAAACTAATTTTAAAAAAACATCTTTCTAGGCATCCACTGTCCCTAATCGTGCAAGAAAATTTCAATTGACTTGTTGAAATATTGCAATCACCCTTATTCAAAAACGAAATTTAAAACAACTTTTTAGCAGTAACACCCTCACATTTTTCATAAAACAAACACATTTTTTTCAGGAATCTACTCTCTGAAACCTAAAATTAATTAAAAAAAACATCTTTCTAGGCATCCACTCTCCCTAATCTTCCAAGAAAATTTCAATTAACTTATTGAAATATTGCAATCACCCTTATCCAAAAACGATATTTAAATCAACTTTTTAGCAGTAACACACTCACATTTTTCATAAAACAAACACATTTTTTTCAGGAATCTACTTTCTGGAACCTAAAACTAATTTTAAAAAAACATCTTTCTAGGCATCCACTGTCCCTAATCGTGCAAGAAAATTTCAATTGACTTGTTGAAATATTGCAATCAGCCTTATCCAAAAATGAAATTTAAATCAACTTTTTAGCAGTAACACACTCACATTTTTCATAAAACAAACACATTTTTTTCAGGAATCTACTCTCTGGAACCTAAAACTAATTTTAAAAAAACATCTTTCTAGGCATCCACTGTCCCTAATCGTGCAAGAAAATTTCAATTGACTTGTTGAAATATCGCAATCACCCTTATTCAAAAACGAAATTTAAATCAACTTTTTAGCAGTAACACCCTCACATTTTTCATAAAACAAACACATTTTTTTCAGGAATCTACTCTCTGAAACCTGATACTAATTTAAAAAAGAAATCTTTCTAGGCATCCACTGTCCCTAATCGTGCAAGAAAATTTCAATTGACTTGTTGAAGTATTGCAATCACCCTTACCCAAAAACGAAATTTAAATCAACTTTTTAGCAGTAACACACTCACATTTTTCATAAAACAAACACATTTTTTTCAGGAATCTACTCTCTGGAACGTAAAACTAATTTTAAAAAAACATCTTTCTAGGCATCCACTGTCCCTAATCGTGCAAGAAAATTTCAATTGACTTGTTGAAATATTGCAATCACCCTTATCCAAAAACGAAATTTAAATCAACTTTTTAGCAGTAACACACTCACATTTTTCATAAAACAAACACATTTTTTCAGGAATCAACTCTCTGGAACCTAAAACAAATATAAAAAAAACATCTTTCTATGCATCCACTCTCCCTAATCGTGCAAGAAAATTTCAATTGACTTGTTGAAATATTGCAATCACCCTTATCCAAAAACGAAATTTAAATCAACTTTTTAGCAGTAACACACTCACATTTTTCATAAAACAAACACATTTTTTTCAGGAATCTACTCTCTGAAACCTAAAACTAATTTTAAAAAAATATCTTTCTAGGCATCCACTGTCCCTAATCGTGCAAGAAAATTTCAATTGACTTGTTGAAATATTGCAATGACCCTTATTCAAAAACGAAATTTAAATCAACTTTTTAGCAATAACACCCTCACATTTTTCATAAAACAAACACATTTTTTTCAGGAATCTACTCTCTGAAACCTAAAACTAATTAAAAAAAACATCTTTCTAGGCATCCACTCTCCCTAATCTTCCAAGAAAATTTCAATTAACTTATTGAAATATTGCAATCACCCTTATCCAAAAACGATATTTAAATCAACTTTTTAGCAGTAACACACTCACATTTTTCATAAAACAAACACATTTTTTTCAGGAATCTACTTTCTGGAACCTAAAACTAATTTTAAAAAAACATCTTTCTAGGCATCCACTGTCCATAATCGTGCAAGAAAATTTCAATTGACTTGTTGAAATATTGCAATCACCCTTATTCAAAAACGAAATTTAAATCAACTTTTTAGCAGTAACACACTCACATTTTTCATAAAACAAACACATTTTTTTCAGGAATCTACTCTCTGAAACCTAATACTAATTTAAAAAAGAAATCTTTCTAGGCATCCACTGTCCCTAATCGTGCAAGAAATTTTCAATTGACTTGTTGAAATATTGCAATCACCCTTATTCAAAAACGAAATTTAAATCAACTTTTTAGCAGTAACACCCTCACATTTTTCATAAAACAAACACATTTTTTTCAGGAATCTACTCTCTGAAACCTAAAACTAATTAAAAAAAAACATCTTTCTAGGCATCCACTCTCCCTAATCTTCCAAGAAAATTTCAATTAACTTATTGAAATATTGCAATCACCCTTATCCAAAAACGATATTTAAATCAACTTTTTAACAGTAACACACTCACATTTTTCATAAAACAAACACATTTTTTTTAGGAATCTACTCTCTGGAACCTAAAACTAATTTTAAAAAAACATCTTTCTAGGCATCCACTGTCCCTAATCGTGCAAGAAAATTTCAATTGACTTGTTGAAATATTGCAATCACCCTTATTCAAAAACGAAATTTAAAACAACTTTTTAGCAGTAACACCCTCACATTTTTCATAAAACAAACACATTTTTTTCAGGAATCTACTCTCTGAAACCTAAAATTAATTAAAAAAAACATCTTTCTAGGCATCCACTCTCCCTAATCTTCCAAGAAAATTTCAATTAACTTATTGAAATATTGCAATCACCCTTATCCAAAAACGATATTTAAATCAACTTTTTAGCAGTAACACACTCACATTTTTCATAAAACAAACACATTTTTTTCAGGAATCTACTTTCTGGAACCTAAAACTAATTTTAAAAAAACATCTTTCTAGGCATCCACTGTCCCTAATCGTGCAAGAAAATTTCAATTGACTTGTTGAAATATTGCAATCAGCCTTATCCAAAAATGAAATTTAAATCAACTTTTTAGCAGTAACACACTCACATTTTTCATAAAACAAACACATTTTTTTCAGGAATCTACTCTCTGGAACCTAAAACTAATTTTAAAAAAACATCTTTCTAGGCATCCACTGTCCCTAATCGTGCAAGAAAATTTCAATTGACTTGTTGAAATATCGCAATCACCCTTATTCAAAAACGAAATTTAAATCAACTTTTTAGCAGTAACACCCTCACATTTTTCATAAAACAAACAAATTTTTTTCAGGAATCTACTCTCTGAAACCTGATACTAATTTAAAAAATAAATCTTTCTAGGCATCCACTGTCCCTAATCGTGCAAGAAAATTTCAATTGACTTGTTGAAGTATTGCAATCACCCTTACCCAAAAACGAAATTTAAATCAACTTTTTAGCAGTAACACACTCACATTTTTCATAAAACAAACACATTTTTTTCAGGAATCTACTCTCTGGAACGTAAAACTAATTTTAAAAAAACATCTTTCTAGGCATCCACTGTCCCTAATCGTGCAAGAAAATTTCAATTGACTTGTTGAAATATTGCAATCACCCTTATCCAAAAACGAAATTTAAATCAACTTTTTAGCAGTAACACACTCACATTTTTCATAAAACAAACACATTTTTTCAGGAATCAACTCTCTGGAACCTAAAACAAATATAAAAAAACATTTTTCTATGCATCCACTCTCCCTAATCGTGCAAGAAAATTTCAATTGACTTGTTGAAATATTGCAATCACCCTTATCCAAAAACGAAATTTAAATCAACTTTTTAGCAGTAACACACTCACATTTTTCATAAAACAAACACATTTTTTTCAGGAATCTACTCTCTGAAACCTAAAACTAATTTTAAAAAAATATCTTTCTAGGCATCCACTGTCCCTAATCGTGCAAGAAAATTTCAATTGACTTGTTGAAATATTGCAATCACCCTTATTCAAAAACGAAATTTAAATCAACTTTTTAGCAGTAACACCCTCACATTTTTCATAAAACAAACACATTTTTTTCAGGAATCTACTCTCTGAAACCTAAAACTAATTAAAAAAACATCTTTCTAGGCATCCACTCTCCCTAATCTTCCAAGAAAATTTCAATTAACTTATTGAAATATTGCAATCACCCTTATCCAAAAACGATATTTAAATCAACTTTTTAGCAGTAACACACTCACATTTTTCATAAAACAAACACATTTTTTTCAGGAATCTACTTTCTGGAACCTAAAACTAATTTTAAAAAAACATCTTTCTAGGCATCCACTGTCCCTAATCGTGCAAGAAAATTTCAATTGACTTGTTGAAATATTGCAATCAGCCTTATCCAAAAATGAAATTTAAATCAACTTTTTAGCAGTAACACACTCACATTTTTCATAAAACAAACACATTTTTTTCAGGAATCTACTCTCTGGAACCTAAAACTAATTTTAAAAAAACATCTTTCTAGGCATCCACTGTCCCTAATCGTGCAAGAAAATGTCAATTGACTTGTTGAAATATCGCAATCACCCTTATTCAAAAACGAAATTTAAATCAACTTTTTAGCAGTAACACCCTCACATTTTCATAAAACAAACACATTTTTTTCAGGAATCTACTCTCTGAAACCTGATACTAATTTAAAAAAGAAATCTTTCTATGCATCCACTGTCCCTAATCGTGCAAGAAAATTTCAATTGACTTGTTGAAGTATTGCAATCACCCTTATCCAAAAACGAAATTTAAATCAACTTTTTAGCAGTAACACACTCACATTTTTCATAAAACAAACACATTTTTTTCAGGAATCTACTCTCTGGAACCTAAAACTAATTTTAAAAAAACATCTTTCTAGGCATCCACTGTCCCTAATCGTGCAAGAAAATTTCAATTGACTTGTTGAAGTATTGCAATCACCCTTACCCAAAAACGAAATTTAAATCAACTTTTTAGCAGTAACACACTCACATTTTTCATAAAACAAACACATTTTTTTCAGGAATCTACTCTCTGGAACCTAAAACTAATTTAAAAAAAACATCTTTCTAGGCATCCACTGTCCCTAATCGTGCAAGAAAATTTCAATTGACTTGTTGAAATATTGCAATCACCCTTATCCAAAAACGAAATTTAAATCAACTTTTTAGCAGTAACACACTCACATTTTTCATAAAACAAACACATTTTTTCAGGAATCAACTCTCTGGAACCTAAAACAAATATAAAAAAAACATCTTTCTATGCATCCACTCTCCCTAATCGTGCAAGAAAATTTCAATTGACTTGTTGAAATATTGCAATCACCCTTATCCAAAAACGAAATTTAAATCAACTTTTTAGCAGTAACACACTCACATTTTTCATAAAGCAAACACATTTTTTTCAGGAATCTACTCTCTGAAACCTAAAACTAATTTAAAAAATATATCTTTCTAGGCATCCACTGTCCCTAATCGTGCAAGAAAATTTCAATTGACTTGTTGAAATATTGCAATCACCCTTATTCAAAAACGAAATTTAAATCAACTTTTTAGCAGTAACACCCTCACATTTTTCATAAAACAAACACATTTTTTTCAGGAATCTACTCTCTGAAACCTAAAACTAATTAAAAAAAACATCTTTCTAGGCATCCACTCTCCCTAATCTTCCAATAAAATTTCAATTAACTTATTGAAATATTGCAATCACCCTTATCCAAAAACGATATTTAAATCAACTTTTTAGCAGTAACACACTCACATTTTTCATAAAACAAACACATTTTTTTCAGGAATCTACTTTCTGGAACCTAAAACTAATTTTAAAAAAACATCTTTCTAGGCATCCACTGTCCCTAATCGTGCAAGAAAATTTCAATTGACTTGTTGAAATATTGCAATCAGCCTTATCCAAAAATGAAATTTAAATCAACTTTTTAGCAGTAACACACTCACATTTTTCATAAAACAAACACATTTTTTTCAGGAATCTACTCTCTGGAACCTAAAACTAATTTTAAAAAAACATCTTTCTAGGCATCCACTGTCCCTAATCGTGCAAGAAAATTTCAATTGACTTGTTGAAATATTGCAATCACCCTTATCCAAAAACGAAATTTAAATCATCTTTTTAGCAGTAACACACTCACATTTTTCATGAAACAAACACATTTTTTTCAGAAATCAACTCTCTGGAACCAAAAACAAATATAAAAAAACATCTTTCTATGTATCCACTCTCCCTAATCGTGCAAGAAAATTTCAATTAACTAGTTGAAATAATGCAATCATGCCTATCCTGAAGCTAAATTTAAATAAACTTTTTAGCAGTAACACACTCACATTTTTCATGAAACAAACACATTTTTTCAGGAATCAACTCTCTGGAACCTAAAACAAATATAAAAAAAAATCTTTCTATGCATCCACTCTCCCTAATCGTGCAAGAAAATTTCAATTAACTTGTTGAAATGATGCATTCACACCTATCCTGAAACTAAATTTAAATCAACTTTTTTGCAGTAACACACTCACATTTTTCATGAAACAAATATTTTTTTTTTCAGGAATCCACTCTCTGGAACCTATAACGAATTTGTAAAAAACATCTTTCTAGGCATCCACTCTCCCTAATCTTGCAAGAAAATTTCAATTAACTTGTTGAAATATTGCAATCACCCTTATCCAAAAACGATATTTAAATCAACTTTTTTGCAGTAACACACTCACATTTTTCATAAAACAAACACATTTTTTTCAGGAATCTACTCTCTGGAACCTAAAACTAATTTTAAAAAAACATCTTTCTAGGCATCCACTGTCCCTAATCGTGCAAGAAAATTTCAATTGACTTGTTGAAATATTGCAATCACCCTTATCCAAAAACGAAATTTAAATCAACATTTTAGCAGTAACACACTCACATTTTTCATAAAACAAACACATTTTTTTCAGGAATCTACTCTCTGGAACCTAAAACTAATTTTAAAAAAACATCTTTTTAGGCATCCACTGTCCCTAATCGTGCAAGAAAATTTCAATTGACTTGTTGAAATATTGCAATCACCCTTATTCAAAAACGAAATTTAAAATCAACTTTTTAGCAGTAACACCCTCACATTTTTCATAAAACAAACACATTTTTTTCAGGAATCTACTCTCTGGAACCTAAAACTAATTTAAAAAAAACATCTTTCTAGGCATCCACTGTCCCTAATCGTGCAAGAAAATTTCAATTGACTTGTTGAAGTATTGCAATCACCCTTACCCAAAAACGAAATTTAAATCAACTTTTTAGCAGTAACACACTCACATTTTTCATAAAACAAACACATTTTTTTCAGGAATCTACTCTCTGGAACCTAAAACTAATTTTAAAAAAACATCTTTCTAGGCATCCACTGTCCCTAATCGTGCAAGAAAATTTCAATTGACTTGTTGAAATATTGCAATCACCCTTATCCAAAAACGAAATTTAAATCAACTTTTTAGCAGTAACACACTCACATTTTTCATAAAACAAACACATTTTTTCAGGAATCAACTCTCTGGAACCTAAAACAACTATAAAAAAAATATCTTTCTATGCATCCACTCTCCCTAATCGTGCAAGAAAATTTCAATTGACTTGTTGAAATATTGCAATCACCCTTATCCAAAAACGAAATTTAAATCAACTTTTTAGCAGTAACACACTCACATTTTTCATAAAACAAACACATTTTTTTCAGGAATCTACTCTCTGAAACCTAAAACTAATTTTAAAAAAATATCTTTCTAGGCATCCACTGTCCCTAATCGTGCAAGAACATTTCAATTGACTTGTTGAAATATTGCAATCACCCTTATTCAAAAACGAAATTTAAATCAACTTTTTAGCAGTAACACCCTCACATTTTTCATATAACAAACACATTTTTTTCAGGAATCTACTCTCTTAAACCTAAAACTAATTAAAAAAAACATCTTTCTGGGCATCCACTCTCCCTAATCTTCCAAGAAAATTTCAATTAACTTATTGAAATATTGCAATCACCCTTATCCAAAAACGATATTTAAATCAACTTTTTAGCAGTAACACACTCACATTTTTCATAAAACAAACACATTTTTTTCAGGAATCTACTTTCTGGAACCTAAAACTAATTTTAAAAAACATCTTTCTAGGCATCCACTGTTCCTAATCGTGCAAGAAAATTTCAATTGACTTGTTGAAATATTGCAATCAGCCTTATCCAAAAATGAAATTTAAATCAACTTTTTAGCAGTAACACACTCACATTTTTCATAAAACAAACACATTTTTTTCAGGAATCTACTCTCTGGAACCTAAAACTAATTTTAAAAAAACATCTTTCTAGGCATCCACTGTCCCTAATCGTGCAAGAAAATTTCAATTGACTTGTTGAAATATCGCAATCACCCTTATCCAAAAACGAAATTTAAATCAACTTTTTAGCAGTAACACACTCACATTTTTCATAAAACAAACACATTTTTTTCAGGAATCTACTCTCTGAAACCTAAAACTAATTTAAAAAAAATATCTTTCTAGGCATCCACTGTCCCTAATCGTGCAAGAACATTTCAATTGACTTGTTGAAATATTGCAATCACCCTTATTCAAAAACGAAATTTAAATCAACTTTTTAGCAGTAACACCCTCACATTTTTCATATAACAAACACATTTTTTTCAGGAATCTACTCTCTTAAACCTAAAACTAATTAAAAAAAACATCTTTCTGGGCATCCACTCTCCCTAATCTTCCAAGAAAATTTCAATTAACTTATTGAAATATTGCAATCACCCTTATCCAAAAACGATATTTAAATCAACTTTTTAGCAGTAACACACTCACATTTTTCATAAAACAAACACATTTCTTTCAGGAATCTACTTTCTGGAACCTAAAACTAATTTTAAAAAACATCTTTCTAGGCATCCACTGTTCCTAATCGTGCAAGAAAATTTCAATTGACTTGTTGAAATATTGCAATCAGCCTTATCCAAAAATGAAATTTAAATCAACTTTTTAGCAGTAACACACTCACATTTTTCATAAAACAAACACATTTTTTTCAGGAATCTACTCTCTGGAACCTAAAACTAATTTTAAAAAAACATCTTTCTAGGCATCCACTGTCCCTAATCGTGCAAGAAAATTTCAATTGACTTGTTGAAATATCGCAATCACCCTTATTCAAAAACGATATTTAAATCAACTTTTTAGCAGTAACACACTCACATTTTTCATAAAACAAACACATTTTTTTCAGGAATCTACTCTCTGGAACCTAAAACTAATTTTAAAAAAACATCTTTCTAGGCATCCACTCTCCCTAATCTTCCAAGAAAATTTCAATTAACTTATTGAAATATTGCAATCACCCTTATCCAAAAACGATATTTAAATCAACTTTTTAGCAGTAACACACTCACATTTTTCATAAAACAAACACATTTTTTTCAGGAATCTACTTTCTGGAACCTAAAACTAATTTTAAAAAACCATCTTTCTAGGCATCCACTGTCCCTAATCGTGCAAGAAAATTTCAATTGACTTGTTGAAATATTGCAATCAGCCTTATCCAAAAATGAAATTTAAATCAACTTTTTAGCAGTAACACACTCACATTTTTCATAAAACAAACACATTTTTTTCAGGAATCTACTCTCTGGAACCTAAAACTAATTTTAAAAAAACATCTTTCTAGGCATCCACTGTCCCTAATCGTGCAAGAAAATTTCAATTGACTTGTTGAAATATCGCAATCACCCTTATTCAAAAACGAAATTTAAATCAACTTTTTAGCAGTAACACCCTCACATTTTTCATGAAACAAACACATTTTTTTCAGGAATCAACTCTCTGGAACCTAAAACAAATATAAAAAAAATCTTTCTATGCATCCACTCTCCCTAATCGTGCAAGAAAATTTCAATTAACTTGTTGAAATGATGCATTCACACCTATCCTGAAACTAAATTTAAATCAACTTTTTTGCAGTAACACACTCACATTTTTCATGAAACAAATATTTTTTTTTTCAGGAATCCACTCTCTGGAACCTATAACGAATTTGTAAAAAACATCTTTCTAGGCATCCACTCTCCCTAATCTTGCAAGAAAATTTCAATTAACTTGTTGAAATATTGCAATCACCCTTATCCAAAAACGATATTTAAATCAACTTTTTTGCAGTAACACACTCACATTTTTCATAAAACAAACACATTTTTTTCAGGAATCTACTCTCTGGAACCTAAAACTAATTTAAAAAAAACATCTTTCTAGGCATCCACTGTCCCTAATCGTGCAAGAAAATTTCAATTGACTTGTTGAAGTATTGCAATCACCCTTACCCAAAAACGAAATTTAAATCAACTTTTTAGCAGTAACACACTCACATTTTTCATAAAACAAACACATTTTTTTCAGGAATCTACTCTCTGGAACCTAAAACTAATTTTAAAAAAACATCTTTCTAGGCATCCACTGTCCCTAATCGTGCAAGAAAATTTCAATTGACTTGTTGAAATATTGCAATCACCCTTATCCAAAAACGAAATTTAAATCAACTTTTTAGCAGTAACACACTCACATTTTTCATAAAACAAACACATTTTTTCAGGAATCAACTCTCTGGAACCTAAAACAACTATAAAAAAAATATCTTTCTATGCATCCACTCTCCCTAATCGTGCAAGAAAATTTCAATTGACTTGTTGAAATATTGCAATCACCCTTATCCAAAAACGAAATTTAAATCAACTTTTTAGCAGTAACACACTCACATTTTTCATAAAACAAACACATTTTTTTCAGGAATCTACTCTCTGAAACCTAAAACTAATTTTAAAAAAATATCTTTCTAGGCATCCACTGTCCCTAATCGTGCAAGAACATTTCAATTGACTTGTTGAAATATTGCAATCACCCTTATTCAAAAACGAAATTTAAATCAACTTTTTAGCAGTAACACCCTCACATTTTTCATATAACAAACACATTTTTTTCAGGAATCTACTCTCTTAAACCTAAAACTAATTAAAAAAAACATCTTTCTGGGCATCCACTCTCCCTAATCTTCCAAGAAAATTTCAATTAACTTATTGAAATATTGCAATCACCCTTATCCAAAAACGATATTTAAATCAACTTTTTAGCAGTAACACACTCACATTTTTCATAAAACAAACACATTTTTTTCAGGAATCTACTCTCTGGAACCTAAAACTAATTTTAAAAAAACATCTTTCTAGGCATCCACTCTCCCTAATCTTCCAAGAAAATTTCAATTAACTTATTGAAATATTGCAATCACCCTTATCCAAAAACGATATTTAAATCAACTTTTTAGCAGTAACACACTCACATTTTTCATAAAACAAACACATTTTTTTCAGGAATCTACTTTCTGGAACCTAAAACTAATTTTAAAAAAACATCTTTCTAGGCATCCACTGTCCCTAATCGTGCAAGAAAATTTCAATTGACTTGTTGAAATATTGCAATCAGCCTTATCCAAAAATGAAATTTAAATCAACTTTTTAGCAGTAACACACTCACATTTTTCATAAAACAAACACATTTTTTTCAGGAATCTACTCTCTGGAACCTAAAACTAATTTTAAAAAAACATCTTTCTAGGCATCCACTGTCCCTAATCGTGCAAGAAAATTTCAATTGACTTGTTGAAATATCGCAATCACCCTTATTCAAAAACGAAATTTAAATCAACTTTTTAGCAGTAACACCCTCACATTTTTCATGAAACAAACACATTTTTTTCAGGAATCAACTCTCTGGAACCTAAAACAAATATAAAAAAAAATCTTTCTATGCATCCACTCTCCCTAATCGTGCAAGAAAATTTCAATTAACTTGTTGAAATGATGCATTCACACCTATCCTGAAACTAAATTTAAATCAACTTTTTTGCAGTAACACACTCACATTTTTCATGAAACAAATATTTTTTTTTCAGGAATCCACTCTCTGGAACCTATAACGAATTTGTAAAAAACATCTTTCTAGGCATCCACTCTCCCTAATCTTGCAAGAAAATTTCAATTAACTTGTTGAAATATTGCAATCACCCTTATCCAAAAACGATATTTAAATCAACTTTTTTGCAGTAACACACTCACATTTTTCATAAAACAAACACATTTTTTTCAGGAATCTACTCTCTGGAACCTAAAACTAATTTTAAAAAAACATCTTTCTAGGCATCCACTGTCCCTAATCGTGCAAGAAAATTTCAATTGACTTGTTGAAATATTGCAATCACCCTTATCCAAAAACGAAATTTAAATCAACATTTTAGCAGTAACACACTCACATTTTTCATAAAACAAACACATTTTTTTCAGGAATCTACTCTCTGGAACCTAAAACTAATTTTAAAAAAACATCTTTTTAGGCATCCACTGTCCCTAATCGTGCAAGAAAATTTCAATTGACTTGTTGAAATATTGCAATCACCCTTATTCAAAAACGAAATTTAAAATCAACTTTTTAGCAGTAACACCCTCACATTTTT
This sequence comes from Lissotriton vulgaris, assembly GCF_964263255.1. Taxonomy (NCBI): domain Eukaryota; kingdom Metazoa; phylum Chordata; class Amphibia; order Caudata; family Salamandridae; genus Lissotriton; species Lissotriton vulgaris. The sequence goes on along the minus strand of NW_028247291.1, from coordinate 6,437 downwards.
CATAAAACAAACACATTTTTTTCAGGAATCTACTCTCTGGAACCTAAAACTAATTTTAAAAAAACATCTTTCTAGGCATCCACTGTCCCTAATCGTGCAAGAAAATGTCAATTGACTTGTTGAAATATCGCAATCACCCTTATTCAAAAACGAAATTTAAATCAACTTTTTAGCAGTAACACCCTCACATTTTTCATAAAACAAACACATTTTTTTCAGGAATCTACTCTCTGAAACCTGATACTAATTTAAAAAAGAAATCTTTCTATGCATGCACTGTCCCTAATCGTGCAAGAAAATTTCAATTGACTTGTTGAAGTATTGCAATCACCCTTATCCAAAAACGAAATTTAAATCAACTTTTTAGCAGTAACACACTCACATTTTTCATAAAACAAACACATTTTTTTCAGGAATCTACTCTCTGGAACCTAAAACTAATTTAAAAAAAAGATCTTTCTAGGCATCCACTGTCCCTAATCGTGCAAGAAAATTTCAATTGACTTGTTGAAGTATTGCAATCACCCTTACCCAAAAACGAAATTTAAATCAACTTTTTAGCAGTAACACACTCACATTTTTCATAAAACAAACACATTTTTTTCAGGAATCTACTCTCTGGAACCTAAAACTAATTTTAAAAAAACATCTTTCTAGGCATCCACTGTCCCTAATCGTGCAAGAAAATTTCAATTGACTTGTTGAAATATTGCAATCACCCTTATCCAAAAACGAAATTTAAATCAACTTTTTAGCAGTAACACACTCACATTTTTCATAAAACAAACACATTTTTTCAGGAATCAACTCTCTGGAACCTAAAACAAATATAAAAAAAACATCTTTCTATGCATCCACTCTCCCTAATCGTGCAAGAAAATTTCAATTGACTTGTTGAAATATTGCAATCACCCTTATCCAAAAACGAAATTTAAATCAACTTTTTAGCAGTAACACACTCACATTTTTCATAAAGCAAACACATTTTTTTCAGGAATCTACTCTCTGAAACCTAAAACTAATTTAAAAAAAATATCTTTCTAGGCATCCACTGTCCCTAATCGTGCAAGAAAATTTCAATTGACTTGTTGAAATATTGCAATCACCCTTATTCAAAAACGAAATTTAAATCAACTTTTTAGCAGTAACACCCTCACATTTTTCATAAAACAAACACATTTTTTTCAGGAATCTACTCTCTGAAACCTAAAACTAATTAAAAAAAACATCTTTCTAGGCATCCACTCTCCCTAATCTTCCAATAAAATTTCAATTAACTTATTGAAATATTGCAATCACCCTTATCCAAAAACGATATTTAAATCAACTTTTTGGCAGTAACACACTCACATTTTTCATAAAACAAACACATTTTTTTCAGGAATCTACTTTCTGGAACCTAAAACTAATTTTAAAAAAACATCTTTCTAGGCATCCACTGTCCCTAATCGTGCAAGAAAATTTCAATTGACTTGTTGAAATATTGCAATCAGCCTTATCCAAAAATGAAATTTAAATCAACTTTTTAGCAGTAACACACTCACATTTTTCATAAAAAAAACACATTTTTTTCAGGAATCTACTCTCTGGAACCTAAAACTAATTTTAAAAAAACATCTTTCTAGGCATCCACTGTCCCTAATCGTGCAAGAAAATTTCAATTGACTTGTTGAAATATTGCAATCACCCTTATCCAAAAACGAAATTTAAATCATCTTTTTAGCAGTAACACACTCACATTTTTCATGAAACAAACACATTTTTTTCAGAAATCAACTCTCTGGAACCAAAAACAAATATAAAAAAACATCTTTCTATGTATCCACTCTCCCTAATCGTGCAAGAAAATTTCAATTAACTAGTTGAAATAATGCAATCATGCCTATCCTGAAGCTAAATTTAAATAAACTTTTTAGCAGTAACACACTCACATTTTTCATGAAACAAACACATTTTTTTCAGGAATCAACTCTCTGGAACCTAAAACAAATATAAAAAAAAATCTTTCTATGCATCCACTCTCCCTAATCGTGCAAGAAAATTTCAATTAACTTGTTGAAATGATGCATTCACACCTATCCTGAAACTAAATTTAAATCAACTTTTTTGCAGTAACACACTCACATTTTTCATGAAACAAATATTTTTTTTTTCAGGAATCCACTCTCTGGAACCTATAACGAATTTGTAAAAAACATCTTTCTAGGCATCCACTCTCCCTAATCTTGCAAGAAAATTTCAATTAACTTGTTGAAATATTGCAATCACCCTTATCCAAAAACGATATTTAAATCAACTTTTTTGCAGTAACACACTCACATTTTTCATAAAACAAACACATTTTTTTCAGGAATCTACTCTCTGGAACCTAAAACTAATTTTAAAAAAATATCTTTCTAGGCATCCACTGTCCCTAATCGTGCAAGAAAATTTCAATTGACTTGTTGAAATATTGCAATCACCCTTATCCAAAAACGAAATTTAAATCAACATTTTAGCAGTAACACACTCACATTTTTCATAAAACAAACACATTTTTTTCAGGAATCTACTCTCTGGAACCTAAAACTAATTTTAAAAAAACATCTTTTTAGGCATCCACTGTCCCTAATCGTGCAAGAAAATTTCAATTGACTTGTTGAAATATTGCAATCACCCTTATTCAAAAACGAAATTTAAAATCAACTTTTTAGCAGTAACACCCTCACATTTTTCATAAAACAAACACATTTTTTTCAGGAATCTACTCTCTGGAACCTAAAACTAATTTAAAAAAAACATCTTTCTAGGCATCCACTGTCCCTAATTGTGCAAGAAAATTTCAATTGACTTGTTGAAGTATTGCAATCACCCTTACCCAAAAACGAAATTTAAATCAACTTTTTAGCAGTAACACACTCACATTTTTCATAAAACAAACACATTTTTTTCAGGAATCTACTCTCTGGAACCTAAAACTAATTTTAAAAAAACATCTTTCTAGGCATCCACTGTCCCTAATCGTGCAAGAAAATTTCAATTGACTTGTTGAAGTATTGCAATCACCCTTATCCAAAAACGAAATTTAAATCAACTTTTTAGCAGTAACACACTCACATTTTTCATAAAACAAACACATTTTTTTCAGGAATCTACTCTCTGGAACCTAAAACTAATTTAAAAAAAACATCTTTCTAGGCATCCACTGTCCCTAATCGTGCAAGAAAATTTAAATTGACTTGTTGAAGTATTGCAATCACCCTTACCCAAAAACGAAATTTAAATCAACTTTTTAGCAGTAACACACTCACATTTTTCATAAAACAAACACATTTTTTTCAGGAATCTACTCTCTGGAACCTAAAACTAATTTTAAAAAAACATCTTTCTAGGCATCCACTGTCCCTAATCGTGCAAGAAAATTTCAATTGACTTGTTGAAATATTGCAATCACCCTTATCCAAAAACGAAATTTAAATCAACTTTTTAGCAGTAACACACTCACATTTTTCATAAAACAAACACATTTTTTCAGGAATCAACTCTCTGGAACCTAAAACAAATATAAAAAAAACATCTTTCTATGCATCGACTCTCCCTAATCGTGCAAGAAAATTTCAATTGACTTGTTGAAATATTGCAATCACCCTTATCCAAAAACGAAATTTAAATCAACTTTTTAGCAGTAACACACTCACATTTTTCATAAAGCAAACACATTTTTTTCAGGAATCTACTCTCTGAAACCTAAAACTAATTTAAAAAAAATATCTTTCTAGGCATCCACTGTCCCTAATCGTGCAAGAAAATTTCAATTGACTTGTTGAAATATTGCAATCACCCTTATTCAAAAACGAAATTTAAATCAACTTTTTAGCAGTAACACCCTCACATTTTTCATAAAACAAACACATTTTTTTCAGGAATCTACTCTCTGAAACCTAAAACTAATTAAAAAAAACATCTTTCTAGGCATCCACTCTCCCTAATCTTCCAATAAAATTTCAATTAACTTATTGAAATATTGCAATCACCCTTATCCAAAAACGATATTTAAATCAACTTTTTGGCAGTAACACACTCACATTTTTCATAAAACAAACACATTTTTTTCAGGAATCTACTTTCTGGAACCTAAAACTAATTTTAAAAAAACATCTTTCTAGGCATCCACTGTCCCTAATCGTGCAAGAAAATTTCAATTGACTTGTTGAAATATTGCAATCAGCCTTATCCAAAAATGAAATTTAAATCAACTTTTTAGCAGTAACACACTCACATTTTTCATAAAACAAACACATTTTTTTCAGGAATCTACTCTCTGGAACCTAAAACGAATTTTAAAAAAACATCTTTCTAGGCATCCACTGTCCCTAATCGTGCAAGAAAATTTCAATTGACTTGTTGAAATATTGCAATCACCCTTATCCAAAAACGAAATTTAAATCATCTTTTTAGCAGTAACACACTCACATTTTTCATGAAACAAACACATTTTTTTCAGAAATCAACTCTCTGGAACCAAAAACAAATATAAAAAAACATCTTTCTATGTATCCACTCTCCCTAATCGTGCAAGAAAATTTCAATTAACTTGTTGAAATGATGCATTCACACCTATCCTGAAACTAAATTTAAATCAACTTTTTTGCAGTAACACACTCACATTTTTCATGAAACAAACACATTTTTTTCAGGAATCAACTCTCTGGAACCTAAAACAAATATAAAAAAAAATCTTTCTATGCATCCACTCTCCCTAATCGTGCAAGAAAATTTCAATTAACTTGTTGAAATGATGCATTCACACCTATCCTGAAACTAAATTTAAATCAACTTTTTTGCAGTAACACACTCACATTTTTCATGAAACAAATATTTTTTTTTTCAGGAATCCACTCTCTGGAACCTATAACGAATTTGTAAAAAACATCTTTCTAGGCATCCACTCTCCCTAATCTTGCAAGAAAATTTCAATTAACTTGTTGAAATATTGCAATCACCCTTATCCAAAAACGATATTTAAATCAACTTTTTTGCAGTAACACACTCACATTTTTCATAAAACAAACACATTTTTTTCAGGAATCTACTCTCTGGAACCTAAAACTAATTTTAAAAAAATATCTTTCTAGGCATCCACTGTCCCTAATCGTGCAAGAAAATTTCAATTGACTTGTTGAAATATTGCAATCACCCTTATCCAAAAACGAAATTTAAATCAACATTTTAGCAGTAACACACTCACATTTTTCATAAAACAAACACATTTTTTTCAGGAATCTACTCTCTGGAACCTAAAACTAATTTTAAAAAAACATCTTTTTAGGCATCCACTGTCCCTAATCGTGCAAGAAAATTTCAATTGACTTGTTGAAATATTGCAATCACCCTTATTCAAAAACGAAATTTAAAATCAACTTTTTAGCAGTAACACCCTCACATTTTTCATAAAACAAACACATTTTTTTCAGGAATCTACTCTCTGGAACCTAAAACTAATTAAAAAAAAACATCTTTCTAGGCATCCACTGTCCCTAATCGTGCAAGAAAATTTCAATTGACTTGTTGAAGTATTGCAATCACCCTTACCCAAAAACGAAATTTAAATCAACTTTTTAGCAGTAACACACTCACATTTTTCATAAAACAAACACATTTTTTTCAGGAATCTACTCTCTGGAACCTAAAACTAATTTTAAAAAAACATCTTTCTAGGCATCCACTGTCCCTAATCGTGCAAGAAAATTTCAATTGACTTGTTGAAATATTGCAATCACCCTTATCCAAAAACGAAATTTAAATCAACTTTTTAGCAGTAACACACTCACATTTTTCATAAAACAAACACATTTTTTCAGGAATCAACTCTCTGGAACCTAAAACAACTATAAAAAAAATATCTTTCTATGCATCCACTCTCCCTAATCGTGCAAGAAAATTTCAATTGACTTGTTGAAATATTGCAATCACCCTTATCCAAAAACGAAATTTAAATCAACTTTTTAGCAGTAACACACTCACATTTTTCATAAAACAAACACATTTTTTTCAGGAATCTACTCTCTGAAACCTAAAACTAATTTTAAAAAAATATCTTTCTAGGCATCCACTGTCCCTAATCGTGCAAGAACATTTCAATTGACTTGTTGAAATATTGCAATCACCCTTATTCAAAAACGAAATTTAAATCAACTTTTTAGCAGTAACACCCTCACATTTTTCATAAAACAAACACATTTTTTTCAGGAATCTACTCTCTTAAACCTAAGACTAATTTAAAAAAAACATCTTTCTGGGCATCCACTCTCCCTAATCTTCCAAGAAAATTTCAATTAACTTATTGAAATATTGCAATCACCCTTATCCAAAAACGATATTTAAATCAACTTTTTAGCAGTAACACACTCACATTTTTCATAAAACAAACACATTTTTTTCAGGAATCTACTTTCTGG